>NW_024609837.1:55264494-55576994 GCF_016920785.2 Ixodes scapularis
GAAAAACAGTCCAATTGAATATCGTTGCACCGCCTTTTAAGCTGCTCAATGGCCATATATAGAATGCGTAAAAGGTCAATTGGTACCAGCACTAGAAGCCGTTTACAGACAAATACATTCTGATATTTTTAATTACTTCTTCAAATTTTGCAAATAAAAATATACTAAGCACAAAAGACAAATTTTTAAGAAACATCACAGTGAATACCAAACAAAATCAAAGGTATGAGCACTGAATTTCTAGATAACAAAGAAAAGTGACGTCAGGGAGCACTGTCGGCATCGGTAGGATTTAGTGCACACTCAGTGTGGTTCCCGTGGGTCGCTCTAGTGCACGGCGGTTTGTGAAGAAACCCTGGAAGAAATGGACGACAACGCCGCGCTCGCAAACGAGTTTGCGCTCCCGTTCAGCGACCTCACGCCGACTGAACGGGAGATGCTGCTAAGGACGCAGAGCTCTGGATTGGCGCTTTACGAGGGCGCCCCAGACCTACCACCTACTCCTCGGTCGCCGCCTCAGAGCGGGAACTTCATGTTTTTACCCAGACTCCGGCTGACGTGAAGGTGCTGCTCAAAGTCCTCTGGTCGGAAATGCAACGAACAAATCCTGACACCGCTGTCCACAGCTCTACGCAAGACGACGGCGCGCAACCAAATGCTGCGCATTGGTGCATCGGTCGGCAGTTTATGCAAACTAACGTCGCCCGATCGACCGCACGTCTTTAGCCGACCTTTCGCGCAACCTACTACTGCACATAAACGCGGCATGATTGGTGAGACACCAGTTCGCAAAGCGAACACGAGACGGCGCACAAAACCAAAACCAAGAGTCCGCCGCCCCCGGCGCTCGTACCTTTTTCTTTTTTTTGTCCATGGTTGCTCGATGCTTGTTACGCGCCCGAGGTAGCAGTGCGGGATGCGTTCAACCAGTGACACACGGAGGGATCGCTTCAGATTATGCTTTTATACACGCTATGAAACCTATTAATTCCCAACTACAACTTCAAAACATTATTCAACGTCCAAAAAAATTTTTTTTTCATCACATCTCACCACCGAAATCGAAACCAAGAGCGCGTCTATCGTTTGAACCAATCGCCAGACGAGGAGCCCGTTGTCGTCACGCTTCGGCGCACTTTAGTTCACCTTTCTGCCGCCGCCTCAGTGGGGTCTCAGGCATCGTTCCCGGCTAAAGCCCCTCGATGTGTTTGCGTTTGTCTTTCAAGTAGCGTCAAATGCGCGAGTGCACGAGGCCCATGTCTCGAGCGGCCCTTGGAAGCAAATGGCGGCGCAGCACTGAAATGAGCGGGCCTTGGAAGCGAATGGCGGCGGAGCACCCGCTCATGGCACGTGTCTCGCGCGCTTCCAAAACAATGGTTGGCGGTACTTGTAAAAAACGCTTTTATCAAGGGGCTTTATTCCCGGCGCTATTATTACCGCGCCTGTTTGTTCGATGGGTGCGGCACCCAAACTTCTGTTCGGGCTAGAACTTGGTCAACAGTATCTGAGACGTGCCTAACATCCATTTCAATCGTCGAATAAAACTTCGAAACTGCCTTTATGGTCCCTTTAAAAAACACTCAAACTATTTTTTGAAACTGTAAAAAAATTGCAAGGCATGCAAAATTTGTTGGGATGTACAGTATGGCACCTGATGCGTTCCCCACGTGACACATAATGGCTCGCACTGTTATCTGCATAAGCAAATTATGAAAGCATAGAGCTTGACCAGCCTTTTCTATAATAATGTAGAGCCCTTTTTGCCTCGCAAATGGTTTATTGCAATCAGTATCTGTATCTGCCAGTCGTGGTGTATCTGCCAGTGGCTCAGATAGACTTGAGCTCAAGTGTATCTGAAAAGTCAAGCTGTGAGCAGTCACGTTCCCAAATGCCAGGCAAGCAAAAAGCATATCACTCCATTTCTAACCACTAAGCAACGTCATCCCATTAACCTCAATACATTCCAATGGTATGTGAACAACAAACATGCTAGGACATCCTGCAATCAAAGCATTTTGACGAAATTGCTAGATTTACTACAAATTGTTAAAATAGAAATTAGGAGTGCATACCCAAAAGCAGTGCCATACTATTTTCCAGGTCGTAGAAAGCTTGCTTTTGACCGCGATCCCTTCCAGCTGCACTGGCCTGCAACATAATTTTTCACAACGAAAGCCAGTGTGCTCCACATGTCCTGCCGGTACTGTCCTTCTCCTCTTCCCCTATTTCGGGCAAAGTAGTCCACCTAGAAAAGTAAAAAGAAACAAGGTGAAAAACTCACGGGCTATGGTACGCCAGATATTTATGGGGAGGCGGGAGAGCAGTGCATGCCATCTCGACTCGAAGTGGAGAGGAGTCTCAGCAAAATTGAAGGCATGGAAAGTTGCCTTTTAGACTGGTTACAAAATTTTTTTTCATACAATAAAAAAGACTTTAAACCAGATATGTAGTAGTCGCACGGCCAACATATTGCTTTTGTCCTTGGGAATTTTTAGGGGAAACTACGGTGTTCTTTGTACAATTATTAAATCACAATTAACAGTTAATACTCCTTATATGTGAAATTTAAAGGGAAACTCCGCTCAAATCCGAAGATTTCGGGATAATGGGGGATTTCGCATTAAAAAGCGCTAGTAAATGACACTACGTCATTTGCTTCTTGAGAAATGGTATATTGCCAAATCTAGTTTTAAACACGAGCAGAAACCAAAACCTAAACTTCGGCTCCGTCCGGGAACATTGGCTTTAGGCCGCCAAGAACATGGCTATTACGTGGTACGAGATGTCTCGTGATCCTCTACGCAACGACGGGCGGGATTGGGGCGGGCGCACGCCAGGCGCAAGTGTCGTTTGCACCGCACTCTCCACCCCTTTTTGGTGTCTAAGACATTCGCCGACGTCTGCACAACTGCGGCATATGTCTGCGCACGTAGTGTCTGTAGTGTGAACGAAACTCCGAGAGACAATAAGTAATCACAAACGGTGAGACGATGAGGACGGTTGTGACGCGGGAGACGGCGGTTGTGACGCGGGAGATGGCGGTTGTGACGCGGGACCACGGCGAAACGGCGTGACGACTCCCAAGAAGCGCGCTGCGTAGGCGCATTATGCCAGTCACGTGGACACCGCAGAGTGCCGAGGGGAAACGTTGCTGACGGCACCCGTTACGCTTGCCCGGAGAAGTAAAAGAGACAAAAAGGGGCAATGGAGATGACGCTTAGCTCAATGTTGGCTACGCCCGCGCCGTAGCCTTGACTGTGCTGTTGGTTGCGCCTCAATTCCCCCGCTCAAGGCAGCCGATTTCGGCAATTTGACGAGGTCAAAGTTTGCCGGACCGTTTAGGAAACATTTAGGCAGAACTAGGTCGTAATATTTTACGTGTCTTCCTAGGTGATACTGAAAAAAAAAAACCGCATTGTTTCTTAAAAAAAAAAAAAAAAAAAAAATGAAGCGGAGGTGTTTTTTTTTTAAAGAAAAACGTTGAAATCTAGTGAATGGTAGTCGTTGGATTTTGAGCTAGGACCGCCATTTTCTTTAACAAATACCAAAAATTGCAAACTCTGAAAAACTTCAACCTTCTACGTCGCATACGAGGTAAATAGGAAATGCCAGCCAGACAAAACTCCCTCTTAAAAAGTAGCAGTATTGTCAACACTCAAGAAATGGCAGCTAGGTGTTAAAATAAAAATAGTTCAGCTGGTCTCTCATCCCTTCCTATCCAGTCTGGCTGAGTCGAATTTGCTCAATCAAAATGAAGTCCTTTCCATACACAGCAAAGTCTCCCCAGCTCAGTCCAGGCACCCCCATTTGGCTTCTTATTTGTGCTTAGTAATAGTTATCCCTGTTCAGTCTTGAGCCGCTCTCAGTCACTATACTGCAGAATGTGGTGCCAGCAAGCTCGCGGCCCTTCTTTTTCCGGAGGGAATAAGGGCAGATAATCTCAAGCGATCGTTCTGCTGGATCGAATGCAAGACTGTCTGGCGATGCACCCAGCCATGGGAAGGCAGGGTTTACTAGCAGGCCACAGTCAACAACGGCCACATTATGACCCGAGATCCGAAGCACTTCTCAGCGCTTTGCGGCTATGGCTCTTTGACGATCTCGTACCTGCGCACAAATTAGAAGCAGCAATTCAAAACGCTCCCATTCCAAACATAAACAGATGGCATACTCTTGGCACCTATAAATGATCCTGCATGTGCAACTAGCCTAGCACCATACATGAGCCCAAGTGTTATGCAGAGCTGCAAAGCCGCGGCGTCAAACGTATTTAAGAAAAAGGGGCAAAAAAGATTGAAAGACTTACAAATTTTTGTAATACGAATTTAGAGCGCAGCTCTCGAGGACAAGGAGGAGGGGAGGGTATGCCCTCATCCTCCTCCGTACCCTCCTCTCCTCTTGTGTACCCTCCTATCCTCCTCCTCCATAACCTTCCCTCCTCCTACAGTTTGCCCGCTAAATTAACCTGGAAAATTGATGCCATGTGACTTCAACACCAATTACGTTTTTCCGCCCAATTTAGCGGGGAAAATGGCGTCACATGACTTCGGGTTACGTCACCCAAAAAAACAAATTCAGTTTCTCCGCTAGATTTAGCGGGAAAATCGACATCACGTGACCTCAACACCAATTCAATTTCCCGCTAAATTTAGCGGGGCAGTTACGCCGACGGCGACACCGCTATACACGGAAACGGGCATACAAAAGCTGCGCTCTAAAACTCATTATATGCTTTTCCTTTTATTAGTTGTCTTAGAAGATACATACATTAAGTGTCACATAGTCAGTGGAATTGTTGTAAAAGTCTAGTTTCTGTTCGCTAATATCAGCAAGCATGACGCGCTGCGTAACGATTATTAGTGCTAGATCCCGCTTAAACAGTGTGTGAATGTTCTGGTATGCCAGTTGCGTCCGACTCCAACTGGCTGAGACAAGGCAGGTTTTTAAGCTTCCTGCCACGGGTTACGATCGAATCCACTGCTGCGAAGTCGGTTATAAGCCATCGCAAGAGGCCTAAAAACCGGTCTTGCCCCAGCCGGTCGGAGTCGAACGCAAGTGTGTGACTTAGGTTCAATAATAGGCAAAAAAAGAAAGTCCATCAAACTGCATATGCAGGGTCCACGTTTATGGGGCTTTATAGACCCGCTGCTCCTCCTGGCTATGCCTGGGGCTATAATTGGCACTGCTATGTGCGACTCTTTTCATGATTGTGTATGCTATAATTCTGCGGATAGTAAGAATAGTACTAAGAATAGTACCTAATGCCTTTTTAACCAAAAAAAAAGAAAAAAAAGAAAATATTGTACAATTACATTTTGCTCAACCAGACCTCTTCCACCCCACAAGTTCCAAGCTATGGGGAGAAGGGCGTCTGCCACCTTTTGCATTCCTCTGCCATAGCCTCCTCTATACGGAGAAAGCCTGGCGCGTCGCGTGAAAAGACGGCCGCCGTAAATGGGAAAGGAGGGGCAGAGAAACGGGAGCGGAGAGAACCTTGACCGCTAGCGCCACAAAAGTGCGAGCGGCCAAACGCAGAAACAATTTTTTTTTCTCTCTTTCCTTGTCGCTATCGTGGAGAGGAGAAACTCAACGTCCACCCTTTCCCGTTTCTCCCTGCGCCCTTTCGAATCGCCGCGCCCGTTTCTCCCGGTGTACGAAAACGACGGTGACGAAAACACAAAAACAAGCGTGGTTCGGGGAGCGGCCGCTCACGACCCAAGCGCTCGCTGTCTAGGTCTGCCCTTTCTGCTCTGCGCTACCATATTGGTCACCGTTCGGCGCGCTCCTCCTCTCCTTTTTCCTGCGGCCGCGCGCCCTATTGCTCCGTCGTCGATGTGCCAGGCTTTCTCCGTATAGAGGAGGCTATGCCTCTGCGGACGCCCATACCTCTCGGCACTGCCTGCAAAAAAAAAAAAAAAAAAAAGAAAGGAAAGAAAAAAAAAATACAATGGCGTTCCGCTGCCTCTTTGGTGGGCGCTGACCGCTGCCATGGATCGACGTCCTTGAAGAAGTCTACAGCAGGCACCAGCTGTGCGTAGCCAAGAGACACAGGTATAATGCTCGACAGCTGCACGCTAAAGCCATGAGGCAGCAGTGCCTGCTGGTAACTGAGAGGAGATGATGCCGGGGCCAGGCCGTACTTTGTTTCTTTGCGCGGTCGCCCTGTTGTGAGCAGAAGTGCCCGAGCGAATGCGTTGTTCCCATCTCTCGCCAAGATCTTCATCTGGGGGCGCTTGCGATTGTCCGGTGCGTGGGTGCAGCCAGCGCTTGTTGGCTTTGCGAGCTTCGGAATGCTCAGGCCATCTTCTCTAAAACTCCTCCAGTCGATGGCTTAAATGGAGCTCCCCTTGATGGCACTGCCATGGGGCAGCCTCCATTGTTGTGGCAAATCGGTGCATGATCTATATGCCGGGGCGCTTACGAGTATCCCTTTCATTGCAGAAGTGCAGCCGTGCGGAGCATGCCTATCAAATAGTTGCACGTAGCCCTCCTGCGGGGCATCCACAGTTGCCGTCTACAACTTGTCCGTTCTGGTTGACTGCTGCGATGACTGTGTAGGGCGATGCCGTCTCTCTTTTGCTGCGGTAGTACAGCGCTGTAATGAACATAAGTCAATTGCTGAAAAGAAGTGTTTAGAATGTCATTTGCTATTTGAGGCACCACACACGAACATACATGCCAATGCAGGCTCGACTTTTACATTTTAGCGGTGACGAGATGTTTAGCAGCTTAGAAGTGCTATAGGTGAGACGACCGCGTATTGCATTTAAATTTATAAAAGAGGGTAATCGCAACATCCTGTTTTTATCGGGGAGTGTTCTTTTAGTGCTGGCACCCGCACTACAACATTAAGAAGGCGTCCGCGTCTCGTTTGTACGCTGGCGCATGCAGCACGGGAGAATTCAGCATGCAACCTTTCTTAAACATCATAGCTACACTGCGAGGAGCAGCTGTTCTTGTTGTGTTTGACCCTCCATTACGCGTGGGCACTTTAAATCCGCACGGCGTAAATACGTCGGGAATTCAACCGCCGCGCTGGTAAAAACGCGCGAGAACGGCTCACAGAGTTTGCATCTATCGATCTGCTGCACATGTTCTTCTAATTTTCTTGCGACGCGCGCAAACAAGCTACAATAGTAGTGCTACGAACGCGAGACCGAACTGGCGAGAATGTGGCCACCGGCCCACTTCATTCTCCGCTACTGCTCGTAACGCTAATAACCAATAAAGCTGTACCAATGAGCCTAAGTTTCTGTGTTATTGCAGTTACAAAGCGGGCGAAAAATAGTCGTAAAGGCAAAGAAAAGAGTGTTATCTTCCGAAGTTTTTTTTGTCATCAGCGTCGATAGTATTACGTATTTGACTGGACGCTATCGACGCTGGAATTATAGCTCCGGTCGAAGCAGCGTTTTGTTGCGGGCCTGCTCGGGTCAAACTCCGCGACGCCCTCTTCACTTAACGAAGGAATGCTAGCAAGGTTATTTTACCAGCCGGCGATGGGAAACAGAACCGCGCTAGTTGCGTTGACCCATGCCGCTTTCTCAGGTAGAGCTATAGCAGGCGGAAGAAGAAACATTCCTTCACCATGGGGAGCGCGCAAAATGTTGCCAGTGACGGACAGAGCTGTTACGATTTTGAAGAAGGTCTATATCAATCTTCAATTGACCCCGTAAGTGACTACGTCACAACATGGCGTCTGGGTCCAAACAAACTGTTGCTAGGGGCGTTGCTATGGACTAATGCATGGAAACTCCACATGAGGCTATAGGTTTTTGCTTACAAGTGAGTAAATAATTTTTTGTAAGCAACCTAACTTCTTCATATCTAATTATGAAGATGTTCCTGTCGTCTCAGTGTCGTATTGCAACGATGAAAGTCATGTCCGAAGTATTATACTCCGCTTTGCTTTGGTAGCAGACGACACGATAGATTTTCTGACCTCTGTCGCAGCGGGCGTCTTCATTGAATTGCGTCGGTAAACGAGCGACAAAAACAAGTGCATCGCCATGGCCGTAGAGGCCTCCGCAATGTGTGTTTTTTCTGTGAAAAACTCAGCTTAGTTCATAGGGGTGAAAATGCCGTAAAATCAAACCACGTCATGCAAATCAGTTACGACGACGACCTCGAATGCATCACCGGCGTAGCGCAGGCCAGCACGAGAAACAAATCATACGCCGTCAAAGTAAGTCGTTTATTATTATTATTATTGAGGCTTGTACTAAATACTAAATTAAAAAGCTAGTCCGAACAGGAGATCATATGAAGAGCACAATGAAAAATAATCATCAAAGGTAGATATATAAGCATAAACAAAATAATCCGATCGCGTATGAACACAGTCATACTTCTCAACGCTGTTTTACTATAGGACTGTAAGACTACTGTAAGTTTGAGCTGGATTTTACTCTCACTACTACTTGCATGCAACTACTTTATCAATATTAGAGTAATAATGTATAAATATAGCGGCCATAGTTTAAGACAATAGGGAATTGTAGTAGACCGTTTTTCTCCTCCGCTACGGTATCCCCGAAGAAAACGCCGCAGCTGCGCATGCGCGCCGCCAGCCTTGTTTGCATAGTTCAAGGTCTTGTGGCGGATAACGGCCGGAGCGCTATCCGGGTGCTTAGCGGGCCGCGGAAACGGTCTACTACAATTCCCCAATATGACCGAACAGAATATGGGTTTTACGTGCCCTCGGTTGGTTTGGCCCTTTTTTTTACACCAAGGCAACTGTCCGCCAGTGCT
Source organism: Ixodes scapularis (assembly GCF_016920785.2). NCBI lineage: Eukaryota > Metazoa > Arthropoda > Arachnida > Ixodida > Ixodidae > Ixodes > Ixodes scapularis. Next base: position 55,273,243 of record NW_024609837.1, read on the forward strand.
ACATGTACACCCGCCGGCAATTTTAAGGTGAACACCTTACCTGGTTTCTTGCCTGTTTTACGGCTCCCTAAAGCTATATTATCTCTCAACGTCTCAAATGGTACGTGGCTTGGGGTCTAAACTTTGCGTTCTAGCTCTCTTCTGGAACAGTGCTTGTTCCGAAACTTGCAGGAGCGTCAAAAACAAGAAGAGGGCTGTTCACCTTCATATCGCTCACGGGTGTACTCCCCTTATGTTTTTTATCCAGTTCTTTTGCGCTTTGGGGTCTTGCGGAAATATGAAGAAATTGCGATAATCTTTCTCCACGCGATGGTTACAACCAGGTACGAAGCGCCCTCCCAGCGCGAGTCCGCAAACAAAATTTGCGATCTCAACCGATCGCCTGAAGTGCTTTTCTCACAGGTGCAATGCGATCTTTTAGTAGACGATTATCTCGATCGACGCACGGACTTTCGACAAATCATATTTTGCATCGCGCCCCACTATGAATTCTTAGAAGTGTCTGAAACTCATTATATTTCAAACAATTAAATGCAATATAAGAAGGAGGAGGAGGAATAAACGTCTTTATTTGCCTGCAGAGCTAGGTCAAGCCTAGCCGGTGCGGCCCACACCATCCGACGCCCCAGCGCAGGGGGCCCGAGGTCGGACCTGCCTGCGCAGTAGACGCCGGGCCTGCTGGACGACCGCTACCTGGAGGTCCAGGCTACTAGCCATCACCCCGGCTTTGATGTCCGGCGGAAGCCCACTCGACGTGGTCGCCTCCGCCGGCCGAGTTTCACAGTCCCACAACACGTGCTCCGCAGTTGCCCGCGCACCACACAGCACGCACTTATCGCTTGAGTACACCTCAGGCGCCACATAGCGCCCCACCACAGGAGTAAACACGCACCCCACCTGCAACTGCCGCAACAGCACGGCATCCTCCCTAACCAAATCCCCGTGGGGCAGCGGGAACACCCGCCGTTCCTCCCTCCTGGTCCTTAGCACTTCCCCAAAGCCGCTGGGCGAATACTCCGCGGCGCCCCCGAAGGCCCGGCCAAGCAGTTCTCGGGCCCTTCGGTCAGCATCCACGTTGCCCGCTTCGTGAGCGGGGCACCACACAATGTCCACCGCGCCCGTCGGACGCAGCAGCCTCTTGGCCACCACCCCAACGCGTCCACGCGCAAAGTTCCTTATCGCACTCATAGAGTCACTCATGACCACTTTGGTCCCTGACAGGGAGGCCGCCAAACTAATGGCCGTCTCCTCCACCTCACAAATATTACTAGTTCTAACACTCACAGCGGAGAGCACCTCCCCTCTTCCCGCCTTCACAGCCACAGCCACCCCCACTACCCCTCGAAGGGCAGCGTCAACGTATACAGTACTATCTTCTCGCCCGTACAACCTGAAGAGGGCCTGCGCTCTGGCCTCCCTTCGTCCCTTATCACGCACAGGATGCATGTGCCTCGGCACAGGCCTAACCCTGACATTTTTCATCACCTCTCCCGTCAGTCCCCCGCCGTCAGACGCATCCTCCGCCAGCATACCGACACGCCTCAAAACGCCCCTGCCAGCCGCAGTGCGCTCCAGCCTTTGAATCTGCGAAGCCCTGTGCGCCTCGACAATCTCCCCTATCGTATTGTGCACACCCAACATCTCCAGCTTCTTCGTGCTAGTGAAGGCATACAGCCCCAACGCAGATTTGTAAGCCCTGCGCACCATGGCATCCAGCTTGTTCTTCTCCCCCGCCCTCCAGCGAAGGTAGGGCGTCACGTACATGATGTGACTCAATACAAAAGCCTGAACCATCCTCATCACACCGGCCTCGCGGATACCCTTCCTCCTGCTGGTCACCCTCTGGATCATGCGCAGAGCAGACGCTACCTTACCCTGAATTTTCCCGAGCATGACCGAATTACCCGCCTTCTCCTGAACAAATAGCCCCAGAACCCGCAAAGCGTCCACCCTCGGGACGGGTCCCCCGCCGGCGATCAGCCGCATCTCATCCCATCTACAACGCCCAGCATAACACACGAGCAACTCCGACTTTTCGGGAGCACACTCCAACCCCGAACCCATCAGCGCCTCCTCAATAATCTCGATCCCTCGCTGCAGCGTACCCTGCACCACCTCCTTCCTCCGATTGGTGCACCACAGCGTAAGATCATCCGCATATATAGAGTGCGGAATCCCCTCCTCACAGAGACCGCGGGCGGCCCCCACCATCACTAAATTGAACAAGACCGGAGAGATGACGGAGCCCTGTGGGGTGCCGACACTACCCAGCTCCCCCTCACCAACATCCAAGTCCCCCGCCAGCAGCCGAGCCGTCCGGCCCGACAGGAAGTCCTTAACGTAGTTATAGCTCCGTCTGCCGAGCCCCGCATCCGCCACGCCGCGAAGGATGGCAGAATGCCGGACTCTATCAAACGCGCTGCGCAAGTCGAGACCCAGAACCGCGCCCGGCCGCCTCGGCTCAATCACCTCGTGGTACAACACCAACATCGCGTCCTGCGCCCCCAGGCCCTCCCTGAACCCGAACATCGAGCTCGGGAAGACCCCCTTGTCCTCCAAAAAGGATTGCCACCTCCGCAGTAACATGTGCTCCAGGACCTTCCCCACACAGGAAGTGAGCGAGATCGGCCTAAGGTTTTGGAGCCCCGGTGGCTTCCCACGCTTCGGAATAAGAACCATTTTGGCTTTCTTCCATTCCGCAGGCAGCTTCCCTTCCCTCCAGCACCTGTTGAAGAAATCAAGCAGGGCCTCCAAACACTCCTCAGACAAGTTACCAAGCATCTTATTATCCACCCGGTCCAGCCCGGGCGCCGACCTCCGATTAATCCGCAGCAAGGCAGCCCTAACCTCCCACAGCTCGAAATCCTTATCCAACTCGGCATTGTCAACCGCCGTGTACTCCGGGTGGACCTCCCTGCCGCAACTCGGAAGGAACGTATCCAACAACTGCCTTCTAACCCCTTCCTCACCAAGCTCCCTGACAGCCCGACCGACAACCTCCCCCATTCTCCTACACTGGAAGCTCCTCGTCCTGGACTCGTCCAGCAGGTGCCGCAGCAGCTTCCACGTGTCTCCACTATGCATCTTGCCCTCCGCCCTATTGCACACATCGTCCCACTGCTGCCTGGACAGGGCCTCACAGTGCCTCCGAATATCTTCATTCAACTGCGCCACCCGCTTCCGCAGCGCACGGTTGTTCTTCCGCTCCCGCCAACGGCTCCGCAGAGAGTCCCGGGCTTCGACAAGCGCACCTAACCTGCTATCCACCAGCCCCACATCCTCCGACTCCACCACCACGGGCCGCTCAGCCGACCTGGCAGCGTCCACCAAACTCGCGGACCATTCCCCCAAATCGCTTATCTCCCCCTCCGGACCCAGCCGCCTGAAGGCATCCCAGTTCACCAACCCCTGGGGTCTAAACTCCTTCCTCCGAACCGCCAGGGGAACCGAGAGCTCCACTAAACGGTGATCGCTACCCAGATCCTCCAGCGCGTTCCGCCACTCCGCCCCGGGAGCGTCCACGAAGGCTAGGTCCGGGGTGGTATCCCTCTCAATCGCGTTCCGCGCGGGCCGCGTCGGCACCCCCGGATCCGTGACGAGGATCAGCCCCACCTCCTCCGCGTCTTGGAACAAATTCCTCCCCTTGACCGTGGTAGCCGCGTGGCCCAAGAACTCGTGCCTAGCGTTAAAGTCCCCGGAAACGACTAAGCCCCTGCCATCGGCCCAACGCGCACATCCATGCAACAGATTCCTGAACCTCTGTCTGCCGAAACACGGATTACTGTACACGTTGCACAGACAGACCCCCAATCTACCCACTAACACCTCGGTCAACACCCTCTCGACGTTCTCGTCCCCCTTAAGCTCGTGCACTAGGACCGAAAGACTCCGCCGCACGAACGTGCAGACCCCCCTGCGGCGGCCCGCAGGACCCCCACTAGACCGGTACGTGACGTAGCCGGGGAGACTCACATCCTCCTGTACCACCTCCTGAACCATTATCACATCCGGCTTAACCCCCCTACCCCTAATGTACTGCTGTAACCTGGCCCTCTTACTCCTAAAACCGTTACAGTTCCAGACCCAGATATTTAAGGTTGATGCCATTGTCCCTCTGAATTTCGCTGTAAAGTACCCTGCATCACCGTTAGCACCTTCATGATCGAATCCATTTTCTCGTTAAGGTGTTTCACCCCGTCTTCCACCAGACCGACACGGCCCTCAATCTCCTCAAACCTGTCCTCAACACCCTCCCCCCCCCCCCCCCCCCCCCCTACGTCTGCGAGCCTCCACACTCCTGCGCTTGGCGGGAGGGGCGGAGTCCTCCGGTCCCGAGGGAGGAGCCGAACTGTCCAGCCGACGAACCAAGCCCTCGACCAGTGCCTTCAGCTCCTCCACGGACTTCACTAACTTCTTGTTCTCCCTTCTCAGCTCCACGACCTCAGCAGCTTGCCTACGATTCTCCTCACGCAACTTAGCAACCTCCCCCCGATCAGACTGCACCGCCTGGGCCCACGTGACCTGATCACTTGTGCTCCTGCTGCGACTACGTGCCGCCGGCCTCTCAGACTCGCGCGACCTCGAGCGAGACCTCCCCAGCCTAGGGTATTCTTCCGCAGAACCCCGCGGGGGAGGAGACGGCCGATCCCCGGACAGACCCCGCTCCGCTCTCTCCCACAGCCGCCTACGAACGATGTACGGCGTACGAAACCGATTCTTACACACCTTATCCCCGGTAACATGCGGACCCCCACACAAGCCACATCTGGGACTACACGCATGTCCCGGGTCCGGAGTTCCGCCACATCCCAAGCACCGTCTGACGCCGGGGGTTGGGCACATATCAGTTCGATGACCGACACGGCCACACGTCTTGCACACCTCATAGTGCTTCCTGTACAGGGAGCACCGCAACACACTCCCGCCGTAGAACACCTGATGCGGCACTACGTCACCCCCAAAGATCACCACGACCGTTGCCGAAGAGCCGATACGCTCCGCCGCTCGCACCGTCGGGTTCCTGGGCCCGATGAGAAGTCGCTCAATCTCCTCCGCCGTATGGTGTACCGGGACGCCACGGATCACCCCCTTGACGGTGTCAAAGGGAGCCGTGACGTAAGCCCGCACTTCGTAGGACCTCCCCGCCACGCAGATACACGTCACCGCAGCATACTTGAGCGCCCTGGCGTCGCTCCCCGTACTGATGACCACCACATTTTGCTGCACGTTCGGGCACTGCGTATCCAACGAGGCCTCCTCCTCCGAGATCCCAGCCGCCGCCCGGATTGCGTCCGCCACGACGACGATCGACGTCTTCCTCAAATCCAGGCCACCTCGCGGCCTCACCACCACCTTGTTCTCGTTCTCCAGTCCCACTCTCGGCATCCTCCCCATGCGCTCGACCTTCTCGATGACCTTCCGGGCCACGTAGGAACTAGGCCTGGGCTCCTTCTCCACCTGAGTACCCCCGCGTGCCCGAGCGCGCATCCAGCCTGCACAAAAATCAGGGTCGACATCCTCCCCGACCATCGAGACGACCGTCGGACCGCCATTCTTGGCCACATCCACCGTAGAACCGCCGAGAGGATCCTCCATGTCGACGTGCTCGAGTTAGGCCTAGCGGCCCCACCCGGCCGACGAACACGCAAACTCCCACAAAATCGCCAAAAATCGACACTCACTCACTGCCGATACCTCCCCGTGACCGGGAAGACTTGCTCGTTCGATTGGCCCCGAGAATTCCGAGGTGTCGATGATTTGGACGCAATAAATCGATCAGCAACACGGGGCCGATGCGAAGCACGTCTTCCGTAGGTAACAGCAGACAGCGCCCCCCAATATAAGAATTTAGTCTTTATTCACACGATTTAAACAACAGCGCCGGCTTGGCCGGCCGGCGTGTGGCAGACGGCATGCTTCTTGCATTCGTCGTCTGCTGCAGGCATCTTGAGGACCGGAAGCTCCACTCGTAAATATTTCAGAAACAAGCGATTACCGGCACACTTCTGTCGAAACATATATGACATTCAAGCTTTCTATATCTGTTATTTTTACAAGTTTTAATCCTGCTCCTGATTTTTGAACGGTCGGGTTTTCGTAGCGAAACCTAGCCACATGTATTTGTCCATAACAACGACCCTAGCAACGGTTTGCTTGGACCCATGACGTCACACTTACGGAGTCAATTAGCTCTGAACACATGTTCCTTGGTTGGGACGTCGAAGGAAAAGAAGATGTGCTTTTAGGATGGAAAACCAGCAAAAACCTCAAGATATCCCTCAGAAAAAAAAAAAAAGAAATGTTGAATGAGACGAAAATGTAGACGCACGCATGCCGTGCCTATTGTTTCTTGATGCCGTCCAAAAACGCACGTAACACAGGTCGGCCGTAACATAGCCGAGTGTATTTCAGCTAAATGTCAGGTGAGGCAAGGCAGCGTCTCCCCACAGCGACGGCAGTAACTCGTAATGTTGTGAAATACGAGCTGTGTAAAGCGCGATCAAAACCAACGCGTTTTTGTGCGCGCGTAGGTCGTGCGGCTCCCGGAAATTGCGTATTTTGTGACGTTGCGCTGATTCCCTGCGCCTTCCGGGCGCGTATAAGAAAGTTCGATGACTGCAACCTCTGAACGCGCACGAAAACGCGCTGTGACGTAGAGGGCGCTCCTCTGCCGGCCAATCGGCGGAGGGCACCAGTTCCGGCTCCGCGTTTCTTCGTTGTCAGGCGCAGATGTTCTCCGCTCGCCCGAATGCTCACCGTCCTAACCAACGCGCACGCTTGTGACTCAGAAAGCGCACCGGAAACAGCAAAAACGTCACGAAATACGCAATTTCCGGGAAGCGCACGACCTACACGCGCACAAAGACGCGTTGGTTTGGATCGCTCTTTAGAGTCTTACCCCATACTTCCACATCTGGGAGGTGTAATAAAGCACCTTCACTCTCAAGCCGATCATCCAGGAGCTAGGGAGCGCGATTCTCACACCGCGGTACCACCATCGTTGAAAGTTGCCATACATTCCCGACGACGTGTCCTGATATTGTAAAAAACAACAAAGAAACACATGACGCACGAAAAGGCGCTTATGGCCTGAATGTCCAACGAGACGCTTATGGCCTGAATGTCCAACGAGACGGAATGTCCAACGAGCCTGAATGTCCAATCGGTCACGTGACAGGCGAGACGGAATGTACAACGAGACGAAAGATCCAATCGAGACGGAATGTCCATCGAGTCTGAATGTCCAACGAGACGAAAGGTCCAATCGAGACGGAATGTCCAACGTGCCTAAATGTCCAACGAGACGGAAGATCCAACCGAGACGAAATGTCCAACGAGCCTGAATGTCCAACGAGTCTGAATATCCAACGGATATAGAATGAACCTTGCAAAGAATTTAGAAGACATTTCTTTGTTGAATTGAAGGATTACTGATAGTTGCGGCGGTGAAAAGTGCGTTCGATGAAATGGGGAACCGGACCTTTCGGTGCGGAGATATCGGTACGCGATCATTTCGGTATATGGTCCTTTCGGCAACGGGCTTTTCAGTACCGGGATTTTCGATGCACGGCTATTTTGGTATGCCGCTAAGCTTGTCCCACTGACGTTGCCTCTGTGAAGTCCCCAAAGTGAAATTAAAATTATGCTCGTTTATTTTGTAGACTTCATAAAATCCCAAAAACAATTCATTTATTGTTTGTTTTATATATCTAGATATAAAGATGATTTCTATAATTAAAGGAAAAAACGTTTAAAAGGTCACAGATGCTACAAGATCAAAGACCGAACTCGTTGACCATTGACAACCTGTCACGCGTTTGATTTTAGAAGGTCGTACCGTTGGAGCGGAAACAAATGTAGGACCCACGAGCGTCCTCAGCCACCGTTTTTCCGTATTGTACGAGTTGCTGTATAGTTTCTTATTCGTGTCCCTAGTCCCGCAAAGATGATGCCCCTTGCATGGGAGAAAAGCGCCTGATTGAATTTTTAGTATATAGTTATTATTAGGTGAAGTCGGTGTAGTATGTGTAATTACTCTAAATTGTAGATTTTGTTTTCTTCTATTTACAGAACGAACGTGAAAGTTTTAGACATTTCTGATTGGACTTCTCGGTCCCCAGAAACGAAAATTCGATCCTCATGTCAAAATCAGTGATAGAATACAACGTTGCTTCCATTAAGCCTTTGTGCAGCTAATCTCCTCAATTGGTGAGCTTTTGTCCGGTGATTGTGCGGAGAATTCGGCACGTTGACGCTTATCGCGACGATTAGTTTCGCATGCTTCGGCCACCAAAGCGATTGCTGTCGCAGTGAACCATGTATTAAACAACAAGAAGGTAATATTAATAATTATTACAATACTTTTTTAGGGTTGGCTTCCGTCGTTTCTGCTTTTCCTGGTCACGTGGCATGCAGCAATCGCACCGATACGCTCCCATGGTAGCACACCAAGGCTGCGATTGTATTTCAACTGGTTCTTACTCTGTTAGAGAAAGTTGCGCCTTGTTGTATCCTCTTCTCTGCTTTTGTCCTCGTCTTTGTTGCGCACAAGATTGTTTAAGAGGTCACAGAGCCGCTGCGACAGTGCGACCGTTATTTATTCATATGCGTACATTACAAGTGCACATATGACCACGGCATCAGGTCAGCCCCTTGCTCGGTCTTCCCAAATTCCATAATGCTAGAGTTGCGAGTGAACATACTCACGAAGAACCCGACTTTTATCATTTTGAATAACCCGGGTACGATTCTCTATCGGACCCTTACCAATTCTGAGAGCTCCATTTGTCATCCTCTCTTTTTTGAAAAGAAGGTCTCACTGTTGACCCCCACTGTTACCGGCAATCTACACACCCAACCCTAATCAACTCTTTTCGGCAGTTCGACAAACGGGGACTTTCGCCCCATTCTTCATTCTGCGAATCGGGACGAATCGTCCTTATTTCAGTTGTCCAGAGACCAATGGAATTTTGACGAAGTGACCGGATTCGTGGAGCAATACGCTTACCCTACAAGAATAGAAAGCCACGTGGAACGATCTATTGTTATATTCACACATGATGCAGGCTATTAGGACATCCGGGTGTGAACCTTTTGCTGCACGCCGAGATGGATGCGTTCGCTTCCTTTATCAGCAGTCAAGCTCCCACCTACCAAGACGTCATGAACTACCTCGACAGAATGGCGAACTTTGGAGTGCTTCCAGATGACAGTTAAATTACATGGGCTTCTGAAAACTACTACGCATGTCACATGCAAAAAAAAAAAAAGTTGCGTACTGTGTGATACTAGTATTATCGCTCTACTCACTGACATACAACCCTATTGGAAGGGAATGGATGCGTTTGTAAACTACTGACGACTCGTACAGTGAGTAGTTGTCTGTTCCAAAGATAAACGAACAAAAATAAAAGTTTCTCAAATTCACACAATTGTTCCGCATTTACTCAGGAATTGTCGGGCCACACCAACCACCACCCCCATGCATTTACAGGCGCGTTAGATGTAGATTTTATTTTTTTTTAAAAGATATCTATATTTTTTTTATTAGTGGGAAATTACGCTTGTGGAAACTCTTGATGCCTCGCACACACAGCTCCCAAAGCTCCTTTTAGAAAATTAAATATTGACTGCGCATAGTCAGTGACGCTGGCGGGCGGTCATGTGTTTGCAATGCGGATCTCCGTATGTAGCTCATCTATAGACCGAAACGGGCAGGGATGAGGATTGAACTAGAAATTCCTGGGTTCTGAAGCGCGGCTTTTATAGACGTCCCCCAATTGCGATCCACTAGAACATCCCTATTATATATTTCAAATTGGCTGATCTATGTCATCGGAATATTTCAAACATTTGAACTGTTAATATCAAAGGAGCGTTTGGCGTCGTACAATCGACACATTTAACCGATTGGTACATAGCTGCGCATCGGCACTCAGCTAACTAACCATCAAGCCTTCCTATAGATGAAATTATAATATTTGTGTCTGCTCTGTTTCTTTGTCGGTCCGTCAACGTCAGCTTTTGTGGCACGACATTTTAGTATGATGTAACTACGGCAATGCCTGCAGGAACGCGGACTAAATATACGCACAAGTCTGTACATTTAAAAGGGCAAATTATTCTAGCACGTAACAGGCGAGTCGGAATGTCCAACGTGCCTGAATGTCCAACGAGACGAAAGATCCAACCGAGACGGAATGTACAACGAGCCTGAATGTCCATCGAGACGAAAGATCCAACCGAGACGGAATGTCCAACGAGCCTGAATGTCCAACGAGACGGAAGATCCAACCGAGACGGAATGTCCAACGAGCCTGAATGTCCAACGTGCCTGAATATCCATTATTGGATCTTTCGTCTCGTTGGACATTCAGGCTCGTTGGACATTCCATCTCGTAATCCAACGAGACGGAATGTCCAACGTGCCTGAATGTCCAACGAGACCAAAGATCCAATCGAGACGGAATGTCCAACGTGCCTGAATGTCCATCGAGACGAAAGATCCAATCGAGACGGAATATTCAACGTGCCTGAATGTCCAAAGACCAAAGATCCAATCGAAACGGAATGTCCAACGTGCCTGAATGTCCATCGAGACGAAAGATCCAACCGAGACTGAATGTCCAACGAGCCTGAAGGTCCAACGAGACGGAAGATCCAACCGAGACAGAATTTCCAACGCGCCTGAATGTCCAACGTGCCTGAATATCCATTATTGGATCATCCGTCTCGTTGGACATTCAGGCTCGTTGGACATTCCGTCTCGTAATCACGAAAAGGGTGACAGGGATGTAGGCGACCTGAAGCTTTTAGAAGATTAGGTGAAAAGCGGCACAACATTAAATAAACAGTCGTATCTCCCAAAGATACGCGTACTAATGAGCAGCGCGGCAGTTAATGTCCCATCCTTTTCAGTCGATTTCTGTATTGAAGTTTATTCAGGGGAAAAACGGGCGTTCTTCCTGCTGTGACATTATGCAAACTCGTAGTCGCTATAAGCCTATAACCGAGGAGGTCATTGTCAATTGTTTCCAGCTTTTGGAAGGCCCGCAGTCGACGATCGTTTTTTGTCCTCTCCGCGTCTTCGAAAGCAAAGAAGGGAAGAGACAAAAAGAAAAGGCGCGCACATATCGTCTACACCAACTCGCGTAAATATTGAGTTTTTTTTTTTTTTTTTTTTTTTCTGGAAGGGAACATTTTGATTTTGACGGTTCGCCTAATATTGTTTGCACCGAAAGTTCGGTTCTTTGCATCAGTGTGCTTCCCCCTTCGCCGTGGGCGAGGAAGCTGACGAGTTTCGATTTGCAGGCAACCAAGCCACGAAAAAAAAAAAAAAACGATTCGAGTTTAGGTTTTAGATGACATTAAGACATGTTTTTAGCATCTGAAGAGAGCCTGTTGAAAGTGTGATTCCAATAAAAAGGTGATCGTGTAGAAAAAACATTAGAAACGATTATTTGGTTGTTGGCGTTTTATAGTCCCGCTTTTTTCCCCTTGGATGAAAACGAAAATGTAACGGATTACAATCATCCCCTACCTAAATAAGTGAGAAAATTACTTTACAATTACTTTGTAAAATATGCAATTATTCCTTTACAAAATCAGCGATAAATATTCCAAGTAATTGCGTTAGATGTAACGGATTGCGTATAAGTCTGGACGAGGAGACGAGAGGAGACGTCGAACGCGTTCGAATGTGAGAGACAAACGCCGGACGTTGGCGCTCTGCGTTCTAGCGCGTTCCATAAGTACAAGGGTTGATCAAAAAGTTTCGGGACTGACTTTGTAGCGTGGAAAGTGAGGGCCGTATAGTAATGCGCGCGCAGAAGTCGAAGTAAAGAACCTTCGTGTCTCATTATACCAAAGGGCGTCGCTCTGTGAACATTTGGAGCTTCGCTACACTAGTTTGTTTGACCACATCCACGAGCATGATGGCGATCTTTGACATATACGGCAAACCAAGGCGAGAACGAACATCAATTTTACGTCAAGCTCAGCAAACATAAAACAGACACCTCTAAAATGATTGAGAAGGCTCATGTAAAAAAAAACAAAGTGAGGTGTGCGAGGTGTTTTGAGTGGCACTCGCGCCTCCAGAATGGCAGAACGTCACCGAAGTCAAGGAGAGGTCGGATAAGGTCGCCCTACCGCTCTTCATGTTTCAGCGATGTTCTGCCGTTCCTGAAGCGCGAGTGCCACTTAAAAAACTTCGTGAAATTCACTGCTTTTTTACACAAGCCTGCTGAATTATATTGAAGGTCTCTGCTTTATATTTGTCGAGTTTGACGCAAAACTGATGTGCGCTCTCGCTCTGGTTAGTATAGTCTGTAGTAAAATCGCCATTGTGCGCATGCACGTGATCGCGAAAACTCGTGAAACGCAGCTCCAAATGTTCACGGAGCGGCGTCCTTTGGTATAACGAGACGCGAAGGTCCGTTCCTTCGACTGCTGAGCGCGCATCACTGTGCTGCCCTCTCCTTTTACGCTACAAAATCAGTCCCGGAACTTTCTGATCACACCTCGCATAGTGGAGTCAAAGGCAGCTGGCTTTTGGTCTACCCACTAATCATTCCATTGTGAAGATTAAAAACGAAGTTTAATCTGAACTTGACCAAACTGGAAAAAAACATGAAAGGCGTTTACAAATCTTAAACGGGAAATTAGAGCGCAGCTCTTAAGGAGGAGGAAGGGAGGGTACGGAGGGGAGAAAATACCCCTCCACCTTTTCCGTACCCTCTCCTCCTTCCTCTGCTCCTCCGCCTCCCCTACCTTCCTCCTCTCCCCTCGTCCTCCCTCTTCCCTCCTCCACCTCGCGTATTCCCCCTCCGCTCCCCTCCTCTTCCTCCTATGTACCTTCCCCTCCTACTCCATCGTACTCTCCCCTTCTCCTTCTGCGTACCCTCCCAACTTCCTCCTCTATAGCCTCCCCTCCTCCCACACTTTCCCCGCTAAATTTAGCTGAAAAATTGACGCCTCGTGACCTCAACATCAATTCAGTTTCCCCGCTAAAATTAGTGGGGACAGGGACGTCACATGGACTCGCTGTCATGTCAGCTATGAACAAATTCAGTTTTCCGCTAGATTTAGCGCGAAAATTGACGTCACGTAACGTCAATTTCCCGCTAAATTTAGCGCGGTTACGCCGACGCCGCGCAACACCAAAACGGGCGCAGGAGCTGCGCTCTAAAATGCCTCATCAACAAAACGCCCATGTTGTGTACGCACATCGTCTTACTAATCTACGTTTATTCTTACTAGCTTGGCCTATCAAAGCACTGTAAATACGCCATTTCCGAATCATAGAGGGCAGGGATCTCGAACACGCGGACCCCAAGGATCAAGCGGCTGCGAACTTTCGTTGCCATGTTTCAAGCGCTCTCTGCGTCATAAACAATGGTCTCACGTCGTCAGTTTACGCGCAAAACGTAGCTCTGCACTAATAACGTGTTCATATTTTTCTCTATACCGTTTCCTTCAAACTCTGTAATGTTTTGCCTTAATATTTGCTTTTGAGCTCTTCCTCATGGTAATCACTCGTACGACTATTCCAATATTATTCTGCAAGTGCGAGTGCTTTGGGATGATGCTCCCCGGCTGAACGAACTCTTTCTCAGAATAAAGCAACTTCCAAAGGTAAAGCTATGAGCTTGGGCTTCTAAAAGCCGAAAAAAACAACAAAACAAAAACAGTTAAACCTCAGGAATTGCTTAATAATGCTGCTATAAGAATTGTCAGGCGAGCAGAAACCGTCGTATGAAACTTTTCTTCAAGAAATGTTGAATTTGATTAGTTCCTGAGAAAATTGAGCGATAAAGCAACGAGTGTCTTTTACATTTTGTTCCCTTGAAAAACGCAAGTTGGTGGTACAGTGCAATGTTAAATTTCGTCATCACGTCAGTGATGGGCCTGGTTAGATTAGGAAACCAAAACTAATGATGCAACTTAACGAAAAGCAGAGAGCACGAGGTCTCGTCTCCAGAATATCTCAAATGTGCCACTGAGAGACTCGGCGATTTTGCAAAGTAAAAACTACTGCTGCGTTCTTTTCCCCCCTAAAACAAAATCTTTCTCGCTTCCTCTCTCTCCCCCGCCCCTCCCCCTCTCTCTCTGCGTTGACCTTCACATTTGGAGGGAGAGCTATCTGGCTCCCGCACCCGAATATGTTTGAGACCCCTGATATAGGGCAATCGATGGGGCGCTAAAGCATGTATCGTGACCGTGCTTCTTTATAGAATACGCTTCTGAAATTTTCCTTGTCATGCTGTTTTGGTTCCGGCTCAAGATAACTGTTTCCGGAAACTTTGGCACACATTCGCATCTATTGCAGTGCAACGCCAGATTAACCGCGGTGCACCGCAATAGATGCGATTGTGCCCCGAAGTTTCAGGAAACAGTTATCTTGAGCCGGAACCGAAACAGAATGACAAAGGAAATTTCAGAAGCGTAATTTATAAAGAAGTGCGGTCAAGATACATGCGGTAGTTCCTCATCAATTGCCCCATATGATTCGGAAACGGCGCAATTACAGTCCTTTAATAGGCCAAGCCAGTAATGTAGATTAGTAGGACGATGTGCGCACATGACATGGGTGTTTTGTTGATAATTCATGTTTTTTCCCGTTCGATTAATTCAGAATAAACTTCAGTTGCAAGTGTACCCTTTGGTGTGTGTGTGCCTTCTTTCTTCGTCTTTCTAGCGCTTTTCATCTTCACAACGAATCACCAACTAGCCGGAGTAAACAATCCCCTTGTACTAATCCTTCCAAGAAAAGCTCGGCGTTCTGACCGTCCCCTCACGTCTTCTCCTCTCCCTCAGTTTCTCGGCGCATTACTCCGTCGTCGGTTAGCAGACGACATTCGACAAATGACGTTGGTTGTTGAGGGCTTCAGACGCTGCGAGACCAGGAGAGGGCGCCACTTCCGATGAAAAAGACGGATTGCAGTATCACGTTGCCAGACTTGTAGGATACTCATTACAAGTAATAACATTTCTTGTAATCGATTGCTCTTTGAATTTTGTAATCATTGAACACATTTATTGAAAAATAATGTCAAGAGTAATCTGATTACTTTTGGAAGTGCTAAAATTACTTGTAACCGCGTTACATCCCCCTCCCCCCTTTAATGGGGCGGAATAGTAAAGGTTACTAATGGCGCTCTTTGTTTGTGCACGTTTCCTACCAAGGGATTCTCGAACGCAGTCTCCTACAGGAGGATGACTTAGCAAAAATCGACGATAAGATACCTAGTGATTCGTAGTGATCGGTGTTTCTAACTATGTAATGGGCAGTACGAAAGACCCGTTTTGAACCCGGCAGAAAAATCGGTCGCTCTAGAAATCCGAAATAATCGGAAAGGTAAGGGTTACTTTTTCTAGTAACGGCCCATTACTTTTCTTCTGAAGTATTCGAACAATTTAACGGAAGACGTTTTAACCAATACAAGTTGTAAGCCTATTCGATTACCTTTTGCGAGTAACTTGTGCAAGACTGCACGTACCACATAGTTCATTTTATTTGAACGAACAGCTTGAGGTTGACAGTACTGGCACTGTAAAAAAGCTGCGATCTGCATTTGGCTGTCTATTGTCGCGTACGTTTCTTCCATAAAATACCCGAAACAAGAACAAAGAGGTCGTACTTTATCAAGAAGAAATATGCCCGAGCAATCTCTATCGAAACATTCAGTGTCGCACTCTTAGCAACAGCCCATCCAACATTCTTTGGCATCAATGACAAATGATCGAGGCAAGTCTAGCGTTCCAGCCAGGTTCTTTGACACGCAATCTGAACGTCCCAGAGCTTCGAGACGGTTTGCTGGAAGGGCAGCCGTGCTCACCAGATGCCTCAGTGGGCTGAAAGCCAGTGTTTTAGGCGTTACCGAAAAAAAAGGAACGAAATACGTTACTCGTTAGTCGCAAAATAAAGAAACGCGTTACTGTTACAGATAAAATGTAACGCACGTTACTCTTGCGTGACTTTTATGTATAAATTGACGGTAACACCTGTTTTGGCGACAGCGTTTTTCGACACTGCGACAAAGGGCGTTGATGTTGGAGCTTTCCAAAGTTGGACTTTTGAGGTAAGGAAAATACAGGCACAATTATGAAGGTATAGGGAATGAGTTAAATAATTGATTTAAATAATTGATTTAAATAATTGATGACTTGGTTGCAGCTCAAGTGCAGACGCAGCCGACGCGAGCTTCAAGCGCCAAAAGCGCGAATCTTTGGGCCTTTTTTCTTTACGACAGCGATGATACAACAAGCAGAGAAACACGACGAACAACGTGATGGTGCCCTTTTAATGGCTGTATGAGGGGTCCCATCAGCTCGTAGTCTCGGCTGCGTCTGCACGTAAGGTCAGACGAAGTATGGAAACACGATATAATCTACAAATTTTCAGGTCTTGGGACGAACATGTAAAGAGTAAGGTTACTCGAAATAAGTTGCGTAAGTACGTTACACGTTACAGTTTTGGAGAAGTAACGAGTGACGTTACCGAAAAAAGTGCGTTACCAATAACGTGTACCGCGTTACCGCCAACCATACCTCGGCAAACCTCACTCATAAGGGCCCTCACTCACCCTCACTCACCCTCATCTTCACAGGTGAGGTGAGGGTGAGTGAGTTTTTGAACCAGGAACATTTATGAGTATGAGGGTGAGTGATGGCCGTATGGGCCGTGAGGGCGGTGAGGGCTGTGAGTGCGTGAGGGCCGTGAGGACGTTGAGGGGTATGAAGGCCATGAGTGCGTGAGGGGTGTGAGGGCGGTGAGGGCTTTGAGTGCGTGAGGGCCGTGAGGGCGGTGAGGGGTATGAGGGCCATGAGTGCGTGAGGGCGGTGAGGGGTATGAGGGCCATGAGTGCGTGAGGGCGGTAAGTGGCGTGAGGGCCATGAGTGCGTGAGGGCAGTGAGTGTCATGAGAGGCGTGAGGGCGGTGAGTGCGTGAGGGCCGTGAGGACGTTGAGGGGTATGAGGGCCATGAGTGCGTGAGGGGCG
This sequence comes from Ixodes scapularis, assembly GCF_016920785.2. Taxonomy (NCBI): domain Eukaryota; kingdom Metazoa; phylum Arthropoda; class Arachnida; order Ixodida; family Ixodidae; genus Ixodes; species Ixodes scapularis. The sequence continues at coordinate 55,290,244 of NW_024609837.1, forward strand.
TGAGGGCGGTGAGGGCTTTGAGTGCGTGAGGGCGGTGAGGGGTATGAGGGCCATGTGTGCGTGAGGGCGGTGAGTGACGTGAGGGCCATGAGTGCGTGAGGGGTGTGAGGGCCATGAGTGCATGAGGGCAGTGAGTGTCATGAGAGGCGTGAGGGCTGTGAGTGCGTGAGGGCCGTGAGGAGGTTGAGGGGTATGAGGGCCATGAGTGCGTGAGGGGTGTGAGGGCGGTGAGGGCTTTGAGTGCGTGAGGGCCGTGAGGGTGGTGAGGGGTATGAGGGCCATGAGTGCGTGAGGGCGGTGAGTGGCGTGAGGGCCATGAGTGCGTGAGGGGTGTGAGGGCGGTGGGGGCCGTGAGTGCGTGAGGGCCGTGAGGGCGGTGAGGGGTATGAGGGCCATGAGTGCGTGAGGGCGGTGAGTGGCGTGAGGGCCATGAGTGCGTGAGGGGTGTGAGGGCCATGAGTGCGTGAGGGCAGTGAGTATCATGAGAGGCGTGAGGGCGGTGAGTGCGTGAGGCTCCCTTCAGACGGAGCATCTTTCTCAGCAATTTTGGTGTTGATGGCGGGTTGTTCTCTAGCTTTCCCTAGATCGATACGAATTGCTGAGATGGGGTCCGGTTCGAAATAATCAAGCAACTCGGAGCAATTCGAAGACGTTTGAAGCGGCTGCATCCAATCAGGGACGAAAAAGTTTAACGTGATACCTCGTGCCGGAGATGATGACACCGAAAGACAATTGGTTCTGGTTTGAAATCGATCGTTTTTGGAAATAAACTGTTTCAGAAAGGTACATTAGTATTCTCAACGAGATTTAAAAGCATAAAAACACGTTTATAACGCGTAATTGTGTCTAAATAGTGCAAGAAAAATAAGATTTCATGATGATGATGGCAAATTGCAGCAATTGGTTGCTGCGTGTGATCGCGGGCGCTCCGTGTTGCTGGTGTTGCGACGTCAAGTTTCTGGGCGAAATTGCCCCATCTGAAGCTGGCCTGAGTGGCGCGAGGGCCATGAGTGCGTGAGGGGCGTGAGGGCTGTGAGGACCGCGAGGGCGGTGAGTGCGTGAGGGGCGTGAGGGCGGTGAGTGGCGTGAGGGCCATGAGTGCGTGAGGGCGGTGAGTGCGTGAGGGGCGTGAGGGCGGTGAGTGGCGTGAGGGCGGTGAGTGACGTGAGGGCTATGAGTGCGTAACGGCCGTGAGGGCGATGAGGGGCGTGAAGGCCATGACTGAGTGAGGGGCGTGAGGGCGGTGAGTGGCGTGAGAGCTATGAGTGCGTGAGGGCCGTGAGGGCGGTGAGGGGCGTGAGGGCCATGAGTGAGGGGCGTGAGGCCGTTGAGTGGCGTGAGGGCCATGAGCGCGTGAGGGGCGTGAGGGCCGTGAGGGCCGTGAGGGCGGTGAGGGGCGTGAGGGCGGTGAGTGGCGTGAGGGCGGTGAGTGACGTGAGGGCTGTGAGTGCGTAAGGGCCGTGAGGGCGGTGAGGGGCATGAAGGCCATGACTGAATGAGGGGCGTGAGGGCGGTGTGTGGCGTGAGGGCTATGAGTGCGTGAGGGCCGTGAGGGCGGTGAGGGGCGTGAGGGCCATGAGTGAGTTAGGGGCGTGAGGGCGGTGAGTGGCGTGAGGGCCATGAGTGCGTGAGGGGCGTGAGGGCCGTGAGGGTGGTGAGGGCCGTGAGGGCGGTGAGTGCGTGAGGGGCGTGAGGGCCATGAGCGTGTGAGGGGCGTGAGGGCCGTGAGGTTCAATGAGGGTGAGTGAAGGGCTGAAGGTGAGTGTGACTTGAGGACGAGGGTGAGTGAGGGGCTGAAGGTGAGTGTAGCTGTGAGGGTGAGGGTGAGTGAGGGGCTTAGGTGAGTGTGGCTGTGAGGTGAGGGTGAGTGAGGGTGACCGAAAATGCCGACCTCTGCCGCCAACACTGGCTGAAGCCATAGCCTCCTCAATACTTACAGAGCCTGGCAGTTCGACGACGGAGCCAGAGTGCCCGGTCGCAGATTTGGAGCGCGAGGATCTGGTAGCACAGAGCATTTCTCGTGGAGCCTGTAGTCAGCGCAAAGCTTTTGCAGCGGCGAGGACCCGAGACATGGTTTTCAAACCCGTCGAGAAACGAAGCGGAAGCGCGATGAACGCGAGGAGCACGAGCGGATATTTCATCGCTCGGGAGAAGTGTGTTTCGGCGTCTCGCCGCAGTGGGGCGCCCGTCACGTGGTTCTCCTCTCATCCGTTGTCTGCCGCTCTACCTACCGAATGAACTGGCGTCAGACGTGCTATCTAGCGTTCCAGTGTTTTTCTATCTGCTTGATCGGGCTCACTGGCTCACGGGCCGCGATCGCAATACGACCTGCGTTGATCGTCTGCTAGCGTGTCCGCCTCTCCGCCCGCTTTCCCTTCCTCCCCACGGGACAGCGCAAGGCACGACCAGTCTGTGCAGGCGGCGTCTGCCATTAAATTGCAAACGCACTCCATAGTTTGAGTTGCTCGCTGTCTTAAATATGTGCGCTCTGGATTTTAGGGAGTCTTCGAACACTTTGGGTCGACGCCCCAAGCTGCTCGGGGGAGCCAACGTGTTGGGACCCCCTATTCTAAAACTCTTTATAGATGGGCATCGTTTGTCTGTGGTAGTCTATAAAGAAGACTGGAAGTGTGACGATCGCGCGTGCGAGAGCGGTCGCGCTATCCGAGCAGCCAAGGCGGAAATCAATATTTTTTAAACCATGAAATGCCTTTTTAATGCTTCCCCCAAAATCTAAAAATTTACCGTCTGTCCGTCTGCCCGTGAATTTTCAACTAAATTTGAAGGAGGAAAGGACGTAACGGCACTCAACGTCACGTGACCTTTCCATAAAGTAAGGACATTGACGTCCCGTTACCTATTCAGTTTGCCCGCTAAATTTAGCGGCAAAAATTCACGTCTTGTGAAAACACCAATTCAGTTTCCCCGCTAAATTTAGCGGGGAAATTGACGTCACGTGACCTATGCACTTCAGTTTCGCCGCTATAGTGGGGAAATCGATATGACCTAAACACCACTACAGTTTCCCCGTAAATTTAGCGGGCGAAATCGACGTCACGCGACAAACCGATTCCTTCTTCCCATCCCACTCCTCTTTTCGCCTCCCTTTCTTCCTTCCCCCTGGTCACGTGACAAAGCAATTCAGTTTCCCAAAAATTGTAAAAAAAAAAAAAAGATATCCTTCACTCCTGGAGTTTAATGCCTTCCAAAGAACTCAAATAATCGCTCCTAAATACTGCATTCCATGCATAAGAGGACTTTGAAGCTCGCTCCCATTTTTAAGTAGATTGTTTTATTTAAAACATAATTATTTGTTTAAATCACTGTAGCTTGAAAATAATGATTCTTTACCGGTAGATGTATCTTAAACATGTAAGATTGATCGATTAATCCACCGGATAACCGAAAACAAAGTGGGAAAAAGAGTTGCTCTATGTTCTCAAGAAACTCTCGATGTAAACCTTGTTATAAGAGAACAGAAGCAGCTTCAACTTTTAATTACTAAAAAAAAAACAAAAAAAAACCGCTTTTATTGTTTTTTTCATTCGCGTTCTGATTTGCTTACTGTAGGACCTAACATAACGGACAAACGGTGTAGAAGGGAGAAACTCGAACGATCCCACTTACTCAGAAGTGCAGCACCTTTTTCTTGTGTCCAGCTTATGAATATTTAAACGAAAACAAATGCAAACAGAACGTAAGACATAATACACAAACGGTAATTATATATATAAAAAAGAAACACTGCGGGGATTTTTTTTTTGCTGAAATCGTTTGATTATAGTCATCATAGCAAAACCGATCTGATTTCAATCACGATTTAAATCATGATCTGAATTACGATTTAAATCATACTGATTTTTATTCTCCACCCTGTACAGAGCGCGGCAGAGTCCGTATGCGGGAAGCAAGGCCACCTTGCACACCAACGCTAAGAGACGGAAACAAAAGTGTGCGGATTTAGCATTTTATACAATAGAGACTTTTAGCAAACCGTTTCCGTGTTGCGCGTACCGCATTACGGGAGCCTTTGAAGCATGCTTTTAAGCGCGTGCCTGGGTGATACCGTGACCGCGTGACCACGGGGATACCGTGACAGCGAGGTGCCCACTCAAAAGCGCGCTTGAAAGGCTCCCGTAGTGCGGTACGCGCAACACAGAAACGGTTTGCTAAAAGTCCCTATTGAGTAGAGTTATCGTTCAGCCGTAAATGGAAACATGATTCGTTATAATTTTATAAAGTTTTGCCTGCTTCGTTGCAATGAGAACCCAATTTCCAATTGAATTTTTTTTTTTTTGCCTTTTCGGTGCTGCTGCCAACTAAGAACTAACAGATGGTACTATGGTGATTGTGACGTATCAGCATAAAGCGTGTGGACCGCGCTCGGTCGCATGGAGGAGAGACATATATCCTCACCTCACCTACTAGTCCATATCATACCGTTTGCCAACAAAAAAGTGAAGATCAAGATGTTAGCCCTTTCCCAATAATGCCTAAAACTGTACGAGGTTTTTTGGTTTTGTTTTTCATAGTTTTGTGGAGTCGTGCGGGGGTCTGCTCACACGGACAAGACCTGAGATCATCGTTCGCAGCGCATGCTCTAGCGAGGCCGTATTTCCAGTCTACTAAGAATATGATAACTTTGACGAAGTGAAGCGCATGTTGCGGTAGCGCTGGGTAAGCTCGCCGCTGGCACGCGCTCAGCTGGAACTGACTGAGCTTGAGCGGCCATCTTGTTAGCACGCGTGAAAACGCAGGTGTAGTGCTAGCCGCAGCACGGGAAAACGGCTTGCCGCAGAACAAGATGAGCACTGCTTTCCTTCCAGCTCACCGTGGCTGCGACCAACATCACCTAGAAGACGATGGCTGCTTTTTCCTCCCCCAAACGCTATCACTAGTGCAATCTAAAAAGAAAAAGAAAAAGTGTAGTCTTACACTTTTGTGTCCCATATAATACACCCAAAACTTCAGTTCGACGTACAGCCTACTGACGTCGAATTGAAGGCCCCAACCTTTACGAGGGGCTCGATAATGACGCGATATAACTTATTAAACAACTAAAATACGCATAAAAAATGACCAGAAATCTTTTTTTTTTCTTTAAATCAGTTACACGTACATTAGCTACTTTGATAAGTTTTACCACTGGGCTATCAAGCCGCTCGTGAAACTTGGTTCGGCCGGTTCGGGGTCGGTGCGCCGTAGGTCCAACAAGTTTTCGGGTGTATATATGGAACAAGGGGTGTAAAACCTTTTTCTTCTGGACGTATGGATTCAGGCTGCGCCTCTTGTGTCGGCATTGCCGCCAGCGCATCCCGCAGCATCTCACAATGAGCACGACGCCAAGACGCACATGTTTGCCGCTCTTCGGCGACTCTATGTTGAGCTTCCACGTGTTCGCCGCTTGGGGCGCGTCGGGGACCCAGTAAAGATGACGTCGTGCGCAGGATTTTGTCTTTTATAGGTGGCAGTTTGTGGCGCTTCTACGAGTCGGTTTGTGGCGCAATCACTTGCCGGCAAGTGTATAAGGTGTTCCTGTCAGATCACTTATACACTTGCCGGCAAGTGTATAAGGTGTTCCTGTCAGAGTAATTTGCCCGAACATCGTTGTTGGCACTTCCTTTTGTAAAAGGGCTTCTTTTTTGCGGAAGTTACGTTTACACGAATACATGCCGCGAAGAAACGACAAATGTTGCTCGACGGCGCGTTCGCTCTCCGCGTGGTGGCATCAGGACAGAGGCTGTTTGCGCCGCGAACAAAGCGAACGTGCCGCCGCGCTAAGTTTGTTGATTGTTTGCTGTCCATAAATTCGCTCTGCCATTAGGCGACGACGCGTCATAGCCAACGGGGCATTACGAACACTTCAAAAAGCCTGCGCATCCACCTTCCCGTAAAACACTCAAATAGAAAAAAAAAAAAAACCGAAACACGCGTGCGAAAAAAATGACCGGAATTTGTGTTTGACCTCGTCGTTAACGGAGTTCTCTGATCGCAGTTACTCGGTTTCACTTTAAACGATTCGATGAGGCCAATGAAGCATCGGAAAAAGTGCCAATGAAATGCATAGGCACAGTTTTCTATACGGCCCCCTCCCGTCAAACGTGGACAAGTGCTGGCGGTTTTAACTATAACAATGGTGCGTGCTTGGTTTAGTGAGACAACGGCTCGTGCGCAACTTTGTTGAACATCTATTACACTGTCGAAGAAAGGGCGCTAACACTTTTTTTTTTGTCTTCTCCCAAATTAAGTGTGGATGAAACGGTGTCGTGTTCTGGAAGTCGTACGTTGGAAGGGTCCTGGATTAGGTTGTGATCTCGATGACGTAAGTTCTTCGGCCGGGCCGACGTCTTCTCTGCCTGCCTCGAACTTCGCAGCAAACACGCGTACACACACACGCACACACGCACGTTCTGAATGTACAGCTTCTCGGTGGCGCTCACACATATGCACATGTACATCCGATGCTCACATCAACGCACAAGGTGATGAATGTCGATGTCACACGGTGGGTGGAGAGAACAGCAATGGGGAGGAGGTAGGAACGTGGGCAGGGTTGCAGTCACCGGTCGTCCGCCGCATGATCTCACTTGTTGGACTGGGGTTCCTTATCCTTCCAATAAATATAGTTCTTCTCTATGTACTCCATGAGCTCGGGGAACTCGCCGAAGTCTGCGCAAGGAGGAACAGTCAGAATCAGCTGGTGGGCGGGTTGGTCTCACATATGGCATTAAAAGTAGCGCACGAGGAACAAGGCCAAGTTCGTCTGCGTTTGCTTACCCTCCAAAGGTGCTTCTGTTCACCCCGCATACCTGAACCAACAACTGCGCGCGCTTGGCCGCCTCGTCACCGGGCTGCGTTCGCTGCGCGTTCTCTCTAGTGCCATTTGATTGGCGTCCGAACGCCGGCGTCCGGAATTTGAACGTCATACCCTACCCACTCATTCACACTGGAAGCGGATCCGCGTTCGCAAAGCGGTTGCGAACGCGGTTGTATAAAGATCCGGTACAATTGCACGCGCACTCGATGGCATCAAGTGCGCGTGCAATTGTACTGGATCTTTATACAACCGCGTTCGCAACCGCTTTGCGAACGCGGATCCGCTTCCAGTGTGAATGAGCGGTACAAGAAAAGCAGACGACGCTCTTGCTCGCTCTGGTTGGAAGGAGAAGCTGGGTGGAGACAAGAGCAGCTGACCTTTGCGCCGACGCGCTAATCCTTCCAGTAAGAACTCGACGCTGCCGTCTCCTGTTCTCCTTCAGTTTCTTTTCGTGTATAAATTTCTCGCTCATTATGTTGAACTTTACCAACAGAGATGTGATTCCTGTTGACTAGTTGTCGACAGGGGTCACACGTCACCCGCCCCAACTCATAATAAATGAATTGGTTGTATAACTCGAACTAATAGAAATAGTCACTAAGGTGTATATTGGGCCAAATTAAAGTTCACTGGGTCAATAGTAATTCAAAGTAATAAAAAGAGTAATCATAATGTCAACTAGGCTTATAATCAATCAGTTGGTTGAATATCAGCTCAAAGTAATTAAGTCATCAAGATGTCAATTAGGACAAATTAAAGTCCATTGGGTCAACAGTAACTCGAAGTAATCAAAAGAGTAACCATAATGTTACTCGTTGTGATAATAAATCAGTTAGTCTATAACTTTCTCAAGGTAATGTCGAGAGTAATCATGATCTCAGTTAGGCCGAATCAAACACCATTAGGTCAATAGTAGTTGAAGTAATCAAAAGAGGGATCAAAATGGGAACTGAGCTGAAAATAAATCACTCGTTGGTATCAAAGCTCAAAGTAATAGTGAGAGTGAAGATTTATGTCAGTTAGATCAACAAAAAGTCAAATAGGTCACTAGTTACTCAAAATGATCAAGATGTCAATAAGGCTGGTATTAACTAGACATGTGACTAATATATTGGTGAAAGATAAAAAGTAACCACTAAGTTAATTAAGTTAATTTAAAGTCACTTGACGGAATAGTAAGACGAATTAATAAAATGACTAATGAAACTTCCAGCTGAACTTATATGAAGTCACCTGTGTCAATATCAATTCAGTGACCGACTCAGCGACGAAATGTTTCCTTCTATAAAGTTGTTTGCGTCAATAATAGCTATATAACCAAAAAAGTAATCAGAATATCTAATGAGCTCCTACGAAGTGATATTTTTGTCAATAATTCGTCGAAGTAATCGAGAGTAATAAAATGTTAAGCTTTTAATATGTAAATTGTGTTATTAATAGGTCGAAGTAATTAGAAGTGGAAACGATTTGAAGTCAGCGGTGTCAGTAATAGCGAGAAGTAATAATAATCATAATCACAAATCGCAATTTTACTTATATCATCTGAACTCTATCAATAATAAGTCGAAGTAATGAGAAAGAGTAAACAGGACCTCAAATCAACTAAAGTCGAGTGCGCCACTCATAACCGGAGGTTACCAAACAAGTAATCCACATGTCAATCGTACGACACTAGTCGCACGATTGACATGTAAATGTCTCTTTTTAGTTTTTTTTTTTTTTTTTCAGTTTCTCTCCGCAGACTTTCAACTAACAGCAACCATAGCTTTCGCAGTGCATCACGCTCAGGAAAAGCGGAGCGCAGTTTTTCTCTTGGCCAAAGTTTGGACAATCGAATCTCGCATCACGGGGTCTCGAATCTGGGGGAAGCCTTTAAAGCAGGGCTCTCCAAACTTCTTGGCTGAGATCGGGGATCTTTCGCTGTTTTGAGGGCCGGTAAATAAATAAGTCATTATAAATGAGGAAAAACGAAATGAATTATCTTGGATAAGCATATAAAACAAATAAAAGATATAGTAAAAAAACAATGGTGGACGAATACGTAGACTTTATTTCCTTATAACGCATTATTAGCGGTGAGATGTTTCGGTGGCGCCCTCCTTCGGTTACCTTTCGTGACGTCGTTACCTTGTGAACAACAAGTTCGATGGTGTTTGTAATGAGCATGGTGAACGCCTGAAGTCATGGCGGTCTCAAACCAATACTGCCAACACCGTCAAAATTGAAGTTCTTACATTCCTCTTATTTCCGTCGATGAGACATCCCTTGCTGACGTCATAGTCATCATTCGGCCAATTGTGGTGGGCCGACCACAGCGACGCTTTCGATCGCTTACGTCGCCAATAATTGGGCCCCAAAAAACCAACCAGGCATAAATCAAAGCGCGTAGGAACTTTGACATGGTAATACTTGACGGCGCACAGCAGACAACACACCATCAAAACAGATCTAAACAAAGAAACAACACTCACGCAGCGCTGACTGTCAACTCTCGGATATATTGAACATCATCTTCGTTATCTTTTACTCTTACGTACTAAAAAGAAGAAAATAAAAGTTAACCAAGGAAGAACGAAGAAAGAAAAAGGAGAGAAGATAAGGAAGAAAAAGAAGTCAAGAAAAGAAAATACAAAATAAAATTAAAAAGAAAGAAATGACAGAGAATAAGAGCAAGGCCTACTACAGTAAAAGTTACTAAGGAGGTTTTCCTAAATAATCTAAAGCCTGGTTCAGACAGTTGCGTTTGACTGCGTCTGACTGCGTTGCGGCAGCGAGAAACCAGGACATCTCTGCTGCTTATACCGCGTGCCAAGATGATTCCTTGAATTGGATTCCACGCTTCATACGAAGCACAGATATGCCGGTGACTCGCTTTCGGTTCTCGGCGCAACGCTGTCAAACGCATTCAAACGCAAGTGTCTGTCTGAACCGGCCTTAACTCTTTTTCTGGATAAGCTAATCGACGGGGTACCAACACATAATCCATCTAGCAGGTCTATGCTAACGGCTTCGATAATTTCTCTAGTTAGTTTGTTCTTGCTTCGTCCCAGTACTGTGCAATTGGTTAGAAAGGGGTAGCATCCCCAATCTCTGCAATGATTGCCCAGATGACCTGAGTTAGCGTTAATGGCGTTGTTGTTATGTTCTCGAAGCCTATTCCCACAGGTAAGAGGGAGAGAATATATCACTCCTTCTGCACAGGAAACGAACTTGGTCTTGTGGTTTTTGCTGCAGCATAATCCATCTAGCAGGTCTATGCTAGCGGCTTCGATAATTTCTCTAGTTAGTTTGTTCTTGCTTCGTCCCAGTACTGTGCGATTGTTTGGAAGGGGGGAGCATCCTCAATCTCTGCAATGAATGCCCAGATGACCTGAGTTAGCGTTAATGGCGTTGTTATGTTCTCAAAGCCTATCGTTAAGACAGCGTCTGCCCAACGTAACACTTCCCACAGGTAAGAGGGAGAGAATATATTACTCTTTTTGCACAGGAAACGAACTTGGTCTTGTGGTATTTGTTGCAGCATAATACATCTAGCAGGTCTATGCTAGCGGCTTCGATAATTTCTCTAGTTAGTATGTTCTTGCTTCGTCCCAGTACTGTGCTATTGTTTAGAAGGGGGGAGCATCCCCAATCTCTGCAATGAATGCCCAGATGACCTGAGTTAGCGTTAATGGCGTTGTTGTTATGTTCTCGAAGCCTATCGTTAAGACAGCGTCTGCCCAACGTAACACTTCCCACAGGTAAGAGGGAGAGAATATGTCACTCCTTCTGCACAGGAAACAAACTTGGTCTTGTGGTTTTTGTTGCAGCAGGTGTGTTGTCTGTTGTGCGCTGTGAAGTATTAGCATGATTAACCAACTCGCCCAAGCTGAAGTTTTGACATGTTCACGCGGGGTAGAAGACTTGTGAGAATGAAAAAAAATTTGTTGCTGACATTACGCAATAGATACGATAGAGGACTCTAAGCACAATATACCGAGCGTCTCAAGTAGCGGCCAGGCTCTTTACATCGACCGCAAAATTCAGTTTCTGAACCTATCGCGCTATGATTTTGTGCAGCGTTGCCCACGGGTGGTGCATCTTTTTCTATAAAATTTGCAAAGAGCGAACTTACCTGAGGAAGAAGTAAAAAATAAAAAAAAATGCTTAACTCCTATGGAAATGCGGCGAAGCCACGGGTCTTCGAACCATAGGGCGCCCTGTGGTTTGAAGACCGGTGGCTTCGCTGCGTTTCCATAGGAGTTAATCCTTTTTCTTTCTTTACTTTTTCCTCAAGTAAGTTCGCTCCATGCAAATCTTATCGAAAAAAATTCACCCACCTGTGGGCAACGCTGCACAAAATCGTAGCGCGATAGGTTAAGAAACCGAATTTTGAGGTCTATTTAACGAGCCAGGCCGCTATTGGAGACACCCGACACATGGGAACGCAACGGAATTGGAACACACGTAATTACACAGATATGAAGCAGAAGACTAAGAATGGTGTTGCTGGTGATGACGATGTCCAATGAGTAACATCACGAGAGGCCACGCCTTACTAAACAGTTTTCAGGGTAGTCTTTTTAGAGCGCAGCTCTTAGGGGCCCGTTTCCAGCCTGAGCGGCGTCGCCGTCGGCGTAACCGCGCGTTGCATGCAACTCAGAGGAGATGCAACAGGTTGTATGCAACCTGAGATGCAGCAACTCAGAGGAGATGCAACAGGTTGCATGCAACCTGAGATGCAACAACTCAGAGGAGATGCAACAGGTTGCATGCAACCTGAGATGCGGCAACTCAGAGGAGATGCGACAGGATGCATGCAACCTGAGATGCAGCAACTCAGAGGAGATGCAACAGGTTGCATGCAACAGGTCACGTGACTCCCCCAGTCACGTGACCACCCCGAGGACACGTGACCACCCTCAGGGTCACGTGAGCCCCTCAGGGCCCGTGAGCCGCGGTCAGTCACGGGCCGGTCGGATGATCTCAGCGGGCCGGATTCGGCCCGCGGGCCACTGTTTGGAGACCCCTGCTTTAGAGGAATACTGAATCGAAACTTAAGATATATCTCTCACGTTCAGAAATAAATGAAACATGATCAACTCAATCTGAGAATGAGAATTGCACGCTTGTATTTTGAATAAATAACTAGGTTTTTCGGGTATATTAACACTTTCTCCTCTTCTTCTATTTGTATTATAGGCTAGGGCCAGGGAGAACAACTGATCTTTTTTTTCTTTTCTTTCGATATGAAAGAAATGTTGTCAGTCAGCGCAGCGTATGTGTCTCTTTCTTTTGTGTGTATGTTAACTCGAGTGACTGTTATTCGGGTGCGCTGTTCCCCCTGTAGATTTTTCGTTCCCCGATCCCAGCGAGCGCTCGATGATCAGCCATCGAAGAGCGCGACGCATCACGGGATGTGTACCAATCGACGTCAAAACGTGACGTCAGTTGTTTCAACACTAACAAAGCCGCTTGAGGGCTGGCGTGGTTATGGGTTCTACCACTTTGTGTCGTCAACCCGTCACAACTTGGCCGTTTTCAGTGGCCCCTCCCCGCTCCCCACAAGAGTTGAATAGGCCGGGAGACATCCGGTTCGCACGCGGCTTGTCGCTGTACTTCCGCAGAGCGGCGATGCTTTTAGTGCATAGTGACGTAACGACATTCGGTTTATTCCTTTTAAATGTTTTGGTGTCTTTTCGAGCAAAAAATTAGCGTCTCCGTGGTGTGGCCAGAACGTGGCTGACATTGAGACAATAAAATAGTCGCTAGAAGTTTGTTGCAGTATCCCTTTAAAGCGACCGCATAACTAGGTTTAGTAACGTATGGCGCTACGATTTACCACAGAGGTCCCTGAAGGTAGTAGAAACATCGCACCAACATATCATTTTTTTTTTTTTTGCAAACGGCGCCCGTTTGCTAGCTGCGCACCCTCTGAGTGGCACAATAACCTGAAGATAGCGGCAGTGGTCCCGGCCGGTCAGAGCAGCAGGTTACGGCAGCTCAGTAGCCGCCGGGTCGCGCCGAAAGCAGACGACGCGCAGCTAAAATCACTCGCCGAACCATTACTTTTACTTGTTTTCTGTCAATTTAATCTCTTCTATTGAGAACACAAAACAAATCGAGCACTGACCATTAGATCACCAAAATAGCGCGTTTCGCTTATGATTCGGGAAGGTTGTCTGTTTGCGGCGCGATCGAGCGGCTGTTGAGCTGCCGCAAGCCGCCTCTGCAGCCATTTCTCGTTTTCTTTTTTTTTTTTTTGGGGGGGGGGGGGGGCAGAAAGTCTCCACTTTCTGTGGAGACAGAAAGTACCCGGTTAGCAAACAAAAACTGCCGGTAGAACAAAAAAAAAAAAAAAAAAGAAACAGTTACTGTTTTATTACTCAGGTAAGCTTGTTCTTGAAAATTTTTAAGCAACGACTTCATTTCTTTCAGGCACCCCTGTGGTAAATCGTAGCACGATCCGCTACCGAGCCGATTTAAGCTGTCACTTCAAAAGCTTCACCCATATTCGAAACCCCGTGGTAGAATAAAACCGTTTTTTTTTTGTCTTTTCTTATAGTGACGTCACACAAAAAGACAGTCGTTTGGAGACAAGTGGAAAATTCAGGCGGCACTTGCCTGACCAGGCCCTGAACATGTCTCGCACGAAGTAGTTGATGAATCCCGTCTGGGAGTTGGCAATGCTGCACGTGGCACGGTCGAAGGCAGGCATCACCACGGGCAGGCCGCGACGCTTCTCTTCATCGGTCTGTCACGGAAAGGACACAAGGAGGAGGTCGCGAGAGATTAGATCTTCTCCGCAGCATCTTTTAGCTCGGAAGCAACAATTTCAGCGGGCTTGACATCAGCAGGAACGACATCAGCAGGTTTGACATCAGCAGGTCTGACATCAGCGGGTCTGACATCAGCAGGTTTGACCTCGGAAGGTCTGACATCAGCAGGTTTAACATCAAATCGCACCGGGATACGGTGCAACGCGTCTTCAGCCAAATACCACGTATAGAAGACAAAGCCTGGTCATGGCGTCGTCGTTTGTGGGTTTGAGATGTTTTGGTGGCGGTAACCTCGCGGGCGCCCTCCTGTGACGCAGCTGGTAAGATGCGAGCAAACGACGCGCTATGTCAAAGCATGGAGAGGCTGTGTTAGTCCGCATTTATGCCGATTAAAAACGGTTCTTTTTAATTAAAGAAACACGTATAACTTTTTTGTGAGTGATCTTCCTAATCAATAACAGCGCCTCAAGTTTGCTTTTTGTATTAGAAAAACTAAAATGTTCAGAAACAGGCCTGAGCTTCACCTTACAGCTTGCGCGGCCTGCGTCAGGGCTCATCTCTGACTCTCTTTTTTTTTTAGAATCTTTGGAGGCTGATGTAGAAAAAGGTTTTGTATCCACCATAGTAAATGACGTGCTGTCTTAGCTGTGCACGCGCGCACATGTGTGTTGCAAAGCGCCGCACACTTTTTTGAGCTACATTGAGCGTGCCGATAGTGACGCTTCTATCCATGCATGTGACTCGATAATTACTGCCGAGCAAATGCTCGTCAGCAACTGACGCTTAGTTCCTCCCGAATCGAATGCGTGAAAAAGAAATTTGTCACATCACGACATCACGAAGAAAATGCAGAATTTTTCATAAATTCTTAAAATGTTGGCCATGGCCCGGCAAATTCAGACGATTGATTAATTTGCTTTATCCTGTTTTAACTAAGATTTTTTTACAAATTTAGAATCGCTTGCTGAGGGGTATAAATTTTCCCTATCTGGATTATGGAACTGGAAATCTGTTTCTCGAAACTCGGAACCCAAATTGCAGACAAAGGAATAATTTCTGAAAACCTGAAATCTAGATAGAATTCAAATAGGTTTCCAGTTCCACAATCCAGATAGCGAAAATGTATACACTGGGTTTTTCGGTAGGGTCACGCATTACGCGAATTTGGGTCCGCAAAATTTAAACAAACAAACGGGAGTAATTTATAGCAGGTGCATTTCTCGTTTTCTAGGACGCTGAAGGGTCTTAATAGATCACTTCGATCGCGAGGGGGTCTCGCACGTTTCGAGTCGACAAGTTGGAGAAGCCGGGATTTCATTGAAACGACCCCGTAAGCCAGCCTCCGCTTCTTCATGCCAGTTATTAGGGAATTTTCGTAGATCGTTTCCGCTGTCCCGCAACGCTCTCCGCAACCAGCTACGCTAGCCGGAACTCTACAGTCAAGGCCATCGGCGCGCAGGCGCAGTAGCGGCTGCTTCGTTGCGAAGGGATTAGCGGAGGGGGAAACGCGGTCTACGAACACTCCCTATTTTGAGCAAATATTCGATTACTAATTTACAAAAAGAAGAATCAACTTGGAATTAATAATAGAGCAGCACTCAAAACACATTGAAGCCTGCAATATACACGAAGTTGTTTTCACTGAAGTGTTTATTACACACGCGAGAGGTTCCCGCATTTCGCTTTCCTACAGGGTGATTCAAAGAGACGCCAGGCTCTTTAAATCGACCGCGAAATTCGGTTTCTTAACCTATCGCGCTTCGACTTTGTGCAGCGTTGCCCACAGATGGTGCATTTTTTAGTAAAATTTGCGAAGAGCGAGCTTACCTGAGAAAAAAGTAAAGAAAGAAAAAAAGATTAGTTCTCATGGAAATGCAGCGACGCCACCGGTCTTCAAACAGCACGTTGCCGTTTCGCATGGGAGACAAGAGATGGCACAACGAACGCCACCAACGAACGAGCATTCGGCGCCGAGAGCCGGCGGTTTTAGCACACAATCTTTTCGACTGAAAAGCGGCGCGCGTTCCGCAGGCGGCGATAGTCGCAGAAACAAAGACAGGCGCGGTAACAACAAGGAAGCGCAGTTCCTTGTCTGCTAAAGAGGCCGGCTCTCAGCGTCGTATGCTCGTTCGTTGGGGGCAGTTGGCGTCGCGACCGCTGGCGCCATCTCTTGTCTCCCGTGCGAAACGGCGCCGTGTTGTTTGAAGACCGGTGGCTTCGCTGCGTTTCCATAGGAGCTAAGCCTTTTTCTTTCTTTACTTTTTCCTCGGGTAAGTTCGCTCTTTGCAAATTTCACAAAAAAAAAAAAAATAAAAAAAAAGGCACCATCTGTGGGCAACGCTGCACAAATTCGTAGCGCGATAGGTTAAGAAACCGAATTTTGCGGTCGCTTTAAAGAGCCTGGCGTCTCCTTGAATCACCCTGTATTTTCAATTCGATGAGACCTTCCCTTCTTAGTTTTATTGTGTCCGAATTATAATAAAAAATACGTCCTATTCGCCGTGGTACATGTTGTAGTGGGATAAAATGCTGGATATTCTATATAATCATCATTCAGCTTTTTGCACGGGGTAGAAAACAGTACACCAACATCCGAGCGCATCGACACCTCAACTCCAAAAGTTTTTGTTGGTACGACTACGCGTGCCGCGTGCGGTTTCAAAATACGGTAAAATGTCCTACTAAAAATATCAACTTCACCAAATAAACACACCGCTTGAAGCGCTTCGCCGAGCGTTACCCAAACAACGCAGGAGGCGAGCTGACGAGCCGAGGTATCCAAGGTCTGCGCTGTCTGTCCCGGTCTGTCCTAACCGTGACGTCACAAACGATGATGACGGTAGCTAGAGAAGCGCCCCCTGTAGTTCGCACACGCCGCCGATAGCTGTTTTTGTCTCTATTCACTCTTCGCACGCGAACGCCGAACTCCAGATGCCGGCATTTGGCGTTCGAACGGGTTCTAACCGTGAGCAGCGGAGACAAAGGCAACTAGCGTTGCGTCTACCCACTACTAATTCCAACCAGAGCTTGCCGCTCTGGCGTCCTCACATCTCCTCCTCTCTCTTGGCGTCTACGCGAGGGTGCACGATAGGCAGGGGGGAAACGAGAACCGATTGGGCGACCTGATTCTGTCCCCGCTTCCAGGAAGGTTCGCAGTACTCCACATAGATGTCTTCCCGAAAAGAAGAAGCGAAAAACGAAATATCCCCATTAATTTTGCAGTACACATGGCCCACTGACAATTTATTTCATAAACTCTGCATAAACCACACAGGTTTAATTGAGCAGAGTAACGATATATTTAACATATAGCTTCTGTTTTGCTTGTACAGTTTAACATTACAAGCTAAAATAACCAAGTAGGCGCGCAGCGCGACAAAATGGAGCCGAGGTGAGAAGTCAGTTGATGAGCTGAGACGTGTCGTGAATGCGTTGACCACGTCGATTCCACTTCGTCTGCGGATGTGTTCGGCGACCTGGCTTATACGTTTCCAATATTTACGTGCAAGAAAGGTAAGTTTTAGTGCGACGTCATTTGAATACAGAGGTACGCCGTCGCACTATCACTGTGGTCCCACTGTGCGCATGCACGACAGAGTCACCCGAACTCAACATTGCCCGCGTTAAATATCACCGCTTTTTCTTTCTTAGGGCCGTAACTCGATCGACAGTTCACAAAACACAACAGTAGCGGCCCATACCTCAAGAATCTTGGTCGTCCCCAGACGCCAAAACTCGGCGAGAAATGCCCATTTCGTCTGCTACCGCCAAACTCGTCTGCTCTAAGCGCGTTCGGTAGAAAAACAAATCAAACGAAAAGTAAAGAGCACGTTAGATGTTGCTTTTGGAAGTGTGAGCGATCTGTAAGTAAGCAATTTAGTGAACGGAGGTGCGAGATATCCATTTCTTTTCAAGAAGCCGAGGGTTTTGTAAGTACTCGCTACTATGCTACCCATTTGATTATATCAGTTTAACGTTTCTGAGAAGTGGACACCTAGGTACTCGTAGACAGACACGTTGTCAACGTCGCGTGCTAAAAGAGAATACTGGGTAGATAATCTGCTTGGAGATGTGGAAATGTTCATGCGTTTTCTTTTTGAGATATGAGATATGATATGAGCTTCATGAGCCAAGCCGTACACCAAGTTCCAGTTCTATCAAGGTCACCCTGCTATACTAAATGGTCGGATATATTGAATATCTTTCTATATATGACGTAATCATCAGCAAAAAGCCTAATGGACCTTTTCCACATACCGACGGCACCAGGCGGTGGCTGCACGAACTAAAAATGGAGGAAGTAACCTACCTGCGCTACCAATCGATAATGGGAGCTACGCTACCAGTTTCTTCGCTCTCTGAGCAGCGGCGCCTGCCCAACGCGACTTTAAAGAGGGGCATCCGTGGCGTCCACCCAAACGTCGTGTTTTCCTTTCCATCGACATTCTTTTTTTGTGTAACACAATTACATATATGCTGGAGTTACGTGTTCTGCTCGCTGATATACAGCCTCCTTCCGAATTTCCTCGATTTTTCGTTCCGACTTCCGCCGCTTGGCATCGGGCGCCCGCGCGTGCGCACAGCGCTTCTCGGAAAAGGCCCATTGTGGGTGGTAATGAAGAAGGTAGGTCATTGCCATATAAGGTGGTCCTAGTCACCAGGCTCGATCTAAAATAGACTAAAAATCAACGCCTGAACGTAGCCATCTAAATTTTTCGTCAAAGGTGTATTTCACGGGTCGATTTTTTCTTCTAAAATTGCAAAGCGTAGATCTCTTTCTGTAAAAAATAGTGCCAAAAAACTTGCCAGGGTCTACGAAATGCGACGACCTAGACGACTAAGTCCAGTAGCGGGGTTTGTTTGGCGTTCGTATTGATAGATGCTGTCGGGAGCAGCGTCCGAAGGTGCAGCCGACCAGCGAAAGAAAGCAGACGACACGCAGACGAAATCCGTTCCCAGCAAAAGCGCCGTCGTTATGCAAACGCGTCTTTTTACTTTATGTTTTGCTTTTATTGTCCGCATTTATTTTTGAACCGAAGCTACATTTCAAAAAAGATTATGTTAATTTTAATAAACCACGGCGGTCGCGAGCCGTCGCGATAAGGAGGTAGCGTCATCTATCAATACGAACGCCAAACACACCCCACTACTGGACCCCTGTCGCCTGCGTCGCATCCCGCCGTAAACCCTGGCAAGTCTATTGGCCTTATTTTTTACATCTTAGATCGAGCCTGGTGACTTGGACCACCCTATATATTAGAAACAGAAGAGGCCCGAGAACGCTGCCTTGCTGTGCACCAGACGACACTGAACGCGTCGTCTGGTGCACAAGAACTCGCCGTCTGCACACGATATTGATCGCGTGCAGACGGCCAGTTTCCGCAGTCCTTTTGGAGCGTGCATTTAACACCATCAAGGTTGCCGGTCTTAGCTGGCTATTAATGTGAGCTCGTTCTGAGCATGCGCTCTAAACATCGCCCTCAAATATGGCGTCCAGTGAATACCTCCTATGGACGCCTCTCGCTGACCGACATTGAAGCGAGGGACAGAGAGCTCGCGCTCACGTCATTTCACTTCCGTACCCCTTTAAAGGGGTACGGAAACAAAATGAAGTGAGCGCGAGCTCTCAACCCCTCGCTTCAAATTTGACCAGGGAGACGCTCATTGCGCGTCGCAATCGTGACGTCAATACCGGGTGATTCAAGGAGACGGCAGGCTCTTTAAATCGACCAGAAAATTCGGTTTCCTAACCTATCGCGCTACGATTTTGTGCAGCGTTGATCCCAGATGGTGCATTTTAGAACGCAGCTCTTAGGGCCCGTTCCCGGCTTGAGCGGCGTCGGCGTCGGCGTAGCCAAGGTCACCCCAAGGTCACGTGACCCCTCTCCTAGGGTCACGTGACCCCTCCCCCAGGGTCACGTGACCCCAAGGTCACATGACCCCTAAGGTCACGTGACACCCAACGTCACGTGACCCCCGAAGTCACGTGACACCCCCCGAGGTCACGTGACCTCCCCGAGGACGTCATCGTCACTGATGACGTCACCGGCATCCGCATCGTCATCGTCATCATCACTGATGACGTCATCAGTGGCGTCACTGATGACCTCACCGGCATCCGCATCGTCATCGTCATCATCACTGATGACGTCACTGTTGACGTCACCGGCATCCGCATTGTCATCGTCATCATCACGGATGACGTCATCATTGATGTCATTGATGACGTCACCGGCATCCGCATCATCGCTGATGACGTCATCGGAGTCCGCATCGTCATCGTCACTGATGACGTCATCAGTGACGTCACTGATGACATCATCGGCATCGTCACGTGACCCCCCCCCCCCCAGGTCACTTCGTCCTCCCCAGTACCCTTCCCTCCTCCTCCTCAAGAGCTGCGCTCTAATTCGGTGTTACAGGGAGTTGTAAACGGCTTTCACTTTTTTTTGTAAAATTTGCAAAGAGCGAACTTACCTGAGGAAAAAGTAAAGAAAGAAAAAGGCTTAGCTCCCATGGAAACGCAGCGACGCCACCGGTCTTCAAACAACACGGCGCCGTTTCGCACGGGAGACAAGAGATGGCGCAACGAACGCCGCCAACGAACGAGCATACGGCGCCGAGAGCCAGCGTCTTTAGCAGACAATCTTTTCGACTCAAAAGCGGCGCGCGTTCCGCAGGCGGGGACAGTCGAAGAAACAAAAGCAGCCGCGGTAGGAATAAGGAACCGCAGTTCATTGTCTGCTAAATACGCCGGCTCTCGGCGTCGTCTGCTCGTTCGTTGGCGGCAGTTGGCGTCGCGACCGCTTGCGCCATCTCTTGTCTCCCGTGCGAAACGGCGCCGTGTTGTTTGAAGACCGGTGGCGTCGCGGCATTTCCATGGGAGCTAAGCCTTTTTCTTTCTTTACTTTTTCCTCAGGTAAGTTCGCTCTTTGCAAATTTTACAAAAAAAAAAAGAACCATCTTGAGGCAACGCTGCACAAAGTCGTAGCGCGATAGGTTAAGAAACCGAATTTTCCGGTCGATTTGAAGAGCCTGCCGTCTCCTTGATTCACCCGGTAGCTTTCGTACGGTCAAGGGTATCGTAGTTGCGATCCTTGCCTCTTGGTAGCGTCAAGGCGTGACAATCTCGCCTAGAAGTAATATCCGAGGAATGTACGCCTTATGGCCTATACATAGCTTGCCCGTAACGTCATTCGCGGCCATGCCGGTATTTTATGTGGCACGAGGGTTCGCTTCGCCGTGTTATTTTCACACCGCAGAAGTAGTGGCTCGAAAGAACCAGTAAGTAGAAATAACCGTCAGTAGCCAGCAGTGACGTATTGTTGGCCTGGAAGAGGTCCCCGCATCCTCAGATCAAGCTCCTACCTGTCTGCAGAAAACGGCGATCTCGATGGTGGAGAATGCACGTTGCAGAAGCACAGTGGAGCTGAGACTGCAGCTAAAGTGACTTTAACTGCAGCCAATGCCACAACTACGAGAGCTAGATTCAAAGTTACTAGGTTACCCAAGTAGTGGAACTCCCGCAGAAGGGGCACCCCCCTTCACTCACTTCAGTCCACCTCCCGTCGTTCGAAGCGCCATCTAGATTCTCGTTAACGAACTGTGCATTCCATAGAGTACGGAGAAGCGTCATCTAGGCGCTGCGCTTCGAAACATACGTATCCCATAGAATATACTACAGGTACCAGAGCAGCCGTCCGGCGCGTCGAACCACCGGAGGCGAGTAGTGGTGAGTGAGGGGGGGGGGGGGGGGGGGGGGGGGGGGGGGTACCGCTCGTGCATGCAGCTTCTCTGACCAGTTCCGTAACTGAGCTTATTTAATAACGCTGGCTAGAGGTCACTGCTTTGAAGCG
Source organism: Ixodes scapularis (assembly GCF_016920785.2). Taxonomy (NCBI): domain Eukaryota; kingdom Metazoa; phylum Arthropoda; class Arachnida; order Ixodida; family Ixodidae; genus Ixodes; species Ixodes scapularis. The sequence continues at coordinate 55,311,675 of NW_024609837.1, forward strand.
TTGTTCATCAGAACAATCGAGCGCTCGCGCTATAAATGCATGTCTCAAAGCCAGGAACGCGGGCTAGGTCGCGCTTGTAGCTTTGGCTGCAGTCTCAGCTTATGAGTGTTCTCTCCCAAGTCACATTCAGGACTAAGTAACTCCACGAGAGAGCCACCCTGCCGCGAACTGGCGCTGCTTCTTGGGAACTCATGACGTGACGGCATTCCAACGGAGCTTCACAGACCGCGACCAGACGAAATTTTGAAATCTGTTCATTTGTTTAAAAATTGGTTTTCTTGACATCTCTGCCTGCAGTCCTGAAACGCTGGTGAAGGCTAGTGTTTCTGGACGGCCGGAACAACATCGACCACATCTAAAAAAAGTGCAATCATTTTGTTTCCGTAAGCCTTTACGCTGAAACAAAGTATGGCATCATGCCGCGCTATCGGCTTTTATTGCTTCTCATGCAAACCACCTATGTCTCAATACATCGTTTAAAAAGACAAAAGATGGGAGAATGTTGATGGTGCGGGGCAGTGCCTTCCAAAAATGGCGACGGCAGGAAGGGAGGGGAGGGTTTACGCATGCGCAGAGGCATGCACTGGCAAAAGATGTCAGCCAATCGGACACCTCCAGAATATTGAATGGCAAATTCGCGTAGAGAAGCCACCCTAGATCCGGTACTTTGTTGTCTTTGGAACTTTCCGAGTACCACTGCGCCGTGCAGTATTACGGACAATCTCGCAAAGTACAGTAAGCGAGCGCGAACCTCTCGGACGAAAGGGTGTATTTTAGTGAAAAACCCGAGACTGAGGTGATGACAGACAACGACAAGGAAGAAAAGGAGAATGACTCAAATTGAGACGTTCTTCTTCTCTTTCTTGTCATCGTCTGTCATTACCTCAGTCTCGGGTTTTTTCACAAAAATGTTCGATATACACCAGCTCACTTGCGTTCTTACGTCCTGTCAGCGTACCTGGGCGCAGTACTCTTCTGCGATGCGGCTGGCCCACTGGCTGCAAAGCTGGATGGGCCTGGCGGGGTTGGAGACGTCGGAGCATTTGATGAGCATTCGCTTGATGAGGATGATGTTTTCGGCTGAGCGCAGGCCGGAATCTCCGTGATCCGGCATCGCCTGCGTGTGCAAGTAACGATGATGATGTCATTGTACTCACGTGGTATGAGCGCGTATTCCGTGGCGCGCCCAAGCGACAGGTGTGCGCTCGCAGGACTATACGGTTCCCAGAACGCGCGTTGCGTGTTTAGCCTCCTATTCTGCCATACATCAGTTTCCGAAGTGGCAAGAAATGACGTCACCAAAGCCGGCGTGTCATGTTGCCGGATGTCGCTATCCGGGCGGTTGGATCGCGACATCCAGCAAGAGGGCGCCACACTTGCGACGCCATCTCCCGGTAGGCGCAGCCAGCATTACCATAATCGTTTTCACCTCAATAATCGTAGCAAAAAAAAGTCCGACTCCTCGCGTAGCATGACTAATTTCCCTTTCATGTAGATAATTAAGATATATGTAGGTGCAGTTTAGATTAGATATGTGCTATTTTATCAAGACGTACACGCTTCAAACACCAAAAGCATAGTTTCTTTCTCCGCCAACCAAATCCTATAAGAACTATTTTGCGCGGCGTATGAACAATGCGCAAAACATGCTTTTTTCTTGAGGTGAAAACGCGTATAGATTACCCCAGTTGTGAAACCCCGCGGTACCCCCCCCCCCCCCCCCCCCCCCCCCCACCCCCTCCCACCCCCAAACTTGTACATAGTTCAACTACTCTACTCAAGTTACTGTAGTTTAACTAGTTGTTTAGTGACTTTCAACTATTTTTTTAAGGCGAGCCTTACTTGTTTAATTGAGCGAAAAAGCGTCGAAAAAGCCGAAAAAACACGATTGCACGGCACGCGCCGCTCAATGGAAGACCCTATATACAGGCTGTCACAAAAGAAAATTTACACAGTCTTTTTTACCGCAAAAATAAACTAGGCATCGCCGAACTCTCATTCTCCGCCCAAAGGTAGAGCTAGAGGTCACAACCAGATGCCAAAGTTTCAGCCCGATCCGATAGCTCAATCAAAAGTTATAAGTGATTTTCTGAAAATTTCAATGGGAAAATGGCGGCCGACGGAGTTTACGAACACACTGGGATGTATGGCACCAGAAACCGAAAACAGGCAAAAGTAGGCTCCATTTTCCCATTGAAATTTACAGAAAATCGCTTATAAGTTTTGATTAAGTTATCGGATCGGGCTGACACTTTGGCATCTGGTTGTGACCTCTAGCTCTACCTTTGGGCGGAGAATGACCGTTCGGCGATGCCTAGTTTATTTTTGCGGTAAAGAATACCGTGTAAATTTTCTTTTGTGACACCCTGTACTTGTCCCATTACATTGGTGTCGTCCTTGCGGTCGTCCTAGAAGTTGTCCTAGACCTCTAGGACGACCTCCCTTGTCCCATAACGTGAAAAACAAGCGGCGTCGGCGTTGTTGTTGTTGTGCCCGAAAGGTGACCACAAAAATACGTCATCAAGCGTCATCGGCGTGCCGTCAACAGCACGATTGTGCTAAACAGTACTTGTAGTTTGTATTAAAAGTGCACTGTATTTTCGCATCGTAACTAAATTGTCGTATTGCGCACATACTGAACCTCTTTTTTGTAAACATAAAGTAATGAAAATCAAATAATATTTTAAATATAAGCTAGCAACAATGTGCGTGACATCACTTAAATTTTCTGATCATTTATAAGGCAAATTTACAAATTGACTATAAAAAAAAATATTGCATATGGAATGCTCAGCGCCGGATCCTTGAGTGTGCCACGTCCACGAACTAATTATGGTCTTCTGATGAATCAGCACACATTTCCAACAGTGTTGCATTAAAAAAAACAAGAACCACAAACAAACCAAGGTGTCTGCATCAAAAATTTAAATAAGACGACATTGCGCGAAATATTATCCTCTTCATAACATATTTCTCGGTGTAGTGCATAAATGTCATTTTTCTGTTTCAAATAATGCAATTACATCCTGCTGACTGATCTGCCTGTACGGGAACAGGGGCTTCGTCAAGCTGCACTTATACAACCTTTTCTCCTGCCTCCATTGCCCAATTTGTATTATGGGAGTAAACGAAATGAATCAAATTTTGTTTGTAGTACTTTACTACTTCAAACATGATGCACTCGGTTTGCTTTATATAAAGCACATGGCATTTCATTTACTTTGTACTTTACTTCAAGTACTTTTTAGATGCATTTTACGCAACACTTTAAGCAAGCAAACACTGTCTGCAAAATCAAGCTGGGGCAGTGCTAAACCTCAAAGTAAAAATGATACATCCGCAGTACATCGTTGACTAAGGAAAAAAAAATGTACAAGAACGATTGGGCAGGCAGAAGCAGAGCGAGCATTTCTGTGAAAACACATGCCGACTTATATTTGGCTAGCAGCATTTCGCTAACGCATCAAAACCTATGTACTTTTTTGTTACCCTAAAAATACAGAAGTAACTTGAAAAGTAATTCGCTACTTTTTACGGTCGTTAGTAATTTACTCATTTACTTTCCATTTGAGTTATTTCTACTCTACCGAAATTAATTATGAAGCCGATACTCAGTGGCTGAACGTAATTACTTTTTTGAGTAACTTGTACATGTTTGACCTCCCTCACTCGGTTCAGTTCACCTTCCGTCGTTTGTAAGCGCCCTCTAGATTTTCGTTTCAAAACTGTGTGTTCCATAGAGTACGGTGCAACGCCGTCTAGGCAGTAGAGAGTGTCAGGGAGCCGTTTTTGAAGATTAGATATTGTACGACGTGCCCTTCGGTACAAACTGTGCATGTGCGAGCCTTCAGCAGTTGCATATGCGCAGTGCGTACCGAAAGGTCCAACGTACCGTATCGGATGCGCAAAAACGGTTCCCTAAAACTCTAATGTGCTTCGAAACGTACGTATTCCATAAAATACACTGCAGTTGCCGTAGCAGCCGCTGGCGCGTCGAATGACGGGTGACGAGCTGTGGTCAAAGAGATTTGGGGGGGGGGGGGGGGGGGGACTGCTCGTGCATGCAGTGTCTATGAGCAGTTTCGTAACGGAGCGAATCTAATAACGTTGGGCGCAGCTAGCAGACAACAGAGTGAGTAGTCAGCTCGCTGCCCCCTATCGAAAGATGGCACCACAAGTTACATTATTAACCCGATCGCCTGCGAACATGTCCGCCATTGACTTCGGCAAGTTTGTTGGTCTCGTCCTTTACAGGAACAGAACTACGCCTTGAAATTTCACAAGGTAAAATCCACCACCTAAACTCACACTCGGTGAGTTTAGGTGGTGCCTGCACTATGCCACAACCTATCTCAGACCTAAAGGCAGCTAGCATTGAGGTCTACCCACAATCGTTCCAAATAGAGCCAATCAGAGCACGGCGTTCTAACCTCACTGCTACCCCTGCGCAACAAGCAGACGAACTTGCGCTCCGCATAGGTTAACAAACGACCTCGTCGTTCTGGTGTGAACAGACAGCGCTACCTCAGACTCGAAGGCCTCGTCCTCCTGAATGGGCTTCTGGAAGGCGTTGAGGAACTTGGAAAGGTGCTCGAAGTGCTTGGTCATCTCGGTGGCGAGGACCATATCGATGACGGACAGGCGCACCGTGCGGTACACCTCCCGCTCCAGGTTCTGGAAGATGTTCACCTTCTCGTCCGACAGCGTCAGCTTGAAGGCGAACGCCGCGTGGTGGCTCTCCAGCACTGACCTGTAGCCATCCGAAAGACGCACGGCATGACGAGATAACCGCTCGCTGTACGTCCTCCCTCTAAAACGCGGTGTTCTGATAGACCGCTCTCAGCCCCTACTCGCGCTTTAAAAATGACACATCACTGCAGATGAAGATGGGTCGCGGAAGGTAACCCTACCTCTCTTCGACTTCCAGTGATGTTCTTTCATTCTTGAAGCGCGAGTGCCCCTTAGAACACCTCGCACGACTCGCTGCTTTTGTGCCATTAGTCTGCCAAAATCGCTGTTTTATATTTCTTGAAATTAACGCAGAATTGATGCTCGCCCTTGGCTGTGGTGTGCAAACCATGCTGAAGAGCCAATATGCTTGAGCATGTGGCCACAAACACTCGTGTAGTGTCGCACGAAAGGTTCACACAATGACGACTTTTAGCATAATGATACATGAAGGTCCCTTCCTTCAGCGGCTGCGCGCGCAACGCTAGTTTTTTTTTACTTCACAAAGCTATAGTCTCTGAAATTTTTGGTCGCACCTCGTATAATACTAGCACCGCTTACAAGCTGGTTGTGGATGTGAGTGTGAGTGCAAGCTGGCAAGCAAGTCAAGAGTCGTACCGGTCATTGTAGAGAATGGCCAGCTCATTGTCGGAGTTGCACAAAAACGGGCTCGACTTGCCCGGATGGTCGATGTCGTGCACCACTGCGGAGATGAGGCAGATGGCTTCGTCCAACGGGTCAAAGATGTCCTGCAAAACCATCGGGCTCGCGTCAGCCACTGGTGTCAGTGGTGGACGGCATTAGAAAAGGTTGGGTGTCGCACAAAAGAACTCTGGGACAGAACACTGTCATACATCTAACATAAAAAAAAAATGAAGGCCTGCGAACATCCTCCTCTCACTCCATGAGACGTCATCACATTCGAATGGCGCCAACTCGGCAATAGACCATATTGGAAATACGCAGCGCGTCCCATCCTCTCTTCGACACATTACGGACATCCGATATACGGCGCGTGGAAAAATACCCGTCAATAGAAGGGGCGGTTTATGTTTGCTTATAGCATTTCGCGATCTCAGAACGCAAAGAAAATCTGATGAGAACAGAACAGGGGAATATGTTTGCTCTGTTTTCATCGAGTTCTGAACTCGCAGTGGTAAGGAGGAATTGAGCCACTTCCAGGATATTTGTATCCTGGAAGGGTAAATAATAATTACATTATTTATTCTTAAAGACCCTTGAGGGACTTCAAGGGTAAATAAATGTAGGATCCGGAACGAGTCTGTATACATCGAAATGGCCGGACAGTTCCCTGCGCGGTGGAATGTGGGATTGACGAGAAGCCTTGTGGGGGAAGGCTCACTGGACCCGAGCCGGATGCCGTGAGTTCTTCACCGCGTTGCTTGGACACGTGGCCAAGCTCAACGCTGACGCCAAATTCGTGTCCAGTCTATATCTTCGCTCGATCTCACCGTGATGGCGTCAAAATTTTAGTGGCTTTGATTATTCTAGGTAGTATTGTTAGCGCCGGGAGAAAAGGAAAGTGGAACATCGCAGTTCTCTAAACGAAAAACAGACGAAAAAAGGGGCAGCATACAAACGCGGGATGTTTGCTTGTTTCCCTCCTATTTGTTTTTTCTTTTTGTCCGTCGAACGCGATTTAAAATATGTGTAACCTAAACCAGCTCGCCTGTTCGCTAACTTTAACCTCAATTCCAGTTCAGCTGGATCGTGCTGATCATCTCCTGGCGATATAGGACACGACTCTCTCTTTGCGCGATTTCCTTGATGCCAAGTGAATTAATTTAAAATGTAGACATATAAGTAAGCTGAATACTACTGAACCATTTGAATCTGTTTGATGTAACACGTGAACGATGACAGGATGAGCCTTTCGTTCGCAGAGCCATCCGCGGACGGCCAGATGGTTCGGAGTGTCCCTGAAACATTCTGTACGCTAGGTGCCCCGACGAGCGCTCTTCCAGATTCCGAATGCTGGAAGTGCGCGGAGAGCTCTCTGTACCAATATAATTCTATATTATTTCGAGAGCGAGTAGCTGTAATTGTGAGGGACTACTCAATTTTCCTTGTCATTCACCACAAGAAGACCAGTTTGCAGACCTCTTGTAAACCATCTGGAAAAAGGCTTGTTACATCCCTGCGACCGATAGGTCTTCCACCTCTCCTGTACCAAAGTGGAGCACGAAGCACTCCAAATCTGGATCTGGGAAGGTTACTGCTGACGTTTATTCCGGAATCGTTTCCGGCGACGGTGTCGGCGGAGCAGTCACCTTTTTGCGCAGCTTAAGCAAGAAGTAGGCGGTGGCCTGCATGACGTCGCCGGCGTGGGTGGAATTGTGGTACGGGTTCTCCAGGTAGTGCGACTCCACCAGCTGGAGCCAGTTGCGGATAGTGGCGTCGTCGCAGTCCAGGCTCGTGTGCACGTTCAGTTTGGAGAACAGCGAAAGCCCCAGCCAGATGAGGGGCCTGCATGAACGAACAGAGACGTGTAGCATAGCTGTCGCGCCTTCCTGCCGGCCCGGGTTGTCTTTGGCTTGAGCTCTGATTCAATGCGACCTAAAAAACAAGGCCTCCCACTCCCCTCCCCCTCCCTCCCTCCTCCCTCCTCCCCCCCCCCCCCCCCAAGTGGGATAAGAGCGACAGAAGCAATTATAACAACGCATCTCCGCACTGCTACGCAACCGTCGCAGTGCTTTAGCGTATCTTGCCAAACGTCAAACTAACGCAGCGCGCAAATTGGACGGCATCATCTCGGAAGGAATGCCGCGCCGCGTTAGTCCACGTCACGGGCGGAGTGCGTTGACACTTCGGCTCGTTTGTTTCAACAGGCCCAGTTCCCGGTAACCTGGGACTTCACGCCACAGGTTACCGCGAGGATCGAGACGATGTTCGGACAGCCTTTTAAGCTGTCCAAACAGGACACAACAAAAATATGCCCAGCAAAAAAAAAACAAAAAAAAAACAATAAAAACGCGAAGGTTGTTGCGCGTGCGTGCGTTTTCACGGAGGACATTAACCAGGCAACAACACATTTTTCCTCATCGCTTCCTGGTTGCTGTGCCCTCCCTTCTCTTTTCGGGAGATTGGGGATTGACAACCAGAGCCTAGGCCTTAACGACAGACAACAGAGCATGCGGGTGGCCGTCCGGACCCACGTGACGAGCACGTGTGCGCTCCAGGCGTATGTCCAAGTACGGAAGCGGAAAATAACTTTTCCCCCTCGAGGAGAAGGAGAGGAGGAGGAAGAAGGAGGAGGGGAGGGAAAGGGGAGGAGAAGATACGGAGGAGGAGGAGGGGTATACCCTCCTCTCCGTACACTCCCCTCCTTTTCCTCAAGAGTTGCGCTCTAAAATGAATTTTTAAGGCTGTCTGGAAAAGGAGAAAAACGCCAATGATTGATGCAGTCGCAGCAAACGCTGCGACTGCAAAAAACGTGCTCTGTTTGGGTAGGCCTTTAAGTGCTCGATCCCAGGTTCGATTTATACGTCGTTCTGCGTGCCTGCATAAACCATACTTTTATAAGGGGTGCTTACCGTCGTCCGGAGAGCGTCTCCAGCTCAATGATGTCGAATTCCCACTTGACGTCGCTCTCGAGGAGGTCTTTAATCTTGGACGGCGCTGTCGACAGACTGGGAAGCGTGGTCGACGGCGTCGTCACGTTCACTGCCCACACGCCGAATAAAACAAGCGTGTGAATTGATGAAACCAGAATTTTTAATGCGGTAGCATTATAGCGCTAGTTTTCACAAATCCCACCGGTGTGAGTTCGTGCGTCCGTTTGTCAGCACCATGCATGACGTCCCGAGGAGAGTGGGTTGGTGAGGAGGTACTATCGCGTTTACTGATTCAATGTTTCACCATAGTGGTGGGGAGAGAGGGAGAGGGTGACGCGTGCTGACGTCAGCGCTTCGGACCAATACGAGCGTCGCATAGCTGGCGCAGAGCCAGAGACGAGGAGGCGCCACGCCGCTTTAGAATGCGGCCCAGCTCAGTTGCCGCTCCGGCGATGAATGTGGTTCTTTGCTCAAGCTGACCGTATCCAAGAGCGACGACGTAAGAAAGCCGAGTTCACGCGTCGGCTTTCTTCCAATGGAAATGCCGTCATCCGTAAACACAGGATTAACACAGCGCAAACGAACACAAGGACAAGAGGAAGAAGGGACACAGACACAGCGCTGACTCATGACTTAGGCGCCGTTCACATATATGCCACTGAATAAGACCGAGAAAGACCAGACCGGTTTCTAAGCCTCCTGCGACGTCTTAGGTCCAGCTCCGCTGCAGCGCATCCGGGCCTAAGACGTCGTAAGAGGCTTCAAAACCAGTCTCGCCTCTCTCGGTCTTACTCGGTTGCATATGTGTGAACGGCGCTTTACTCTCTTTTTCGTCTTCTTAAAACACATCAACATAAGAAGACACAGAAAGGAAAAATAAAAGGAAGAATCCGACATGGGTAGGACATCTTCAGTGTCACGTGCCATCCTAAAGATTTCTAACAGAAAGTACCATTACAAAAAACGAATAAAAAAGGAAATTCAATGGTATAGAAATATGTAACTATACATTGTTCTTTTTTTTTTTGTAATGGTACTTTTTGTTAGAAATCTTTCGGATGGCACGTGACAGTGAAGATGTCATTCATGTAGGATTCTTCATTTTTTTCCTTTCTGTGTCTTCTTATGTTGATGTGTTTTAAAAAGACGAAAAAGAGAGTAAGTCGTGAGTCAGTGCTGTGTCTGTGTCCCTTTTTCTACTTGCCCTTGTGTTCGTTTGCGCTTTTTCAATTGTATACGTTTACTATGCACCGCCGACTAGCTCACCTCCAAACATTACTGCCGTCATCCGATAGAAATACTGACGCGTTTCAATCGGATGAATCCGATTGATCGTCGAACTTTTGTTTTCCTTATAGAGTAGTGTTTAAAGTGGCGATAATACTTTGGGAGAACTTTTTCTGGCATTTCAGGGACTTATGAATGATTTACGCTTTCTGTCGCTCGGAGGTTTTAGCGCTCAGATATCTGGAGAACGACTTACTTTACCTTAGACTGTTTTGGTTGCACCTCACGGGAGTATTTATCTATTTATTTATTAAAATTCATCCCCAGCGCCCAGAGAGCATTATCGCAGGAAAGTGAGAAAGGCAAATGTATACAAAGATACACACACGTGCACACAAAGCCATGCACAGAAATAAACATACAAATATACGAGCTTTGATAACTTGACTACCTAGAAAAAAATTTAACATAAAAAACAATACTGTAATTACTTTTGTTTAACCAATATCCTATTGTCACTGTAGCTAATAGTGCCGGTTACTCGAATCAAATGCGTTCGTATAGTCACATTCGCGCAATAAAAAAGGGCATATATCAGAACGAGAGTAATGAAATGAGTATATCTTTCGGGGTCGGTGTCAGGATGACTTAAATTTGGACCCTGCTGCGAAGAGGACGCTTTAAGGAGATATAGCAGTTTAAAATTAATTCCAAGCTTCGGTGCTTTGTGGACGAGTCGAATCGACCGAGTAGAAATAGCGCTGGGGTACAGCAGCGTCGGATAAGGACGCTCCAAATGTCTTCAGCCGTACGCCAAGGAACGCACCAAGGCATTTGGATGTTCGCGTGACGGGAACAAGGTATAGGTTGCTCGGTTCCTCCGCGAGCGCACGGTAACCATAGCTTCGACTCCATTGCCCCAAGGAGTTATACCAAGTATAGTACTTAAGTGACCTTCATTTATTTTTAAATCAATATCGCACTGATCCTTGGCGAATGCTCTACAAGGTTACGCGCCAACAACTCAAGGACAAACAACCACATCAATAACAACAAGTCCTACCTCCATCGGGAACTGGGGGCAGCATGAAACACAAAGACACACGTTAAGCGTGGGACGACAGTGGATGGATGGATGAACGGTGGTGTGCGTCGTAACTGGAGGTAGCCCACAACATTTAACCTCATTGCTCTGTCTCACTTTTTTGCTCCCCGGGAGCTATTAATTGTACGTGTCATTTTGAACTACGGCAGCAGGTTCTGCTATTACTAAAATATCGGATGTCGTGATAAAAGTGAATTACGTTTTTTCGGCCAGTGTAGGTCAAGTGCAGATCGCAGAAACCTAAAACGCCGTGAGAATGTAATTCTAGCGGTGGCGATAGAACGCGAAAGTTTGAGAACATGACGTGACCGGATCAAAAGAGAAACGAGAACGGCGAATTTTTTCCATGAGCCGACGTCCACCTAAGCCTAATGTCGGCTATACTAGGAACGACATCGTGGACGCACGCGGCATTTATATCAGTGAACAACACTTGGCAAGACGAAAGAAATTATTGCTGTCTTTCGCGATGAAAAAGTTGTTTTCGCAGCATTAAACCCTCGCCCACAGCGTCATGCATCGTTCTTGCGATGTTAGGCTTAGGTGCACGTGAGCTCGTAAAAATGTTTTGTCCTTCTCTCACATTTTTATTCAGGAACGTCATGTTTTTCAAACCTTGGCGTTCTATCACCACAGAGACATTTGCACGCCAACGGAGTTTCAGCTTTCTGCAATGCGTAGTTTATTTGCGGGGGCCGAAAACCACAGTTTTTTTCCCTCACGAATATGGTATGTCTAAAACGAGTCAATGATTGGCGATCACGTGACTTGATGCCCCGTGCCCAACTGAACTAATCCTAGAGGTCGCGGTTACTTCTTTGCAGCAACCGCGTCCGCCTTTGGTGTCGTATAATTCGAGTGATCTAGTGTGATCGGAAGAAACCGCAGTGCCCAGTGTTTTAGCCGACGTGTGGAACAATGAGCACAGCTCAAGCGCGAGAAGAGCGCAGTGATGCGTTACCTTTCACGACTCCCGTCTCGTGCGAGAGTCTTCGGACGCCAGTTGGTTTTTGTCCAGTCTGAAAAATTGAGATTTCTTCTTAACGTACCAAATAAGCTTACGCTCGCCATGATTTTAGTATATAAACATAATACACTCGGAGGTAAAACTTTTGTCACGGGTTCCGCCTCAACTGTTTAGCTATAAGTAGGATATTCCCGATATAATAATAATATTAATAATAATAATAATAATAATAATAATAATTATAATTATTACCTAGAACAAACAGTATGTTGGGATATAGTACAGGGTATTTCTCAAAATGCGGGGGACAATGCTCGTGCATAAATTAGGCATTAAAAAAGTCGTTTTATGGGTTTCTGCCAAAGGACCTATTTAAGAAGATTATTAACGTTGGATATAATTAAGTTCCCAATTACTTATGAGTAATTAACGTTTTAATTAGTACATTTAAAGGTATAGTTTCAATTAGAAACGTTCGGGGCATCATCAAGACCACTAAATCAGCGTACATTACAAAAATATAAGGCGTTCGCCGCATGTTACGGCATTCCTATTTCCCAAAAAGAAAACCACTAAATTTGGATGCGCTTCCCGTGTCGCTTTACACATCAACTGTGGTACTTGTGTCCCATATTTGCCCCACTTCCATAAGAGCGCCCGCCCAAAATGAAGAGGCAAAGGTGAACAATATGGAGTGGGCAATCTTACAGGGTGCGATAGCAAAATTTCATCAAAAATTTGCGCTAAACTCCGGGGCATCCGCAACGAACCACGTGACACGTACGGGAACGGATACCGCAGATTGCGAACGCGGCAAATTCGCGTGCTAAGGTGCAAAAAGATAAAAGAGAAATACCCGCGAGAACCGGTCGCTACAAATTTGGATGTCACAGGAACGGATACCGTAGATTGCGGACGCATCAGTTTAGCGTTCCGGTACGCAAACACAAATTTAGGTTTAAAATAAGGTAATTTCTTAGATAGTCTGCACCCGGTGCGACAAACACGCGGGAAACCGCTACAAACTCGTTTGTCACACGTGCCGGCTCCGCAGATCGCGCGGTTGGTAGGATCCCCGTCCGACATTGCGTGATGTTTAACGGGAACGGGGGGGGGGGGGGGTGCGTGATGTTTCGAATTTTTGTTATAATAATGAGAGAAAGAAACTGGGTGGGCGATCTTTTGGGGAGGGCGTTCATACGGAATTTTACTGTAGAGGTTAGTGAAAATGCCCATTGTACCCGCTTATCTTTTACGGTAACGCGTGCAAGAAAACCCTTGGTCGACTTGGGCGGACTAGGAGGTACGCGAGGCAGGTGGCTCACCGTGATGAGTCCTGAAACGAGGTCGGATGTCATCTGGTCTTCTGACTTTCCCTGGCCTACGCCCAGCTGCGGGTTGTAGAGTTCCGTGGACCGGAGGATTTCAAGCACGCGGTCCAGAGCTTGGACGACAAACACAGGGCTGTTCTCTTGGGTGGCAACCAGCATGTTAATGACCTGCGGACAGCCCGTCGCTTGATCAGGGTGCCAAAGCGGTATTCACACCAAGAACGAACCAGCGGACGGATGTGCGTGACATCAGCAACCGACGCAATAGACCTTCCCGGAAAATCCCAGATGAGCTCGCGGTTATCCCACATTAAACTGCACGGCGAGGGGAACAGAGGGGCTGCTCCGATGTAGGCTTGCGTCGCCCACAATCGCCATTTAAACATCGTCTGCACCTCTCGAAGCGATACGGATTTCTCTGCCATTAGGCAGGAATGCTAGGTACTTCCATGTCCACATGGAGCTCGTTACGTGACATAAAAATCCCTCTTGGCCGCAACCGCGGCCGCGGCCGCCAGATGAGCAAACCGCCCCAGGTCCGTCGAAGTGGGTGCGAATGTGAAGGAGTGCGTACTGCCGCTCCGCATACGCGCGGCTCAGTGGAGTGGAAGCACAGCGAGCTAAAATGGTCTACTGCGCATACCTACTACGCATTAGGAGGCCAGAATATATACAGCTGAAAATTTTGAGTAGTTTGATAATGCTATAGCATTAAAATATGGTTTTCGTGAAAAACTAGTCAAAATGCTAGTCGCCGGAAAAAATCAACCATCTGCGTTAAAGGGACACTTACACCGCCCAAGATAGTTTTTTTTTCCAGGTGATTTATTATGGTGTCAGTAGACTCCCCAATCAATGTTTTGCAACAGCGTCGCGTACATTTTTAATAAAGACAAAAACGCAACTGCTCGAAACCGAAACTGAAACTGGTCTGAGGAGGATATATATATATATATATATATATATATATATATATATATATATATATATATATATATATATATATATATATATATATATATATATATAGATAGAGAGAGAGAGAGAGAGAGAGAGAGAGAGAGAGTGAGAGAGAGAGAGAGAGAGAGTTGGCGGACGCACGTGGTTATGCAACTTTTTTTTAATCAACATATTTGCAGCTTTTTGGAAGCCTCCAAAAGATGGGGAGAATGTTTATTTTTTATTTTTAATATTGAGTGTGTGCTTTCGATGACCCACGACTTTGCTTATACTTGGTGATTGTGTCTAAACCATAGAAAACGGCACGTGACCACGGAGAAGAGAGTGAGCGCGACTCAGACCGGTTAGTTCTCGATCGTCGGTTTTCGGGAGGAAAAAAAAACAAATTTCGAGCAGAAAATTTGTTCTGCGTAGTTGGGCTCTCATATGTCATGTACAAATGAAAAGCTTGACGACAGTGTCCCTTTAAGTTCTCATTTTGAACTATTTTTGTTCGCGTTCCGGCCATTCAAAAGCATGGCAAAAAAGCCCAAGTATGCACCTGATCCCTTCACACCATCGTCTCCTTCCGCACAATAATGTGCGTCTGCTATCGTAGCCGAATGTCAATAGACCTTTCCACCCACTGGCATCTATCGTAGTAAGCTGGATCGAGGATCGAGGCTTTTCTTGCTGGGGTGGAGCGGCACCACCGGCAGCCATTGCTTGACACGAGCTAATGCATATGACTCTCGGAGAAACCGGGAAAACTGCAATATCTTACCCTAGTAGGTTGTTCTCGATGATGAAACTTTTATCGTGTTTTCCGGGAATGACAGGTAATATTCTGGGCGCAAATATCAAACGCGTTACAATACCGCTCTTTTCTAAATAAATGTGGCGTGGTTGAGGGTCGAGGGTCGCGGCTTTGTTGAGCCTAAACTAGGATTCGGTTCAATGATACAAGGGTTGCCGAGAGTCAATGTGGAGTTTTTCGTGATCCCGAATTCATCAGAGCTTAGCAGACGATAAGTTAGAAGGCATCTACTGAGGACATATGCATCGTCTCAAGCGCTTGTACAAAGAACTTCTGGTGCAAGCTTTTGCTTTGAACTGCAGGGAGGGCTTCTGTGACGAGCTAAAACTCGGAGTGTGTGGTTCATTTGTTGAACGTGTCATTTATTTAGCAACTGAAGCAAGTCGGTGGTGCTCCGGCACATTTAATTTTTTTCATCGGCGTTCGAACGCTTGACAGATACTGATTCGATCTCTGAACACCCGATATCATGACCGCAGCACATCATAACACACTCGCCTTCGAGCACCTCGTAGATGCTTCAATATTCCTACTTTTCCGTGCACACGTTTCTCCCATAGTCTTACGTGTATTGCCTGGTGTCAAGCAATGGCCGCGGGTGGTGCCACCGACGGGCTCCCGATTCGCGATCCAGCCTACTGCAATAGAGATCAGTGTTTCAACCGTCCGCCGAATGGGCGCTGCCATCTTGGAATCACGAGACGCGGCCGCCATATGCTGGATACAACTCGACGCTCCAGGGGGGCTATGTTGCACGTTTTGGACTCCCAGGAGACTAGGGAGAAGGAAGTGACGTAGGTGTGAATGAACGTATCTTAGCAGCACCACGCAACGCGTCATCAGCGACTCCACCAATCAACATCCAAAGAGCGTTGTTGACGTCACTTCCTTTTCCCTAGTCTCCTGGGAATCCAAAACGTGCAACATAGCCCCCCCTGGCCACCACGCCTTGGAGAATGCGTTGTATTTGTGCTTTTCGTCACGTGTCATCACAGTGTTTTGTCTTGCTCAGTAAAGTGTCATTCGATGCTTATCCTTACTACTTCATAACATGGCGTCATTGTATGCTCAACTTTTCCACGATTTTATAACATGTTCTGACTATTTCCATCGCCGGCGTACCGGATACGTGTGCGGAGGTTAGAAGAGGCGCAGAAATCAGCCTTAGCACTGGCGCACATTGAGTTGGTACATCCGCACGAGAATTGAGAACCAATTACCTATGACAGCGCAATGTTTCTCAGGGATAGTAACGAAACATTCGAAATAAGAAGCGCGAGGTATATTTATTATCGCGCGCTTAGGATCTTAATACGCGCGAATATAGTCAACGCAAGGAGTCACTATGGGCATCCCTCGAAAACATTGTGCTCTGCTTTCAAAAAAAAAAAAAAAAAAAGAGGAAACAGCTGCTTTTGATTTTATGGTGGAATCGTTTTTGCGGTATAAACATGCGCTTGATGGATTATTTTTTTATGCATTTAAAGGAACTATATCCTGTTCGGTCCCATGTCCACAGTCACTCAGGTGTTTTAATAATTATCTAAAGGGATAGGGCTCCCTGAGTGAAAAACATGTCACAGACAGCTTGTGAGTGCCTCAGGTACATGCAGTATGTGATGCCCAAAAGAGGCCGCCTGTATAGAAATCATAAGAGTGCAGCGTTGGCGATATCAGATTTACTTTTAGAGGCTGGGGACGCCGCCGAAAGTAAAAAAAAGAACGGATCTGTTTAAGCAAATTAAAATCTTTTTACACAGATCTTGGCATTTGACTTCAGCTAAACCAGTGTTGGAGGTAACGCGTTACTAGTAACCACGTTACTAGTAACACGTTACATTTTTCGCTAACGCAGTAACGTACTCGTCAGTATTCTGAATGACTAACGAGTGAAGTATTTCCGTTACTTTTTTACGGTATCGGCTATCAAATTACGTTACTCGTTACTTTTGACCAAAACTGGTGCAATACATTAGGTATTTGGGAAAACGTCACGACGCCTGATCTAACGTTTAGAATAGCAATCTTGTGCACAAAGCTGGAGACGTTAGGGGAACTAAATTTAGGTCACTAAGCTCAATGGAGAATCTAGCTTCTCTGCTCGAGGGGCAACTACTTGCGCTCGAGCCCGCAATGCCCAGGCAATGCCGTATCTTGCTTTCTCAACCTTCGATTTTCTAAAACGGTGGGTTTTCCACTTATCAGTCCATCTATTCACCCATCCATCTCAATATCTTGCACAAGCTTATCGCTGCACGGAACCAGCATCCGTCACAATAAACTTGAAAAAAAAAAAAAAGAAAGAAACCTTTCTGATTAAAAGAGACATTCGTTAAAAGGCCATATTATCTCGCTTCTCGAAGGCGAAACAAATGTTCGGCTACCAGCTAATTCCGTTCGTCGTCCTTTTTTTTTTTCCATAGTGCCACCACGAACAAGGCTTGAACGAACGACCGCGTTACTGCCCCATCCCCTCCATCTTCTTCCCCCTCTGCTTTGTGCAGCAGAGGTGGACAGCGGGGGGGGGGGGGGGGGGGGGAGAAGGGGGGGAGGCATTTGTTTAAAACAGTGGACAACTATAGTCAGTTACAGGTTAAGAAGGTAGCGGCAAATGCCGCTCAAAGGGAATCAGATATCCCTCCGCCACCTCCGCATCCAATGGCGTCCCACCGTTTCCGTGACGTCGCGGCCAACGCGCGAGGAGGGTCTTGCCTTTCTGTACATATTTGCTTTATCTTTCGACTTTGACTTAGCATTGTGGAAGCCACGAGAGGGAGATTAGAGTTCTCCCCCACCGACGGAAACAAATACGACTTTCGGGGATTAGCTTCCCCCCCGATGGATACAAAGGCTGCTTTCAGGGGCTCAGTTCCCTCTCCGATGAATACAAAGGTCGCTTTCTTAAAAAGTGGGATCGGAGACAAGAGGGAATCCATTGAAGCGGAACAAGGAGCGTTTCAAGTGAACTCTTCTTTCGACTGCGGAGAGATTTGAAACGGGCGCATCACACTTGTGGGAGGAGCTTCTCCTACCTTCTTGACTTGTAACCGACTATAGTGGCGAAGCGATTTGCTCGTTTCTCTAGTTATAAAAAAAAAGAAAAAAAAAAAAGAAAAAACACCCTTTGTGGAAATTTTAACCCCCGCTCTCCCCCTCGCTGCCTCGAAGTTCCTGGACCACTTTTGTACACAGAAGAATCTTTCGCTTGATCAGTCTTTACTTCACTAAGGTACACAATAAAAAAAAGAAATGAAAACGTTATAAATTATAATGCAATTAAATGCAAAGGTGCAAGCGAGCTGGACAAGCATGACAAAAATAATCCCTGGAGAAGGAGAAAAAAAAGGACAAAGGACAAACACAAATCTGCAAACACAGCTAGGTGACTGGTGCGCGACCGATAATAATCTGCCTGGTCCGGGTATCGAACCCGGGACATCTCCATTACAGGTGGAGCGCTCTACCAACTGAGCTAACCAGGGGTTAGACGTCAGTAGAGCAAACGGGTTTTATCAGCTGCCACCAGTCTAACACCAACAAGGTGAAGCTTCGGTCGCGCACCAGTCACCTAGCTGTGTTTGGAGATTTGTGTTTGTCCTTTGTCCCTCTTGTTCCCCTTCTCCAGGGATTATTTTCGTCAACGTTTTAAACCCGGAAAGAGAACTTACAAACACGAAACTTTTTTCTCTTTTTGTTCGCAGAAAAACTAAGAGCTACTGCTCATAAGATGCAGCAATAGATTATAGCCAGTGTGCTGGTAACCGGTGTCCTGTTCCACATAGTGAAGTAAATCAGCCTCTGGTAATAGTATGAACCGGACTGTTACTAAAACCGGCGTAAAGATCAGGGGTGTTGGTTGGCTGGTTGTGTCCCAGCAGTCCCCGTTCGCATGCTGGAGTTTATAAAAGCCGATGGACTACCATCTCCGACTCATTCTGTGTCTGAGATGGACATGAATATTGTAGACATGAATAACGAAACTCCGTCGCCATGGCCAGGACTGAAGGAAATGTATGAACTAAAGGAGACGGAATCAGATAATTTACAGTTTCAATGCCTACTCTGCATGCCGAAAATTAAGCTGCTTCGCGCATCAATGACGTCTAGTTCTAACTTGAAAAAGCGCATCAAGAGTTTCTCGATTATAATTAGTTTTCTCTTCAGCTCGCTTTTCACAATGTTTACAGATCGCGGGTATTTTTTTAGAACTTGCTGATGTTTCACTGCCCTCCTTGCTTTATGCCAGTGCTATTGCTCCCAGAACGCATTCCGCAAACATGTAAACCATGGTTATAATCTAATATATTAAGCAGGGGGGCTAATATTGAATAGTTTTCTCTTTCACGAGACCGAAGGCATGTTTGTAAGCGAACACATCTCTGCCAAACATATGTACTCAAACACAAAAGTAACGTAAAAGTAACGTTCGTTATTTTTTAAAAGTAACGGTAACGGTATATTGTTACGTTTGTAAAAAAAGTAACGTAGCTCAATATCGCGTTAAATTTTACCAAACTAACGAGAAACGCTATTTCGTTACTTTTTTTTCGGTAACGGGCACAACAGTGAGCTAAACTCGCCAGAGGTCACCCCTCCTGGGTGGTTATCATTTGAGCCCGTTCTCGTCTCGACCTTCTCACTTGGCCCTTCTCAAAACAACCATTCTCAGAAAGATCTTCTCTCTTGGACCTGTCGCATTTGGTCCTTTCCCGTTTCGTCGTTCGCATTCCAACCCTCCTCATTTGGGCCCGTTCTCGTTTCGCCCTTTTCCCCTGGCCCTTTTCAAAACAGCCATTCTCAAAAAATAACTCGCTTTGACCCGTCGCATTTTACTCTTTCTATGCCAAAATCGTTTTTTGGGGTAATATTAATAAATACATTGATAAAATTTGTGTGTGAGTGTGTGTGTTTGCCACGCTACAGGCATACTCTCTCTGCTAAGGATTTTAGCAGTGCGTCGAGTTCGTCCTGAAAAGCTACTAACTGACAATAAAACAGACCAAATATTTATCGCAGCCAGATCATATTCCGAAATGTCACGTTGTTTGAGGTCTCTCGACTTGGCAGAATGCCACCACTTCTATAATGCAGTGGTTCTCAAAAGGGGGTCTGCGAAGGCATCCTAGGGGTCCGCGAAGCCCTGTCTCATCAGTCAGGCACGGCAATATTAATTCTTTCTTCACGTTGAGAAGAAACGTTCCAATTTTCGGGAGAGTACCCTAGTGTGTATGTCAATGAGATAAGTCTACTTCACACTAGCAATTAGTTATATCCATTTATTAAATCATTATCATGATAACCTATACCTTTCTATTCCCCTCACCCCGAACGGGGTCCTCCATCATCTCCGCCTTTCTACAAGGGGTCCGCGAAACATCAATGGTTGAGAGCCACTGCTATTATGTATGCTATTTCTGTTCAAACAAAGTTTCCAAATTAAATGTTCATCGCTTTTTTTTTCTCGTTTGCTTAGAGGAAGGGAAGCAGGCGTCATTGTACGATTCTCAGTGCGTACCTCTACACATAACATATACCTGATGGTATGTTGTTGCCCAAGCAAGGTAAGGCTCATCAACAAAGCCGCGAAGGCATAACGACGTTAGAAGCATGCCGAACTAGTGCTATTCGGTCGTAGCGCGAACGGGCGAAATGAGAATGGGTTCAGTTGCGAAAAACACGATTCGGATCTTATGGGAACGTTCAAACGAGAAGGACCAAATGAGGATGGGTCGAAATGTACAAGGCTCAAATACGAATAGGACGTTTTGAAATACACCCCTTCTCCTTACGCTTTGATTTCATTTCGCAAATTTTACGGAAAACAGATGTACTTCACTTGACGCGTCTGTCACTTATCTCATATCCTGAATAAGTTGTAAAAAATATACTCATGACATTTAGTTTATTTCCTAAGGCCCACCTTACGAAATTTTCTTGATGGATACTTCAGTAGAGCCGATAGTTAAAAAAACGTTCTTACCCGGCCTACAATCGGTCAGCGAAACATCTCTCGAGCCCTTAATTTCTTTTAAAAAGAAAGACAGGTGGAAACTTTTTTGTTGTTACATTCTCCGTGTCATTACAGGAGGGTTTTCCATATGGTGATGTTCAGAAAAGGTTAGTGTCCTCGAAGATTGAAGAGTGAGCGTATCCTTGCAAGTAAATCTGTTCTCAGCGATTAAACACATAGCTAATCAGGTTGTCAACTTGCTTTTTCACCATGCTTCTATGCATTAGCCTCTTGGTTAATTTTAAATTATGTAAACTAATAACAGCAGGTGCGGCTGTAGGTAACAATAACCCTCCTCCCGTATCAGTTCAGACGATTTCGCCGCCGAAACTGGCTGAACGGCGAACATGACCATATGAAGATGTCCGTTAAAAGACTTCCACAATTTAATCTCGAAATAACCTCGTAGTTCTTTAAGTGGCCCAGTACCACTATATCGTTAGTTGCGTATCACAGGAGGCACATTTGTATCAAAAAATTCAGCCGAACCTACATAACATACCAACACAACCACGAGCGCGCCGAAACCAGAACCAACCTAGCCTAGCAAACCTGGTCTAGCAAACACCGTGGTGCGTGCGGTCACCCCTCGCTGCGCTCGGGAAAGCGTTATTATTAGGGGGTTTTCGTAGACCGCGTTCCCACCTCTGCTGATCACTCCACAACGAAGAAGCCGCTACTGCCCCTGCGCGTCGATGGCCTTGACTGTGGAGTTCCGAGTATCATAGCGGGTTCCGGGGAGCGTGGCGGGATGGCGAGAACGATCTACGAAAGCTCTCTATTATGTTAGGCCCGTGCTTGCACCAATACTCGTTGAAAGCGCTAAGGGTTCGCCTAGCGACCGGTTTCCGCTCTCAGCGTCAACGTCTACAACGGCGCGTCCGACTTTCGCTAGCGTTGCCGCGTTCTGGTTCGCGACGACATTCGGAAGATGGCGTTTCCCGTTGCTGGCTTCAGACCACGGAGGTAGGAAGCTTCTGGAGGCGACATAATCGATACCACCAGAGGTTAAGCCGGGGGAAATCTCTGGTTTGGAGGATCACGCCCCCAACAATGACTAAAACCGAAAAAAAAAATTCTTATTGGACGGAAAGGACACCGTTCGGGACGTTGCCACGTACCGTGACCTCTACTTCGGGCTTCACTTGGGATTTTTTCGTTTGGCATGATTGAGCCGGTATGTCGCCTCTTCTCCCAGCCTCCATGCTTCAGACGCTGCGTTTGCGCGTTCCTCTATAAAGAAGACGCTTCATTGCCATGGTGACATTGACCGTAGCAGACGGACTTTATCGTGCGGAACGAGACGGCGGCGTAGCGAGATCAGATGCGCACTTCGACTCTTTCGCCGTGCTTTTCCATGGGCGGGAAGTGGACAAAGAAAGTTAGAAATAAGGACAATACAGATGGCTGATCTTCCCTAGCATCCAATATCTTGAGGAGACTTATACGAAAACTACATAGATGTTTTTAGCTCGCAATTTGGACTAATTTCTTGTAGTGTAACAGGGAGCTAAACTACCGATGTGCCCAGTCCAGGACCCGAAGCGAACCAGGGATAGCCAACCGAAGCCGCCAGTTTCTTATCTCTTCGTATACAGTGATAAACGGATAACGTAGTCGCTCACACCCACAAAGAAATGTCTGAAACAGCCTTGACTGTTCCATTTCTTCTCCAGTAACTACTTCTCGATTAGTTAGCGACGCATGACTGCAGTGATAACGGACGATCACCGCTGTCTGCACGATGACTCTCACATTGTGCTCCCCTTAGCGACTATACTTCGCTTCATGATACGTCCGACCGCAGTGAAAGGCATATACAACCACGAACACATACTGAAACGCAAGTCACTGGGACTTCGTCATTCATTATTGGTTTAACCATAAAAGAGCACATAAGTACAGAAATACGCTGAGCACCATATTATTGGGCTTTTGACGCTGTTCGATTAGTTGTGTCGGCTCGTAGCTCTGGCTGCACCCGGACTTAACCCTATCAAACGTTACTCTTTATTTATCGTGGGAAAAAAAGCTTTCTTCACAATCTTTGTTTGTGAAGAATATGCAAGGTATTTTCCCAAAGGCGAAGGTTTTATACCTACACATGGTGTACATAGCGTTTGAAAGGGTTAAGTTGAATCGAAGTATAGCTAGTGCTTTGATCCTCCAACGGCATGATTCAGAATGGTGACGTTGGAACACTCGTGCGTACTTTCCTTGCCGACAAATCCGCTCAGTCAAGAGACGATATGCGAAACTGCGGGTGGTCTGTCAGCGTTGTTTGCGCGGCCATCTTGTTAGCGTAAAGTTTCTTGAGTTTCGGTTTCTCAGCATTTTCGGGGCAGAGAAGCTCTGCCACTGATTCTGATTAAACAACTCTATTATTATTTTCGGACTCCCGATCACCCAACGTGGACAGAGAACTAGGCCGTCATGCCCTTCATCTCTGAAGACCCTTTCAATTATTTTTTCGACGCGAAGACGCATGGAGCCTTACTGTTTAGCGGTATACTGCTCCATCTCCAATACACGCAACTGAAAACTAGTTTTTTTTTACTTGTTACTGGCGAGCATTTTAATTGGCAGAAAGTTCCTAGTTCTTTCAAAGTAAACTGCCCTGGGCAATATTTTTCAGGCGTTGCAAACAGCTCAAATTGGTTTCAGATAACCGCCCTCAAGCACAGTTTTTATTTATTTACAGAAAAAACCTGCAGCGCCGAAAAACTTCGGCATTATAGCAGGTACAGCCCATGGATTAATACGCTCAATAAAATAAAAACAGAAAACTTGAATATACAACCTGGGCTGTCAATAAAGAAAATACATAAACATTAAACATAAACAACATTAAAAATCAAGACCATTTCCTGAGATAAATGGTCCCACGTCGTCACGAATAAAAAAAGACTTAGTTAACAGGCTCCACTGAGCGATTGTGCGTGGAAAAAATGAAAATGGATGTCGCACCGGTTAATGAAGATTTCTCTAACCCTGGCAGAATTGCAGCATGGACTTTCCCAAAACTACCCCCCGAGGTTCCTTTGCACTATACAAAACATAATCTCGGCTGCGACAAAAAAAAAAAAAAAAAGATTGTTAGGTAAAGTTGCCGTCACCGGTGTTGCTTCACCCGATGTCTGCAGTGTAGTTTTTTTTTTCCCGCCGCCAGAAGTTATATTCACTGCAATAAAGCTAAGCAAGTGATGTAATCGAACGTGGCGTTCGACGAAAAAGACAGCAAAAAGCCCGTCTCGGTGAGATTTTAGAGCAAACAGCAACGTCGTCCGTGTCTGTTGTGTTTTCTATTCTACAGAACTGCGCTTTAAATCTTCAATAATATCATGTTTATCAACAAACTACCGTGCAGTTGTAGAGGTGCTTTACAAACCTCGTTTTGCGACGCCAGTTGAAGTGTATAGGAATTGCTGCTAAGAAATTATATGATTTTCTGGCAAGTTGAAAGTAATGATTTTTTATAACAGATGGCATTCAAATGAAGGATTTTATTGTGTTTTCAGATTTTGTCTTTCACTGTTAGCAATACGTATACTAAATGATGGTTGGGGGCGTGGATTATTAAAACGAATATTTTGGCCTTGCTTCACAGCCTTGGTCTCGTCCGCATACATTAAGCTGCTTCAGCATCAAAAGAAAAAAAAAAGGTGGTTGATAGTACAGCATGCACCAGAAACAAAAACCAAAAACCAAACACAAAAATTCAAAAACAAAACCTGTAAAACTTCGTGAAAAGATTAGGGCCCAGTTCAACTAGAGTGCCTTCATGTGCGCTTCGCATAGAGTGATGCCAACTGCCTGTTTCCCTTTCCCACACCCTCTTCCACCGCCATTTTGTTTCTCTCATTGTTTCCCCGCGCGCCGGAAAGTGGCCTTTGTGTCCATCGGTAATCCCATCCGAGGGGGAAAATGCTAATCCCCCCTCCGTGGGTTCCACAACGCTGCTCCGAACTTCTGAGATAAGGTGCTTGTTTCCCGGAGGGTTATAAGCCCCACGGATTATCGCCCAGGAACAAAATGGCTGCTGGTTTGTCGGCGAGTGGTATTACAAAGGATGGCATCACCCTAGCAAAGCGCACATGAAGGCTCCCTAAGTTCAACAGTTGTAAATAGGCTCGCGCCGTGTGATAACGTCCGCATGTTCTTTCACGTTGTCGCCTATTGTTTTTTTCCAGAAGCTGCGTGTAAAGTAACAAATAAAATAAAATGTGAACCCCGTTCACGCTTGCGTTCACGTCACGCACAAGTCAAAGCTACCCGCCTTTTTTTTTTTCACAACAAACTCAGTGGCGCCATCCATTGACTAGCGCCACCATGTTTCAACTCACGCGAGAAAGAGCGAATATCGCGGCTTCCGCAGCACAACGCAGCAACGCGTTTTCGTCGCATCTCGCACGAAGCGGGGTCGCTTGCTTACACGGGTTCTCTGCCCGTCGGGTCACTGGTTTTGTTTTCTTGCCACTACCAAGATGGCGAACGTAGTTCTCGACGCGCAAATGGCATTCTTCATTTCGTATATCGTCTATTCCACTCAAAACAAATATTGCGAACAAGCACATTAGCTAATCCCAGCTTTTCGAGACTAGGTTGACATAGCTTGTTTTGACTAGGGCACGAGCGACGTCACGAAAACCTCGTTCAGAGCGTCCCGGAGAGTCCTCGAAGCATTTAAACGAATAGAAAAAAAAAAAAAAAAGTATATATGTAAAATTTGTCGAGTCCTCAGCGCGGCACTGTGCTGAGGGTTCGGTGAAGAGGGAGACCTTGGGTCACTGACATTTCAGTCTTTTTCGGCCTAAATAAAGCCAAAGATGTATAAAATATGACGCATCCGAATAGGGCCTGTCTTTAATGTATAACGTGAGTCTCTATACCTTGCAGAAGATTCAATAGCGCCATTCTAGAGTTAAGGCCGTAGTTTCGACGTCACACACCCAGTTCCAGCATGGGTCAGATGTCAGGCACGAGTGCAGCGTTAGGCCGTTGCTCAATCAGTGACGTCACACGTTCCAGCCGAACGCGGACGCATACCCTGTGTTCAATCTGTGCGCCGCGCCAGCCTTCGGTCGATGACGTGGAAACTCCATCAGAACGGCCTGGTTGTCTATACTCGCAGGCACCTCAAAAATAGGCTGACCACTTTCCTGCTAGCAAAATGCGGGACACGCTCACGCTGACCGGTGGCGGAGGGTGTGTGTAAGAAAAGTTCGGTATGATCACTACTGCTGCAAATGAAAAAGAAAGGCTATTAAAGGAAATTTAGTCAACGCGCAGACCACGATATGTGGCTCTGCTCACACATCTAATATCCCAGGTCTGCTGTCCGAAAGCACATTATACATAACCTGCAAATCACATCAATTAAGCTCAACTAATTTTCCCTCCCAGAAATATATAGGTATATATGTTTATAAATTTTACTTCCAATGAAATACGTTATTAAATGTGTCTAAGTTGAAAACATAAAAACCGACTGCGGCAAAACTCAGTGCACCGAAAGTAATGAAGAAACAGTATATATATATTTTTTTTTCCTGGCGATGCTTACGTTTACCAACATGCTCCTGCCCAAATTTAGAATCTTCCGTTGCTCTGTTTTTCGACTGTTGCGAGTTGCAGGCTTTCTGGCTCGTGTGACCGTCGCCTTCACTAAACAAAAGCTTTCAACAGCAATTCTATCATTGGATAACGTATCATTTGAAGATAATTGAAATAACTTATTTTTTCACTTCTGGCAAGCAATTTTTTCTCGCAATATTTTACCATCAAGGGGAGTGGCACAGCGGCGCATGCGCGTCGGATCTCCTGCAAGAACGACGGTCGCTTCCCGCAATGCTTAGATAGAAGATGGCGTACTATCGCGATTCACACGATCACCAGCGACCTTCGTGCATCCCCGTGCCTTGTTTTTCGATACCGCTATGAATTACATAGGGGATTTTAGGACAGTGTGAAATGCGGGGCATTTTTAAGTTCTACTAAAAAAATGCAGCAAAAAGGTTCCGGCTTCTCACGGAAAATTACCAATTTTTCCATTCATATGTGGAATTACGATATATCATCTTTGATTCTCTGTGTTATTTTATCGAAGCGTATATACGTTTCCAATGCCAAGGGCACTGTTCCTTCCTTCGACAACCATATATCGTAAGAACTACTTTGCGTAATGCATGAATAACGCGCCAAACTTTTTTTTTGATATGACAGATATTGGCCCAGTCATGCGTATACGGGCATTCCGAAAATAGCTGTTGGTTCTGGACACGCGGTGAGGAAGTTGTTACCTTTGTGATGGGGGCCTCAATCGTCATCGCGTGAAACTTCGCGAATGATTGTCTTCTGTTCATCCCAACTGAAAAAAAGAAAAAAAGAGACACGTCGTCGTTGGATAAAAACGTACCCAACGCCCAGTCCATGCGCTTCTAAGACGCATAGCGGACAACGTTAGCACTAGGTCATGCGGCACTATAACCCCGAAATCGAGGCAGGAACTATATTGAATTGTACTAAATGGCGTTCTAATTTCCACTGAGCAGGCATACAAAGCTCAAATATTCAACTCCGGAGTACTTGTTTTTTTTTTTTTTTTTCAGTATCTTTACCTGAAGTTTTGATTTATTTTTGTTTTGAGAAATATTTGAAGCTTTAAAACTGCACGCGACCGCCGTTACAAAGTAGAAAGCACGTGTTGTGAGTTTTAATTTCGCAGGAACCAAGTTGTGCCGTGAAATTCCGCCAAATCAAACCCGCGTCTACACCAGAATTAAAGGACATTTTCAGCGCCTCACGTCCGGGCGCCAATAGTTCTTAATCTGTTTCTTAAACAAGCTTGGGAATGTGCACGAATGGTTAGCTAATACTTAGCCTACCCATCTTCCTATAAAAGCTTCTTTATGGAGTTGAAGATAAAGCAGCATTTTTGAAAACAAGAGGATCGGTAAACCAGGTTTCACAATAGCTGCTAATGGACTTTTTTTTTTATTCCGGTAATATATGAACATACCAACTCGTCGCCGCGGATTTCACAGCACTTTACGTTTCGCTTTTTTTACGGGTTTACCGAGAAACCATTGCTGCCCGAACTCGGAAGACACGTGCCACGAGCAAGTTCCTCGTAGGAAAACATTTTCGAAAGGAGCGCGGAACTTAACAAAACGTTTTTTCTTTGTGTTGAATTTCGTGTTCCTTTGGGACATACGTTCCAAGAACGAACCGTATGCCGCAAAATCGAACGTAGGCCAGTCAGGCAGAAATGCACTTTATCTCTACCTTCCTACAAAGCTTGGCCCATAAGAAATAAATTATAAAAAAAGGCACTCCTCTTAAAAATAGGAAAAAAAAAAAAAAAAAACCGCAATATTTAAGTTTAGTCTCGCGACGTGCTCCTGTTTGGTGCTTCTACTTCAGAACGGCGAAGCACGTTTCAAAGTCTCTCCAAAGTAAAAATGAGTCTCACAACTACATATTACGATATATATATATTTTTTTTTTATTTTTTTAGAATGTCCTTGTTTGTTACAGCAATCATGCTCTTAAAATATATATATATATATATATTTCTTAAGTTCGGTGTATTTAGGAACAAGGCCGAAACACCCTTCTATTTTGGATCGACGTGCCGAAATATCAGAATCGCTCCTAACTCAACATTTGTCTCGCGACGTAAATACCGCGCACTATCTTTTATATTTTTTCCGCGGAAAGTTCTTTTTTTTTTTTCGACACACTCGTCCTATCCAATCAGTTCACAAAAATTGCTTTTGGGAGTTCGGTGTATGTCTAAAAACAAGAACAATTCGGGAGAGTTTTTCTACGCATTAAGAAAGCCTGACAGCACAGTGTTGGCCCCCACCATGCTCTTGCAAGGAGTGGACGCAGTGTACTTGCAGCTAAAGCCACTGACAGAGTGAGAAGGGCAGGGCGTGTCTTTCGAACGCCCGGCCCCCAGCGCGCACCCGCTGCCTTCCGTCGTGCTTTGGCTACGGTGCCTGGAACGCGTCTCCGACTGGCGCGCTTTGAGCGCCCTATTCCTGAAGCGGCAGAAAATGACGTCACAAAAGCCGGAGTGTCACGCTGTCGGATGTCGCGATCCTGGCGGTGGGCCGTAGAAGTTCCGACAACTGAAACTCCTCCCTGCCGTTCTCATCCTTTTTACCACTCTAGTGTTTGTACACTATTGACCGCTAGACGCGCTTCGGTCATTCCCAATTAGACTCGTATATACACTGTAAGGCGGTGCTAAGATCGGTTTAACGCCCTCTATCCACTCGTTCTGTTCGTGTCAAGAATCGCAGTCATTGGTCAAAACGTGCTTGAGCCCTAAAAGTGGCGACCACCAATAATGCTCGATGGCCTTTTGAATGGGCCTATTAAGATGAAAATGCGCTGCCTTAATTTTGCGCACCCTAGTCGGCTCGTTTAGAATATGCTTCCACGGATGTTAGGTTACGCTATGGCTGCTCTACGGGAAACCGCTGGAACGTCGTCGGAAGGCGGCGGAACTTACAGTTCGCCGTCGCAAAATGTGTTTCAAAGAAACAAAAGAAGTCGTTCGAAGTATGGCCGATGCGGTCGAATGGCGCGTTAGAATAATTCGGCTATTTCTTTCTCTCCTATATTTAGAGACCTTCCTCAGATTGTGTGCTATAGGCCTCTCCAGTATACAGATTTCCACCGCTAATTACTCGGCCAACAATGACGAGCTCTGTACAGATGCGCGGAGTCTAATATTTCGCAGAGGAAAGCTGCCGCGCATGCCCAGAACGAGTTTCACAGCTCAGTAGACAAAGATTGCAGTGCCACAGAAGGGAATTATTGGTACGGTGAACTAATATTTGTGGGTGGCAAACGGAGTAAAAAGGAGGGCCGTTTATTACGGCCTGTATAGAAAAAAAAAAAAAAAAAAAAAACGAAGAAGAAATGCTGGTGGGCTATTTTTGCTGTCGTTTTGTATTGCATTCACGGGTTTTCTTCTTTAGTTTCTACAGTTGGAACGTTCTATAGATGAGGCTATTCTGAGACCACGTTCGCGCGGGTACAGCGCGATAAAGACTGACTGTTCGCTCAAAAATGTCCCTCAGAAATGAAAGAAGAAAACCATAGCCTTGACCAAGCACCTCAGCAATACTGCCTCACTTTAAAGGCCCAATCACACGGGGGTACTCGTGTGATCGAGACATTCGGGTTTCGTATACATGGCGTGCACAGCTACTCCTTGAAGCGAAGCCCGGATAGCTAGGCCTAAGCCTGAGAATAATGTAAGGCAACGGGGCCGTAAGAACCAGCGTCAAGTCCGAGTGTCAAGCCAGTCACGCAGCGTAGCGGATCGTCACGGCGTTCGTCGTCTTGTGGCGTTTGCTTTCACCAACGGACGCAGAAGAAATGCGCCGTAATCCATCGAATCGTCACGTTGGCAGGGGTCGGAATTAACGTAGACTCCGTTTTCGCTACATATTGTATGCGCTCAGTGGATCATCTAGAGAAGAAAAGACATCTACAGCGGTCTAAAGGCATCTACTCAGCCAGGTAAAAAGGTCCAAAAGCCTTCAGTGACTCACCCTCGCTGCACAAGGAACGAACATCACAAGATGCCTTTCTAGAGCTCTTTAGGCTCGTGTTAAGCTGATATGGCAGGCCATCTACAAGAGAGGTGCAATTCAGCGGCGGTGCCATCCAAACCTCCTTTTTGCTCGAACAAGACGGAATCTGGCGCGCGTTGCTCTCTTTCGTTGAATTCTTTCTTTTTGCGGTTGCAACATTTTCCCGCCGCTTCCCAGTTAAGAATAATTTCCATCCCATTGCGACGATAGCGTCGTGTGCCGCGTAGCCTGTCGTCTGGAAGTGTACTAGCCATCTTGCGTGTTGTCCGGGCGTCGAGAGGGGGCGTTACTGTGAGCGTTAGGTAAGACGCGTTAGCTCGTCTGGTTTGACGGAAGAGTAAAAGAAGCTGGTGAATCGCAGACATAACTAAACCTGAGACACCGGAAGAAGGAAAGGGAGGACACGAAAAAGAAGACGACACACACAACGTCTAAAACCATACCCGCATAATATGGTGTGGTTTGAGAATAAACCATCAGCTGTGTTTGAGACGTTGTGTGTGTCGTCCTCTTTTTCGTGTCCTCCGTTTCCTTCTTCCGGCGTCTCAAGTTTAATTATGTCTGCTCGTCTGGTTTCAATGTTCTCGATGCGTTATGAAGTGGGTCTCCTGTGCCACAACCAGTTTTAGCCCGCATATAAACGAAGATGACATAAAAAATTTATCCAGTTCACAGGCTTTGTGTTAGGCAAACACCGATCTCTGGGAAAAAAAAAAAAAAACAGCTGGACAAAGTGCCTCCTATGACGCTTTGCAACAGCTGTGCATGGGCGCCGCCATAACTGACCTTCAATTTTATTTTCTCTTATTACGTTTACTTCACTTCATCGTGATTACAGCAAGGCAGGTTGCTGCCAGTTTAGATTCTACCCTGTCCTTCTCCCCAGCGTCGGCCTTTGTGGAAGCTCGTCAGCGCTCGCTTCACTGTCTCGGCATCTGGGCAAGACAATAGAAGGTCAGCAGTGGCGACTCTAACCTGGCGCGTGTGCAAAGCGTCTATACGCCAACGTGGTGTATTTTACCCCACGAGGATGTGGGCACTGCTCGCGCAGAAACCAGGTTAGGGTTAGGCGTCTGCGCATGCGCAGTACCGACAGCAGCGCCACCTCAGCGGCGTGATGTCGGAACCGCGCGTTGGTCTATAGTTCGATCTCCTTGCCAATAGGTATCGGTCTACGAAGTGCCGTTCGGCGGTTCTACGGGGGGCTTTGGAGGTTAGAGCGAAGACGACTCCGATCGTGTGCCGCCAAGGAGTTAACACTTACCGGCATCGGGCGAAAAAGGCTTCTCCATGAAAAACGGACACTCCTTGATGTACACCAGATGGTCCGATATCCTGCGTGAGAGGACGTCTCTTGAGCACGCACTTTTCCTTTCAAATCATGTATTTTTTTCTCAGGGTTCGAAAGTAGAGACAAGTGGGATTATTTTAGAATTCATACATAAACAAAACAACGAGACGGCAGACGTAAAAACACATTATGAATAATCCGTGGAAATATTAGTAAGGACAATTTTAAGATCGGCAGAACTAGTATAACTACGGTAGTGGCTGCGGGAAAGTGGTTTTAGTCAACGAAAACTTGGGGCGACAAAGAGGCCTTTGAAAGTCTTCCATTAATTTCTCTGTGACAAAAGTTGTTTTTCGCAGTGTGATGGGCATCATATAAATGTCATTGTTGTTGAAAGAACTGTGAGTGTCTGTCCCTCGTCTATTTTCATTGTATTTGTTCTTTCTGTGTGAACCGCAGTCTATTGAACGCGCTCTACTACGTGTACAGTGTGCTCAACTGTTAAACATAACGCGGGAGCGGTGGCCGAAGCTGATAGCCACCTCTACACTCCTCCCCCCCAAAGTAAAAATATTGCTAAATTTAGCAGGAAAACTGACGTCAAGTGACATACGCACCAAGCCAATTGCCCCGCTAATTGTAAAGTGGAAATTTATAAAAATGTAGGTTTTTTACTTCCCGAAACTACTGTTTAATGTCTTCCGAACAATCCCTTCTTCAATAGTGTATTTCATGCGTTATAGGACTTTGGAGGTAAATGTCGCTGTCAATTTTGTTTTATTGCAACCTGGGCCTAAGTTATACTACGCAAATTCGTCCTTATCTAGAGGTAAGCAAAAGCAAGAAAATCAGCAGCGGCATGCGATAACCGGTAAGTATATGCTCCTTACCGATGCTCATCGTTGCGTTCTGTCACACTAGGTCTGCTTAATATGAGGTAATTTTTTATCTTTTTCAGATATGGTATAATTTCTCCCATTGCTACTCCAAGGTAGTACACGACTTATTTTGGGGATGACACATTTACGTATCGATCATGCTTCAATGAGACCGTTCTTTCAAGAATTGCCTACACAGCCCATAACAAATTCTGGCGCGCAAAAAAAAAGAAAAAAAAAAAGAAAAACGGGCACGTTTAAAAAAAAAAAAGACCCGCGAACTTTGCTGTGCGCGCGTACGTTTTCATTAAGAAGATGAAGCACGCAAAGAGCACAACTTGCCACCTCGCTATCCTATCCGTCCTTTCTTCTTTTCGAAAGGTTAGAAACTGACTAAAGTGGAGGCCGTGAAGTATAGCCAGCAGAGAGTGGGGGCGGCTGTCAGGACCCACATGACGAGCACGCTCAAAGCATCTAAAGACTGAAGCCGAAAATAGCTCTCTCTCTCTCTCTCTCTCTCTCCCCCCCCCCCCCCCCCCCCCCGCCGCTCCAGTCAAGAAAAAAAAAACTGCTTTAGATTGGATTACAACCGAATTAAAACTTCCACTTCCGGCACAGCAAATGCTGTAACCCGCAGAAAAACGTGCCCTGCTTGGAAAACCCTCTGTGCATATAACGAAGTTGACATGGTTTACTCCTACCACATTTCGCGCTCAGCAAGAATTGCGAGGCAGTTCTCGCCGCGCCCTCTTCGAAAGCATAAAGCATTCTTCATCATGTGAATGCCGTGTAATGATAAAACTTGGTGTTGAGCAAAGTTACGCGCAATGTCACCAAGAAAGAAATCAGTTTTGGTATTAGGTGTGATCGCACGTAGTTCACTTCAACGCGAATTCCAAATATCTAGGAGGCCCCAATACTAGAGCTTACACGCTTCTCCCTATAAGCTCTAGTATCGATCAATACATTACAAAACGAATATATAAAAATAAAAAAAAACTCCTTACCCAACGAAACGAATATATATAAGCGGGAAAACAGGGTAAGAAAAGAAAACCTCCTTACCCGGTGTGAATTTCCACAGGCGCTATTTTGCTCCACATGGGGATGCACTCTCCAGATTTCCTCTTGTGGAACAATGTGCCCTCCCATTCCTGAAAAACAAGGTCAAAGAACGAACGAATGAATACAACATGTCAATAAGACCTCACTGCTTGTCACATGGCATCAGACAACGCTTCAAAGGAACCTCGCGGTGAACACTATAGCAGACAGCCTGTTACGACCATCAAGGGCGCTATCAAGTCGCGAGCACGGGCTCGCGTCTTGAGACCCGAGCAGCGAGAGACATATAAGTCCGTGCTCGTAGCTTGATGGCACCCTGCCTGCAACTCATGAGCCTGCAAACTCATGCTCCCGAAGTGACGTGTTGGAGGCGCTCGAACCGAGTACGCGCGGATGCACTTCAAGGAAAGGGTTCCGGCGCTGCAGTGCTGACCCCCTTTGTCGTTTAATTCTGGTTGTACGCTCGTTAATAAATAAGGAAGTCTCGTGTTTCTGACGTCACGCTGGGGAGGTGACGCTGGCTGCGGGACGGATTCCCGCGCTCCGTGTTTAAAAATAATCTATAAATCGTGAAACAGATATGAGCAGCTGATGGCCCCTTGACCCACTTGAGCTTGACTAGGACCGACTGAGACAAGACCGGTTTTTAAGCCTTTCGGGACGGCTTACGACCGGCTGCATTGATGAGCAGACGGTCGTAAGTGTGTGTGAACAAGTGTGAACGGGCCTTAACGCGTTGCGTCGCGCCGCCGGGCGACGTAACCTTAGCAACCGTCGCCGACGCGGCGACGCGGCCTTCGGCCACATCTTAGCATCAGCGATGATTGCTATAGATACACCGTTTTATTTTTCTTATTCAGTTGCATTTCACGTTTTAGTTCACTGATGATGCGATCGACGACCTCACGCGCCGCTGCAGTCTGCCTTTCGTTGGCGTTTCAATAGAAAACAAATCAAAACCGCGTTGCAACAATTTGAGCTTGGGAAACGCCCCGCTCACTGTGACACGTTGTTCAGTAGCGTGATTTCGGATATAGATGGGATGAGCCAGTATCACCAAACAGACAAGGCCTGCGCATGACGCCATCCTTAGTGGCTTCCCGACCTGCCCCAAGCGGCAAACAGGCCGAAACTTGGCGAGTGTCACCGCAAAGCGCCTGACGCGTCCGTCGTGACGTCGCCGCGTACTATAGCGTTGTGCAGCGTCTCACGAGCGAAATGCAAGTACGCGGCAATACTACGACGGACGCGTCTGCCGCTTTTGCGGCGACCCTTGTGAAGCTTCAGCCTGTTACCGCTTTGGGGTGTGTCGGTGATCCACCAACGATGACGTCGTTCGCGGGCCTTGACTTCTAGGTGGTATTGGATTGGCCGTCCGAGTCACACCGCGAGAACACCTGCTATATGACAAGGCCGTCTTGCTGAATTTCTGACGTCATCTACCGAAGGCCAGAACAGATCGGGCACACGAGTCCTGCGTCAGGGTTCGGCTGGGGATCGCGTTCAATCAGAGACGACACGGGTCCCGGCCGAACTCTGACGCAGCGCTCGTAGGTGGGTGGGGTACTACATCCAGCACTAGTTACTGAAAGAGGGCAAGAGAGGAAAGGGGAAAAGGCTACCGGCGCTTTCCTTCTTGCTCGGTAGTTAGGAACGAGCGGAAGACCCGGATACTGACATCTTGCAGTGGCGACATTGACTCGATTTTACCACCTACAGCACTTAGTCGAAGGCCCATTTCCGCCGCAGGGCTGTAACTGGACATTGTCCAAAAAATTGGTTATAATGCTTTCCTTAATCGTGATCTCCTGCGTGATAGCAGAAAGCAGTGAACTTAAGTTGACCATCACAGCACGACTGGGTTCTTCTTTTTTTTTTTTTGCAATATTAGTGCATAACGTAGCTTGCTCCTGCACCGATTTCGAATCGTTGAATCATTGATCAACTTGCTCCGGTAATGGGCTCATCTAAAATTTCCTATTTTCAGTTCAAGACAAAATACACACTCGTCGACACGGGATTTTCAATTAGAACTTTTATAAACACCTGCAAGCCGAAGGGAGCTGCCCCGATTGCTCACTGCGATGCTCTTATTTCGCGCGTCCTTGTTCACATCATATTGCCGCGCGCGCATCTGGCCAAGTAGGCAGCGCGCGCGTGGCCTAACGGTTATTGCGCCTGCCTCCCACGCGAAAAGCCAGGGTTCGATTCCTGGGAGCGACGCATCTTCTGTTTATTGCTGCAATTTAGCATTCTGGTAAATTCGAGAATCCTGTTGGCTTGTTCGAGGTCTGAATGAGCTCTACACGTCGAACCTTCTACGCCGATTATTCCTGAAGCCCGCGCGTGCACATAAGGGGCTTCGCGTGGCGAGCCAAGGTCAGTTTCGCCTCAGCGTTTGATCCTGCTGTTACGCCGACTTCGACGCCTGCGACGCTCCGTTGTTATCTTTTTTCCTTTTTGTTTTGGGCACAAGTTCGCCCCATTGAACGTTTAGTTTCCTCAGTTAATCTTTGTTTCATCAACTCTTCATTCGTGACAATATTTCATTGTTGTGGACGACACAAAACGCCAAACATATTCTCGGTGTACTGCGTCTAGAATGGCAAAAACGACGAAGAGAAAGTCAATCGCTGTAAAGTACTCAAAATGATGTATCAGGTTCCAGTGTAACTTAATGCAATATTTTGAGCACTGATGTTCGATTTCTATCGGTGGCGCGTTCAGTGCCGCTCTTCTCGGCATTGCCTCACTGGCGGATGCCGTAATGCTGTGCAAGAAACGTTCCCAGTGAGCTGAAAAACGACATCCGTGGCACACAGGAACACAAGACGCGCTCCCTAAGTCAGATTCTCGGCACTTTGGAATACCCAACTAGCACACCCAACGCGAGAGCGGCGCCCCGAAGAGCACTTTCGCCAACGTTTCTAATTACTCAGGCCGGCCGCGAAACCCGCTAGATGGCGCTACATTAATCAAAATGGCGTTACCCACGATCAAACGGTCTGTAGGGCGAGCATGCACCCACCTTGCCTTTCTTGAGCTGCGTGCTGATGGTCTGCACCACGTCTGTCTTGAGGGAGTCGGTCCGATGGAGTTCCTGCGCGTTCACGCCCAGCATCTCCTCCACCGAGTAACCAACCAGCTTCTCGGCCGCCCGGTTCATGAACTGCGAGCAGATTTCGTCAATCAATTACACGGTCCCATTGGTCTCTCCCCCCATCCCGCTATTCCCCATACCTCCCACGTTGTTCTCCAACTAGACGCCTTGACAACAAGGCATCCAAGCGTCTTACAAAAAAAAAAAACAAAAAAAAAACAAGAAGAAAAAAAAGCAGTTCTGCGTGAATCCAGCATGTAGGCGCATGCATGCTTTTGAGGGAGAGGAGTAGGCGAGACGGCGTAGGGACGTCAGAAAACCGAGCTCTGATTGGACCAATTAGTGGGTAGAGGGAAAGCTAGCTACCTTTATCTGCACTGCACTCTTCGAACGGTTTGAACGCGAAACGCCGGCGTCCGGTGTTCACGTTCGTTCGCGTTCGAACGGGGTCGAAGGGTTCAGTGTAGACGAAGGCCGTTTTCCAAAGTTTACTTGATCTCACTCTAGGGTGCAGTATACTCTAGGGTAATGATTCTGTACATTGGCATTCCGAAACCTACCCGCACCCAGCGTTGCCCTATCCGTCTCGTCACGTGACACAATATAACGAAGTAGCTCGGATTCTTTCGAGTCAAGGCCCCTACGCACCGTTGCGTTGGAGACCGTTTGAGGGCGTTTGACTGCGTTGCGGCAGCGAAAAACCAGGACATCCATGCGTGTTATGTCGCGTGCCAAGCTATTCCTTGAATTGCATTCCACGGCTCATACGAAGCGCAGATTAGCCGGTGACTCGCTTTCGTTTCTCGACGCAACGCAGTCAAACGCGCTCAAACGCTCTCAAACACAACTGTGCGTAGGGGCCTTACAACTTGGAACACAGTCAAAGGCAGCTATAGATGCTTTAAATACGCGCTAGATTTTGCCGCCATAGCCGACTGTGGTGATTTGGGGGTCCGCAAGGTGGGAGCAAGAAAATGAAGAAGAGAAAGAGACAAGAGCGAGCAGTTTGCACGGGAAAAGAGACGGAGACGAGAGACAAAGAGGAGGTACAAAACGTTCTCGGGACCGAAAGGGCAATCATCAAGCTCACGGGGGCTAAGGCTTGCAGCTATACGCAAGGTCTTCACCCCACGTCGAGGTCTTGCAGCTTTACGCAAGACCTCGTTCCGCCAAGACGGCACAACCAACCTCGGACTCTGCCGCTGCACCACCTACGTGAAAATGATCTCTGATGAAGCTCGCAGCATCGGTGAACTGTAAGACTTCCATTAGTATCGTTTCTTTTTTTTCTCTCTCTCTTTTCTTTTTGTACTTATGTCATTCGCGCTTAAATCTCGTGCTTTTTGTTTTAATCATTGTATTATCTGTCGAAATCTAAAGTTTATTTTTCTTTCTATCTATCAAACTGGTCTCGATATCCTTTCTCTTCGCGTCGCATACCTACGAGAGTGAAATAGTCCACTACACCGACCATCTCTTGTGTTACCGAGATGCCGAGCCATCGAAGCGGCTGTTGACGAGCTTCTACAGGCCTGCGCCGGGGAGAAGGACACCTAAAATGGCAATAACCAGTCCTGCTCTGGTAATGTTGAAGTGAAACGAATGCAGTAAGAGGGAACAGAACGTGAAGGTCGGTTATGGCGGCGCCCATGCGCAGCTGCCTGAAAGCGTCTATAGCTTCACCTACGCACTAATCATTCCATGGTCAGAGCGCGGCGCAGTAGCGCACCCGCGCGATCTCGTTTCCTCCTCTCCCTCTGTTTCTGCCCGGATAGTGAAAGTGAGAGCTGCGACATCTTATATTTTTTTATAGATCTTGCACAGGAACCATCACCAATGTCTGCTTGGAGAGCGACACATTCATCCGTAACTATCTAGATCAGGGGTGGCCGAACCGCGGTTCTCGAACCTCATTGATAACGAGTGCTGCGTCACCGCTCACTCGGGGATCGTGTTCGGTTGCCTTATATGGCAGGTATTGGTACGAGCACACCGAGACAAGGAGCATTTGTTAGCGCCCTTTTTTAAATATTGAAACAATCATAAAAGGTAAACTCCGCCCGACGTTCCGTCCGCATAGGATATTGGACGTCTTGCGGAGTCTCGTTTTTGTGAGCGCAGCGTCTCCTGAAGTTCGTAGATTGCAGCAAACTATGCGGAGAGAAACTCAGGGAGAGGAGGAAACAAGAACTCGCGGCGACGTCAGAGCGCCGAGCTGTGATTGGAGGGATAGTGATAGACGTTAACGGTTTGACGCCCAGCGTTGCCTAGGAGCAACAACTCAATTTTTTTTTTCACGCACATGCGTGCTTAAATACATTGAGTGCGATGTGTCTCAAGGGCGAGGATACCTGCACTTAGCAAGGGAGGATCGCATCTTCAAAACAAATAGGTCGTCCCTTAAAGGAGCGATGCAACAATTTTTGTACTGTGCACAAATACCGCTTAAAACGGATCCCTAACGTTAATGACCTATGAAACACGCGTTCGTTTTTCACCCCACGCAATAGAAGTCCCAGAAAAAAATTTAAGAAAAACGAGCAGCGTTCACTCCCTCAACTCGCAGCCAGAACAAGCGGCCACGTGATCTGGAGCCGATTATATGCCGCCAGTGTTGATCATAGCCACGCGCTGGGGTTGGCAAAGCGCAGGACACGCGCTGAGTTCCAGACATTGTTATGGCTCGGCTGTTGTCGTCGTTGCACCGATTGGACACGGGTCACAACC
Source organism: Ixodes scapularis (assembly GCF_016920785.2). Taxonomy (NCBI): domain Eukaryota; kingdom Metazoa; phylum Arthropoda; class Arachnida; order Ixodida; family Ixodidae; genus Ixodes; species Ixodes scapularis. The sequence continues at coordinate 55,351,049 of NW_024609837.1, forward strand.
CGAATGCTTCTCGAGCTAGCAATTGTCACGAGCCCAAATCGAGTGCCCACGCAATGCTCGGGTCCAATCTATGAACCGCATTCAAATATCGTCACTTGGGTGTACTGCGATCCCCGAGTTACGTCATCAAATTTCGCAAAGGAGAGATTGAATGAAAATGATCGCTTTTCTCCTCGAAATTACACCGCAACAAAGGAGTTTCTTGGCCAATGGCGTTGCGTGTGAGTATCCTTGAGTCCCAGGTGTGCCAGTAAGCTCGTGTAGAGAGAAAAACATTCCAATTGAATATCGTTGCACAGCTCCTTTAAAACCAAAGCCGACAGGGAATGCCAGCTATGGTGACGTACACCACTGACTGAAAAACTGACAAGAAAAACGGGCGCACATATTGCGAATCCGTATACCTCTTTCTAATTGTGCAAAAATTAGAAATGTACACCCGCCAGCAATATGAAGGTGAACAACTTACCTGGTTTCTTGCCGGTTTTACGGCTCCCTAAAGCTATATTAACTCTAAACATCTCAAATGGTACGTGGATTGGGAGTCTAAACTTTGCGTTCTAGCCCTCTTCTGGAACAGAGCTTGTTCCAAAACTTACAGGAGCGTCAAAAACAAGAAGAGGACTGTTCACCTTCATATAGCTCACGGGTGTACTCGATGCCTTCTCCAAAGTCGTCACTGCCTTCAGTCGTTTGACGTAAAGTAATTTCGAAAATGCCAATGTTGCACATTTCAAAAACATGTTTACGAAAAAAAACTTGTGAGACAAGACTTCTGTTGTTCAGTGTGCACCACGTCAGAGTTTGTTAGTATATTAAGTTTTGGACATCAAAAAGTACAACAAAACAGTGATACGAAAAAAATAATTTTAAAGGGCCTATATGGGACACGTATTTATTTGGTAATCTTTCTACGAAAATATCTTTTTCGCACAATATTTACATTGTTAGACGCAATTTAGATAAAGGTCACGGCCCGCTCTAAGATCCACCCTAAGATACGTGAACCCGCCCATTACTGCTGCATTGGCTTGGCTACTCGGCCAAACGCGCTTGCAACCCTACTGTCTGCCTTTCGCTACATCCGGTGCGTCGTCTGACACAGCCTCCTAGTTGTGCGGGCAGACGTGTCTCCGACCATCCCGTGCTATTCCACCACCAACTACCGTCGTCTGCAACGCCCGTAAGACGCGGACATGAAAGCTTCGCGTCGGCGTTCGTTGTTGTTCGCAAGGTAATGACGTCACGAGAGGGAATTATAGGAGGGCATCCCCGGCCATAGCTGGCGGCCATGTTCTGTGCGCGACTGCTGAGCGCGTACTGGCGGCGAGCTTTCGCAGTTCTCCTGCAAAGCGCATTCCGCACTATCAAGACTGCCAGTCTTTGCAGCCTATTAATACTAGCTCGTTCTGCGCATCCGCTCTAAACATCGCCCTCAAAAATGTATAAGCCGACAGTTCGTCAAAGCTACAGACATGAAAGCGCAGCTTCAAGACGTAGCCTTTACGCTTGAAAGGCCCGTTACAAAAAGGAGCTTTCGTAGATCGATTCCTTGCCTCCAAATATCTTAGCGGAGGTAGGCGCTGCTACTGAGCATTCGCACCGCTAGCTTCATCTGCAGGATTCCTGGGATCTTTTCCGCTCACAATAAGCTAGCGGGATGGCGGGTGTGGTCGCAGCTTTCGCTGCCTTGTGAGCTTATAGGGAGTATTCACTGGCGGCCATAGCTGTGTGCGCGAATGCTGAGCGCGTGCTGATGGCGAGCTTCCACAGTTCTTTTGCAACGTGCATTCCGAACCATCAAGAGTGCCGGTCTTAGCAGCCTATTGATGTGAGTTCGTTCTGGGCATGCGCTCTAGACAGCACCCACAAATATGGCGTCCAGTGAATACTCCCTATTGGCGATGTGCGCGATCGAAAGCGTCGCTGTGGTCGGCCTTCCACCATTGGCCGAATGCTGACTATGACGTCAGCAAAGGATTCCTCATCGACGGAAATAAGAGGAATGGAAGAACTTTAATTTCGACGGTGTTGGAAGTGTTGCTTTAAGAGCGCAATGATTTCAAGCTCCCACCATGCTCCTTACAAACACCATCGAACTTGTTGTTCGCAAGGTAATGACGTCATGAAAGGTAACCATAGGAGGGCGCCACTAAAACATCTCGCCGCTAATAGGGGAACGGAGTGCACCTACATCAATATACATTCTGTCTTTCAAACACAATATTTTATTTTTACAAGGTCTACCGTAATGCGATGGTATGAACATTGCAAAGTAGTGTTGCAGGACATTTTTGAAAGCCTCAAAATTGTTTGAAGTGTTTTCTTGAGAAGTGTACGGGGAAAAGTAACGTGAAAGTAATCTGTAACGTAACGAGTAAAGTAATCCGTTACTTTTCAGCGAATGTAATCTGTAACGGTAATTCCTTACATTTGAGGTTCGGTTATTTCTAATTGTAATCTATGACATTTTTCAAGTAACGGGCACAAATCTGGTTCCAGGCACCCTAATAAAACCAACCGAGCTCAACGAGCTACGCTCGTTGAGTACACCGCCAACCCCATATTTGTTATCGTCTGAAACCGAAGCGGAAAGGCAATCTCGGGATATTTTTGAAAACAATAGGAAGTTTTAGAATAACGTACGCAATTTTAGCGCACGCTAGCGCTAAATTTAGCGCTTGTATTAGCGCACGCGATGCGAGAGTGTTTTAGAATAGCGTTTCTCCGTCGCGATGCAAAAACCCTATCAGCTCGCGCTTGCGACGCCACCAAGATACAGTCGCAATTTTTATTTCACACACGAAATGCTGCAACTTTATAAAAAAAACAAAAAAAATAACAAGTTTTTTAGTTTAGAGTACTAATTTAGATTTGTTTAAACTTGAGAATGCGACGCGAGCGATTGACCGGGGTCGTGTCAGCTTGCGTTGCCTCGACAAGAGAGGTGTCGTACTGACCTTCGCACATCGCACCTTCGCCGCGAAATGTTCGCGCGTCGCAAGCATCAAGTTGCCGGTGATCGTTGTCAAACCGAGTACAATGTCGTCCTGTCTTGAAAATCGCAGTCGCGAGAATGCCGCCGACGTCGCACTCACGGCGCCGCCAAAGCAGCCGCCGACATAATCCTCGAAGCCGCCATTTTTTTTAAACTCTGCTCGTCTTGGCTTTAGCCAAATTATCATCACGAATCCTCCTTGGAGAAGAGCAAAGACTCTTTGCGTACGCACGCTGTTTCCGAGAAATAGCGCACGCTAAAATTGCGCACGCAAAGCGCAAAACCTGGTTTGCGTTCGGAGAATGCGCAGTGGCGACGACGCTATTCTTTGCGTACGCCAAGCTTTAGCGTGGGCTATTCTAGAACTCCCTAATAATGACTCTCTCAGATTATTTGTATCTCAAACACGAAAATATTACCGATAAAAATACTATTACGGCATGGAGAAATAATTTTACAACTAACATTTCACACGTCAATCATCTCTTCAACCAATAAGAGTCGACAAACGGTGCTTATCTAACTAAGCACCTTTCGTTATGGGCGGGGCCTAGAGCAGGGCACCCCCCCCCCCCCCCCACCCCCCCTGAATAGAGTCTAACAGAGTATATATTGCTAAAACCAATGTGTCCCAGGTAAGCCTTAAAAAAAAATGTTTCTTTTTTTTCTTTTTTTTTTTTAAATGACTAGCTGCTTTTGTCTTTGCTCACTCTTCGAACGAGTTCAAGCGTCGGCGTTCGGCGAGGTGCAGACGAGCTCTTGTACGCACTGGTTGGAGGGAGACAGGGGTAGCGTCAAAGGAAACTACCCTTTTTCTTTATTGCACGAAAGAGAACAACAACCAGTACATTCATTTGCGTCTGCCCACTAAGCCTTCCAATCAGAGCTCGGAGCACTTAAGTCCACCGTGCGCTCTCGACTCCTCCTCTCCCTGAGTTTCTCCTGGTAGAAGCAATTTACGAGGCACGGCCTCGGCCCACCTGAATCTCGTGTCCGGACCCGGTGATGATGACGCCGTCCCGGGCAATGTGCAGTGCAGAGAAGAGCGCTTCGGAGGCCCTGAGCTTCCACAGGTTGATTAGGTCGTTGTGCTCAATCTGGATCATCTCGTTCAGACAGACGCCGAACGAGCACGTCTCCGTGAACCACTGGGTGAGGGAAGAGAACGCCTCCGGATGAGTGATTGGCGCTTGGGGGAACTCGACAGCGGGTCTTTTGAGCGCCGCCTTGTCTACTGCCACGAGTTAGGACTTTCCCCTGTTTCTGAGCAGGGACCACCGTGCTCAAATTTTATTCACATTGGGCTCATTCAATTTACCCTGCACCTCTTGCACCAGCTGCACTCGGTGCACACCGCAGAATTTGATTTACGAGTGGAAAACATCTGAAAACCCAACCGAAATTGTACATTGCCCCGCACTTTTCTGCACCATTGGAGGTTTGTGCGGGTAAATCGAACGAGCCCATTGCTTTGGGGGAGCACATGGTCTTCTGACTGATCGAGGAACTGACCGTGCGCAGAAACGCGATTCGGGGAAAGCGAAGCGACTGCGAATGCGCGGTGCCGACTGTCGATAGCAGCGCCACCCCACCGACGCGATGTCGGAGACCTCTGCGGTGGCGCTGCTGTCGCCACTGCACATGCGCAGACGCGTCGCTTCTCGCAAGAGAGAGAGAGAGAGAAAGAGAAAGCGAGAGAGGAAGTAATCAATTAAGATAGTGGAGAGTTTGTTCTTCGACACCTATTTCTAAGGTCGACAAATTTGGGCACTTTCAACAGAATTGTTACACGTATAATCAATTTTCGCCGAATATAAAAAAAAGATGCTATTTATGTTTAACAAAAACAATACAAAAATTTTGAGCGCCGTTTTTGATGTGATTTATATGTAATTTATAAGTGAGGTGCTTATGGAATATACCGTTGCGCGCGTGTCCCGCATGTAGGATCCTCGGGGACTTTTGAATAGCGCGTGTACAGAGTTCGCGCTGGAACTTCGAGACGGAGGCATCGGGCCTTCGAACATTCATCGTCTAAAGCTTTCACGAGACCAAAAATAATAGGAATTGAGCAGTCCTGCGTCAGTCGGCCGTACAGTCAGAGCAATAGCTGCGACACGTCACGGCGAAGTCGTTGGGCATCGGCATCCGATTCACGCACCATGGAGTGGGGGAACAAAAGCCTTGGGAACAAAATACACATCTGTTTTGATCAGAGCGCTTTTGTTTCTTTTTTTGTTCCAGAGCTCTTGAACGCGCGCCTGCCGGCACGAGCTCTTGGCATTGAAAGTGCTGCCACGGCAATGTGTTGTCTGCTTCTTTTTTTTTTTTTTTCCAGAGAGCGCGTGCAGTGGGCATCGGGTACTACAAAACCCTAAGTATAGATGATAATGCAATTAATGCAAAGGTGCAAGCGAGCTGGACAAGGATGACGACAACAATCCCTGGAGGAAAGAAACAAAGGGGACAAACACAAATATCTAGAGCAAGTTATTAACGCTGTGGCGCAGCTCCGTGGTAACGCCTCCGCTTCGCACGCAGCAAAACGAGGTTCGATTTTCTCCGGCGGCAGGCGATGTTTTTGAGGATTTGGGAACGTGGACGACGGACGCCCTACATCGCCAACTTCAACAACAGCAACGACAACAGCTACATGGACAACAGCCATATCAGAAACTACAACACCAACAAGGGACGTCATTTCCAGTGAAGGAAAGCCCAAAAAACGTATGCGTGCGAGCCGAAAGTTACATCGCGCGTGCATTTCTTAATTGTTTTAGTTACGTCTGTTTACGCGCGTTTCCTCCTGTAAGAGCGCCATCACTACCATGCTCTATGGAGTTAGCTTGGTCCTTGAGCGGACCACACGATTAACCTGTCAGAAACTGTTTGAAAACTTGCATGACGTACGTGCGAATTCATGCAATCAACTTTGATCATCCTGAACCTTTTGTGTTCATGTTTTTAAAGTTACTTAAAAAAGGTAAATTAGATTATAAGTGCTTTCACCACCAAGCAACACGCTGCTCGTTGACATGTATTGCGAAAGTGTTCATTGCGTCACTAAATAGCGTGTGGCTTGGTGACGCAATGGGGTCCTTCGGAAATTCGTCCATTAGATCGCTTCCATTTTGCTGAGCGTCCGTTAGATCACTGCTGGCGTCCGTTAAACCTCTCTGGTGTTAATGAACGTCCATTAGTCACTCTTGGCGTCCGTTAGACCACTCTAATGTTGATGAGCGTCCGTTTGAAGACTAATAATTTAAGTGCATGGTACCTGTGCCACGCTAATGGCAAAGTTATAGTGGATGACGAATGAATGAAGTGAAGACGATCGTCCAAACCGATGGTACAAAACCGCCGGAGATGTCAGCACAAGGTAACAAACGCTGTCATTAAAAATTAAAAAAAAATATTCCAGCGCGTGTGGTTTATTAAAATGCACTGGAATCACTGCCATCGGCCGGGGAAGCTCAGTGTAATGTAAACCAAGTTAATTTTGACAGCCAGTAACTCTACAACCATTGGCCGTCTCAGGATAACGCGCACATCGCGGACGCCTCAAAGCAGGAGCAGATGAGATGCCCCAAGGGCAACTTTATTTTTAACAAACACGACTTACACCGACTTCTCTCAAACAGATTTGTTAGGCTTTGTTAAAATGGTTATAGTTAGGCCAACGAAATAGAACTGAGCAACGGTACGCCCGTGACGCCACATTCGTTCATAACGTACGATCTTTCCGCATGCCCGGCTTAGCCTGACCCATAAATCTGGAACCTGCCTGGAAGTTTGTTGTGAGAGACACGGAGAAAATAGGAAACGCTCGCATATGGACTCGCTCTTCGGCGTCCTTATCCATTAATGACGTAAATCTAATAGGCCGAGGAGCGATGATAATCAAGATGCTTGGGAGTTGTGAAGCCCTGTGTTTCTTGGGCATGGAAAAGCAAGGGCGGAGCGAGCACGCCCATCAAAGGGCAACATAGAGAAAGCGCAGAGAACACGCGATGACGAAACAGCAAAGGGCACCCCTTCATTGGTGAAGGTGGGGGGGGGGGGGGAAACAAAAGCACCTGGGCACGTTTAGGTTGTAAACAAACGCGCGAGGTGCGCAAAGGAGCAGACGAACTTGAACGCCCGATAAGAGAAACTCCGTCTTTCACTCACCCTGTTGAAGCCAGACTTGAGGAGTGGGATGATGGCTGCTTCCTCCTTTTCGGCCAACCTGGGTACGGAGGGTGCAGAGTGTTAGGGCCACGTCACACCATGGGCCCAGGCAAACCGTGCAACAACAGACACTGCTCTCAGACCTGCCAAGTGCACCTGGTGTGCGAGCCTCCCTCACATTTTAAATGCCGCTCTATCTTGAAATGTGAAAATAAGTCAAACGTGTCAAGACAAGGACACAATACCCCTTATTATTACCACCATTAAAACGGAAGCACACTGGGAATGACGATGCATATTTTTGTATATGTTCTATTTTTTGAACAGTTTGCTTTTGGCACGCAAAAACACACAAATAAAATTACGTTTTTCTTTATTTAGGTATTCTCACAGTGGATTGCACCTTTCTGTTTCTTGTGGCTAGCTGCAGGTCAATGGACTCTGCTCAGAAACTATAGTAAGCTGTTTGCACAGTCAGCTTTGCGGCTTCAGGTGAAGGAGGGAGCACACCCTTCAGAAAGTCAAATGTGTCATAGCAGCCTCTGTCCATTTACGAAGCTCCCTGTGAATGAAACAACTTGCAACGACAGCCATGTTTTGCGCATCGCTAGACAGGGTCCAGCACCCCTTGATTCGGAGTTGTGACCGGTAGCTGCGAAAAGTTAATCTAACACGTCCACGCCGCCCACACCTTACTCTACTCCCCTGTAAAAAATGGCTAATGTGCATTCACCCTTTCCTTGTTTAACCGAGAGCAGCTCTTCACGCTGACAACAGGCTCAGGCTCACGCGGTTGGAATCAACGGTCACAACAGCGCTGCTATTATACCTGCAGGTGTGCACTTCTTCATTGCATCTGTAATCATATGCACCTCCGTTCTGTTTAGAGAGCTCCTTCAATGTCTTCAGGGGGCTACCGTCTGTTTTTATTTTTTGGGCCGCGGTAGACACTGCTCATACATCAAACGAAAGACAGTCGGGAGACACTGTCTGAAGAGTGTTTCTTCCTTGTATGACTGACACACTGGCCAAACAAAATTGACTGCAGACACGTTTAAAGCTTCGAACATGTTTCAGGCATGTCTGCTGCATATACTTCTGTCATCATGTCTGCAGCAAGTTTTCGTATGAAGTACGAGCAGTGTGAGTCTGGCTCCAGGACCTTCTTGCTTTCCCGACTCCCTGGTCAGCAAGAGTCGTCACAGGAGAGCGTGACGTAAAAATACCGTAAAAGAATACTTCGTGTTTCTTAGCTATCGAGGGAAGGACCCTGTGTCGCTCACCACCCTCAATCCGAGGATAGTCTTTTTCATTGTCTCTTCCTTCAGTAGTATATTCTCAACATCAACTAATGGGAAATTTTTGCGCTACATCTAGCGAGGAATTTTTTCCGCTAAATTTAGTGGGGAATTTTTTCCGCTAAATTTATCGGGGACATTTTTCCGCTAAATTTAGCGGAAAAATTCTTCCTCCACCTCCCTCGTCACGTCACATGTGACGTCAATAAGGGAAACGTCCCATAATGCAACGCGCGGTTACGCCTACGGCGACGGCGACGGTCGTTTTAGCTCTAAAAGTCGTTTTAGAGCTGAGCTCTAAAACGACTTTGTAAAGCAATTTTTGCGAGCTTGGAAATTGTTTATATATCTTGGGTGCGAAGCTCTAGTGTTAGTTCTGGTGGAAAAGCTAAATATGTAGTCTGCATTGATTGGAAGGCTGCCCGTAATGATCTGAAAGAGGGTTTTTAACCTGTCAATTCTTGCGCGGTAGGAAAGAGGGTCAGGTCTGTTCGTTCCATTAATGATGTCAGCGAATCGTACCGTCTAATTTATTAAAGATAGATCTCAGCGCATTTATTTGCACAATTTCCAATTTATTTATATTGATGGCAGTGTAGGGGTCGCAGACAACGTGTGCATATTCCAGTATGGTCTTAATTAAGGTTTTATATACGAGAAAACTTAACTTTAAGGGTTGCGAATTTGAGTGATCGTTTTAGTAGCCAAAGTTTGTATGCAGCTTTTTGGAATAACAGAAGCAATCTGGGGGAGTTCCAAACCAAGTTATTCATAATAGTAACTCCCAGATACTTGCAACCTAGGAAACGCTGCTAACTGGAGGTCTGTGTACGCTGTAACTAAAAAGGTAAGGGAATTTCTTTGGTGTTATCGGCATAGTGACACACTTGGAGGGGTTCAAATTCGTCTGCCAAGTCGTGCACCTGCTGGTGACCTTGGAGAGGCACATGTTTTGTTTATACTGGTCATCAGGGGAATCAATGATACTGTATAGAACACAATCGTTAGCAAACGATTGGACGTTAACATCGATATATTAACATAACGCATTGATAAACAGTAAAAACAATAGCGGTGAAAGACTAAAACCTTGCGGTACACCGGATGTGACATTGGATCTATTTTTAACATTGTATAAAGCTTTTGTAACAGTTTACTATGCGAGGCAACGTAACAAGCATTGACAAAATCTAGAAAAACAACATCCACCTGTTTGTTTTTATTGAGTGCGGGAGAAAATCATGAACTGTATGTAAAAGTTGTTTCGTTGTCGAGTAGCCCTCTCTAAATCCGTGTTCGTGCGGACTTAGTATTTGATGCTGGTCTAGAAAGCTAGTGATGTGTTTCCCAGTTAAATGTTGGAGTAATTTACAACATTGGGATGTTACCGGAATAGGACGATACTTTACAAATCGTACGTAAGGGATGAGATGTTGTTAATAGTACTGAATATAAGGAAGAAACAAGGGACAGAGAACAACGACAAACGAAAACTTCCACATCGGCTTCTTTGCCCTTTTTGTGAATTGGCTGAATTCTAGCTATTCTCCAGTCACTTGGTAAGTCTGCATTGAGAAATTGATACCTTTCCGCCTATGTCTTACGGTACTGAAATTTAGTATGCTTAATTTTACCTTTGTGTTCCGTAACAAGATGCTTGATGGTTAGACGGTTGGTTTGAGTGCGTCCCTTTGCAAGCTTTCCTTAATTTATTTATTTTTCTGCCTAACTGTTTGATCTCTCAGGTGATACAAGGGCTTGGTTTGCCTGGTTTTATAATCCTTTTAGGTACAAAACGGTTAAAATATTCTACAATAACCTTGAATTTACTCCAATTAGATTTGTATTTGGACTACAGGAGAGCGAAACGAACTCCTCGTAATGTTTTCCTAGAATGTCAAGGATATAGTTACATTCTGCCTTTTCAAAATCAAATACGTTTTGTTTACTTTCCGGTTTGTACTGGACCCGTTCGAATGAAAGCGCAAGAAGTACGCTTTTGTGATCGCTTAGCTCCTCTTCAATAAAAACCTTAGATGAATTTGAAAGTTCACTGCTAACAAAAATTAAATCAAGGATTGATCCCGATTCCCCCTGAATTCTCGTGGTAGATAAAATGAGCTGATCTATGCAAATATAAATACAACATCTATTAGACACTCAAACCTTCCACGGCCCGGCGATCTTGCCGACAGGCGTTTAGATTTTCAAAACGCCATATGACATTTCTGCCTCATTTAAAACGGGCTTTTCGTACTGTCCAGCATGGGATTAGAATCACAGGATTAAAAACCAATCGTTTTTAAAATTCCACCACTTTTGGTGGACCGTCCCCCTGTCGTAGACTTTGTTCCAGGATTCCTTGGTAGAAAGGTTGTGGAGATAAATGTTGCCATTAGGAAGGCCCGGGGGAAAATAATAACGGTTTATTACTCTCAAAACTAATCAAATTACTTTTGTGATTACCACCTAATAAAGGTAATCAACTAATTACAAAACTGCTCTAAAAATTAATCGATTACAAAGTATTTCAATCAATTGTATTGAGTACCGCACAAATGTCGCCAACTGCGACCACAAAGAAAACTGCTCGCGAACAAGCAGCAAAGGTTGCTCGAGCATGTTGGCGACCTGTGTTGGTTGTCCGTTTGCCCAGTGGGGACCGTGTCGTCAGGGGCTTCCGGACGCACTCAGCGCGTCACTTCGTCGTAGAGGCTACTCACCCTTTCTTTACGACTGCCACGATGCACGAGAACTGGCTACCCCTGAAGCCTCGCAGGGTCCTGAAACCGAAATGAGCGCGTTAGCCGATACGCGGTTTGTACGCTGCAGGGTTTAACAACTGGTAGTATCAACACCAACTAGAAAGACAAGGCCTGCGCGTTGCGTTATCGTTCGTAGCCCGCTCCAAGCGGCCAACACGCTCAAGCTCGACGAGAGTACTCCGGAAAGCGGCAGACTACGACAGAAGCGTCTTGGCTGTACGACAGGCTCTGGACGGCGCTAGCATAAAGTAGGCGGCGCTGCGTGGGTCCATTAGTGATGACGTGGGGAGGGAGGGAGGCTGCAGGCCTTGTCTGCTAGGTTGTATTGGGGGTGTACGCCACCACGCTGTTTACAAACAAGCCCTCGTTTGCCCAAAACGGGTACAGAAACCAGATTTGCGTGAGATCAAGAGTCTGCGTATCCACAGTCCCGACAGCAGCGCCACCACATGCACCTCCCACGACGAGCGGTATTCTCTTGACAGCCTTTGACTGTCAAAACCGGTTCCCATTCAGTTACGCCGCCCAAACTAAATTTCCACCTGGTTTCCATATGCCACCTCTTTTTGGTATAATAAGTGTTGTGTCAAGTTACGGTCATGTCCAAGCACCTGTGTGCCGAAAATCGGCACCTCGCACAACCAGGTTATTACGCAACAGCTGAACGCAAAAGCCTTTGACGGCCAAACCGTGTGTTGGCCAACAACTTGGTTTTCTCGGTTTTGGAACCACCTTTCGTAAAGTTGTTTCAATTGGAAGTACAGTTCACTAGTTCCTTCCTACCTGTAAAGTCTACACCTCCCACGACATATGGTATTCTCTTGACAGCCCTTTCACGGTCAAAACCACTTCCCATTCACTCACGCCGCCCCGAACCAAATTTCCACCTGGTTTCCGTGTGCCACCTATTTTTGGTATAACAAGTGTTGTGTCAAGTTACGGTCATGTCCAAGAACCTGTGTGCCAAATCTACGCTTCACACAGCCCAGTTATAACACAACATTTTGAGTTGAATATTGGATATCCCGTACAGCTTTATTCTTTCGTTCGTCCGAAACATAACTTTCACACCTGCTGTCTTAATGAAACTTGGCACACTTAATGCACAAACGTACTGAACATCTCACTCGCCTCCAAATATCACCGTCCAAGCAGTCCTACTGTTCTAGCGACGAGTGAAACAAATTTTCTACCGAGACAGTGATGAACACACTTTTCTTTAGTGAACATCTTACTCGCCTCCAAATATCATCGTCCCAGCAGTCCTACGCTCACAGCGACGAGCGAAACAAAATTTTCACTGAGAGCAATTATGGGGGTGGCTATCTTGCTTTTCGGAAAATTGCTCAATTGCTTTGCTCTTTCGACCGCAACTAGAGAAATCACCACTATTAACGATTCAAACTCAATATATATAAAAAGTGCAGAAAAGCTAGATGACCTTCTTCTGCCCATGCAACGTCACCCTCAACGTTTAGGCTCAAAAAGCAAAAGTTCCGTTCGTGCGCGCTTCCGCCGTCACAGCTTGGCATGCGAAAAGGCGCCGCAGGCTGCTGAACGTGCCTCACTGTCGAACGCCAGCTCCTCCGCTAGCGGCGCTACACGCGTTTTTCCAAGAGCCGCCTATAGTACCCGCACGGGGCGCATAGACGCAGTCTTGTACCCATTAGCGAAAAAAAAAAAAGAAGAATAAAACATGCTTAGGCTGCAGGCGACCGGGTGTATATTGGACCCCCCGAGACTGGAAGGACAGGGTGCAAACGGTAAAAGGACCAAAAAGAAAGGGACGGGCAGGGTTTCCCGAGCTCAGATGTAAAATTTATTTCAACCATGATATATTTAGAGTTCCCAAAGTCGTCGTTGCCACAAACGGAAGTGACCTTCCTTTCGTTTTAACGTAAAGTTACCTTCACGTTTAAAAAAAAAAAGAGTAATTGATTAAAATTACTTATTCTCTAGTTGCGGCATTTTTCACAAATCTCTCTCGACTTCTCTTACATAGAGGTAGCACTTATATCTGTTTTTTGTTTGTAAACATAAAGTTTGGAGTATTTTATTCATGGCATCTGAGGATGCTGATTTTTTTTATGACCTTCACCAGCTCGCCTGCACGCTTACTATTGTTTCGGGTCCTGGTGTTTTACAAACGTGATAATATTATTCCATAAGACTGTGATGGCGCAGGCGAGCAGGTGTAGATTTACAATTTCCTTAAACCGCCTGAGACTGGGTGGAGAGCTGGAAGCATCAAAAGTGGAAGGGACAACAACAGAAAGACAGAAGGCGTCGTCTCGAACTCAGCTAAACAGTTTATTTAGTAACACTTCCATATATACCAAAACCTCAGACGTCGGCAAACATTTACTGCATTACAAAAAAAAAAAAAAAAAAACTTCAGGTCCAAAGCCCAACAAACGTCATGACCTATTTTCGGATTTGTCATCGTCCAAGTATACACGCAAACGCTCTTGCCTTATCTGCTCCTGTATACACATAGAACCCCCTGCCGCTTTTTGAAACCCTGACCGAGCATGCTAAACAGACGGACAATAAACATTCTTGTTTGCAAAAAAAAAAAAAAAATGCTTATTTAGAAAGTTTACTTTTAAAGCGAAAAAACCCACACACATTAACTAACCACGTTACACAGGCAAAAAGGACTTGGAAGTAGGACCCAGAACCATCGACGCCTGACTTATGCAGTTGCCTATTCGCGTCTCTCTCTCACCCTACGATGGACTAAAGGTTACAGCCACAGGTCGCCAGGTTCAATCACGTTATACGTTAAACTATGGCATGCTTAACATTGATTAGGGGTGGAAGAATAATGCTCCGAATCAAAAAGTGCTGCATCATTTCTGTAGCTTCGAAACTGCAAAGAGCCTGTATTGTGGCTTTCTTTGTGATGTAAAATTGGTGAGTCACTCAGTGCTATTCAATTCGAACCACTGTCCGCCCATCCCCATTAAACGCGGGCATCGACACGTGCATTGAAGCCAAATAACAGGCGATTTCTAAGTGGCTCGTGATTGGATCTGGTGGTCCGTAGCTTTTGCCTTTAGTCCATCGTACGGTGGGACGAAGTATAGCTCGTTGCTCGCCCTCCCGCGGCGGAAACGGGGAGCGCTCTAATGAGGGTCCCCCGATTCTCCTGTTCAGAGGGCATGGCTCGCGAAATGTCATTTCCGAACGCAAACAACACTCTTCACTAGCTGTTCCAACGTAGTTCTGCAGCCGGTATGGGAATGCACCTTACTAGAGAGTTTTAGTATTGCGTATAAAAGCAAACGAAAGAGCTGTGCGTTTACGGTAGAGTTGCGTGCCCCACGTTGCGCGTGCGCCTCATCGCCATGCGTCAATCCAAAACCGCAAGTTTGAGCTCCACGCACGGGCTAGCGGAAACACACAGCGCTTGCGTTCGCTCTTATACGCAATACTAAAACTCACAACTGTTTCACCGGCTTCCAACGTTACCGCAAAGTGCTGCAGTGAGCAGACGTGCAAGCAGGTAGGCGTTCCTTCGAACTGGCAAGGGTGAAATTTGCAAAACCACGGCGCGTAAAAATAAAAGTAACTGAATGTTATAAAAAAAAAAAAAAATCGGTAATTAAAAAAAATATATATATATATTCTTTTTTTATTATTTTTTTATTTTGAAGCGTTTGGTCTGGAAGGATTTTGGCGGCAACTTTGTAACTCTTGCCGATTGTCAGAAGTCGCGACTTTGATAGCAAAATATGCTTTACCCACAACTAATGTTATTTTACATGGATTTCTAAAATTAGCGAGAATGTTTTGATTGATTTTAAACTATTTTTATTTCATAACTCGGTAATTAAAAATGCTGCATTTGGCACCAGTGATGATAATTAGCACACTTTTGATTGCCATACTTGTTCGCACGTTCGAAATTAGATCATAAGCAACACATCATATTAGAGTTTGAAAAATGGCGTATTAAAATATCTTAATTTTAATATTATTATTATTAATACAAACCACGGCAATTTATGCCACAAATTAACTCCACGATAACAAAAATACGCCTTTTAACCATAAAAGTCTTTCCAAAAAGGTAAAATTTTTTGGTTTTCTTTTTAGTATATGGAAAACTCCGACATCGTTATCAAGATAGACAAACATCCAAACACTGGAAGCAATATTAAGTGCTATGCGCCACGCGTTGCTATAAAAAACACACAAACTTCAGCTGTCTGACTCGGTTCTGTCTTTGGGCTGTTGTAGTGGGAATAGTGTTTATTAATTTATACGTTTTCTGGACATATTGTAAAAATTAGATTTATTCTGTTAGTCTTGTGCTAGGAATGATGTTAAAGCAATTAATCATCTAAATGCGCAAAACCAATTAAAAGGCCCGAAGTTCATTAATTCACGTGACAATAATCTGAGCCAGAAAAGGCAGCAAGAACGCGAAAATATCAGCACTGATTTTTTCAACAACTACAATATTATATATTACCTCTAAGGTGTATAAAGAACCCTATCCTTAACGGGACACTGAAATCTAAAAAAAAAAAAAAATTAAAGTGCCTGAATCGAACACCTATGTCACAAAAAAAAGTTTCCACGAACGACTTCTTTAACTAAATAATTACAACGTGAGACATTGAAAGAATTTGAAATGAAGACCTATATTGAAAGATTAAATCCAAAATAAAGGTTAGTTTCGGTTTCGCTCCAGGATTAAAACGTGCCTCCTGGAGTAAGTATTACGCTAATTTTTGTTTTCAGAATAAAGAAGTGACCTGCGCTCATAACACCCTGGCTTCCTCGTATTACCAGAAATAATTTCTGTCGCTCAGTGAAGCCAGCACACTAGACAGGCTCAGCGGGAGCACGCATCTCCGACCCTCACTATAACCGCCATTTTGGAAAACGAGTGGCGCCACCTATAGTTAATTGGGGTCACGAATAGAATCAATCCTAACCGTCTCTTTCACTTCCCTTTTGTCATGGTTCACCTCTCTGCACACGACTTCTTTTCCCGACCACTCTGCCGTGCAGTTGTTACACTCTTGTACATGTTTTGCTATATGTGTCTGACACTCTACTACCGTTGACTGAAGATACTGCTCCAAAATTGTGAAAACAAATTGTCAATCGAGATGGCTTTGGCATCTCGGTTGACAATATTTTGACAATCTTGGAGCAGTATCTTCAGTCAACGGTAGTAGAGTATCAAGGAAGTAAATATGTGCAGTAAGAAGGGGTTAGCACAGGTTCGTCAGTGGCACCGATTTTGACAGAAATCTACCTTAACTTTTTAGATTGCGCTGTGGATAATGAACTGAAGGCAATTCCCTCATACATTTGTATAGTTAGGCGTTATGTCGATGATTTCCTGGACTGCTGTTAAGAGGGGAGCTGGAGGGAAGGTAGAAAAGTTATTTAGGTCATCTGCCCCGGAACTGAAGTTAACTTTAGAAGAGCCGAAAAGTTATGTTCCTTCAGTTTTTGGATCTGAGAATTCATGTTGGCAAGGGTTTATTTCGGGAATATAGTAAGGATATCCGAAGTCAGTCCTTCCAAAAAAAAAGCTGCCATTCTAAGGGTGTAAAGGCGGGAGTCGTTAAGTCGTTAGTCAAGAATGCTTTAGACAGGTCGTGCGTACGTTACATAGCGAAGGCAGTGAAGGGGTAGTGGGAAATTTTGGGGAGTGCGGGTAACGGGGAAGGTTTTTAGAAAGAGGCACGTGACTCTAATGACCGAAAAAAAGGAAAAGGGAGGAGAGAAATTGAAGGCAAGGTACGCGGTACTACCATGTAGTTTCGCACAATGTGAAAAGTTGTGCGAAAAAGTTTGGAGTCCATGTAGTATTCAGCACAGACTTCAAGTTAGGTAATCTCACTCCCTTCCTAAAAAAGAGAAAGGGGTGCCAGAAGGCCCATCGGGAGGAATCGGTGCCGTGTGAAAATGGGGTAGTGTACGAGATACCGTGAGAGTGTGGATTCAAACACGTTGGGCAAACCTCGAGATCTGTGAATGACAGAATAACAGAGCATAAGAGAAACGTAAAGATTAAAGTGGCCCATTCACAATAGCAAAACATGTGCAAGAGTGCAACAACTGCACGGCAGAGTGGTCGGGAACAGAGGTCGAGTGGAGAGAGGGGAACGATGCCAAAAGGGTAGTGATAGAGACGGTTAGGGTTGATTCTATAGGCAACTGCATAAGTCAGTCATCGCTGGTTGTGGGTCCCACTTCCAAGTCCTTTTTGCGTATGTAACGTGGTTGGTTGATGTGTGTAGGTTTTTTCGCTTTGAAAATAAACTCTCTAAATAATTTTTTTTTTTGCAAACAAGGTTGTTCATTGGTCGTCTGTTTAGCATGTTTGGTCAGGGTTTTAAAAACTGTTAGTTTTTTTAATGCACGTAGAAGCTTGGTCTGCCGTCTGATAAGGCAAGGGCACACGTGTGGTTGTACTTGGACGATGACAAATCCAGGAAATTGTTCATGTTGGGCTTTGGACCTGAAGTTTTTTTGTTTTTTTTTAATGCGGTGATTGGTTAGGGACGTTTGAGGCTCTAGTATATATGGAAGTGTTACTAAATAAACTGTTCAGCTGAGTTTGAGACGACGCCTTCTGTCTTTCTGTTCTTGTTCTTTCCACTTTTGGTTCTTCTAGTTCTCTACCAAGTTTCAGGTGGTTCTAAAATATGGTAATGTTATTTCGTTTTTTTAATGCTCGCTCCGTCCGGGACCGGGCCAGGTCCCGGTCGACTGATAGAATAGTGAAAAAATTCGCAGCACTTGCTCGGACACCAAGTTAGGCCGAAAGCAAGAAGTGTAGCCTTGACAAGAACCCACGGTCAAAAAACGGGCGATCTTTTGTTCGGGTCTGTCTAAAAACGGGTGAGCTTTTGTCCGGTGAGCTTTTGTCCGGTGAGCTTCTGTCCGCTGAGCTTCTGTCCGGTGAGCTTTTGCCCGGTTACCCTTGAGAAGACCCCATAACGTAGCTAGGCCGAGCAGCGCGGAATGAGTTTGGCAGATCCGGCAGCTGCCATTTTTGAAGCGCCGGATGTTGCGGAAAGTTTGAAAGCGTGCCATGCTTTAATAAAAGATACAGTAAATTTGAAGGAGAGAGAGAAAGAAAAAGCACGTCCCACCTGCACAACGCGATGGGGTCGACGCAGGTCTTGCTGCGCGCGTCTATGAACACCAGGTGGGGCTGCACGTTGAGGTAGCTCTCGACCGCCTCGTCCATGGAACACGCCAGGCGGTACTCGTAGTGCATCTTGTCCGAGGCCCACTTGAGCGCATTGTACTGGGCGTCTTCCTTGACGAACACGAACAGAACCTGCGCAGAGGCAAGCAGTGAATAATCCGCACCCCGTATAGACACCACCTAAAATGGGCGATGTCACGATTTTCATAAAAATGGATCAGTACCACTGAGGAGTAATTATTGACTCTCAATACCTACGGAACACGCGTTGGGATTTCTTTCCACGCCATGGCCGTTTGCAGAAAAAGAAATGATAAACAAACGAGCAGTGTTCACCACTTCAACTTGCATGGAACCGCAAGAAACGGCCATGTAATCTGGTGCCGCCAATATTCGTCATAGTCATGCGCTTAATTGCGCTATATGCATTTTACTAAAGCATCTCAAACATGTCACCATGAACGGTTGTCTGAAAAGTTTCAATGTCTGTATTTTGTGATAAGATGTTTTGACATCCCATCACAAAATGATGAGATGTTCTGACATCATCATCGTCATGAAATCAATTTTATTTGCTGTCACGTGGTAAAATAACATGTCAACAAGGGACTGGGACAAATAGCTGTTTAACCGCAACCTGACGAAGGTCCTGGCCCTCCAGCAGTGCGTAAGAACATTTGAAAGTGTACAAGAATAACAGAAGTGAAGGGGAAAAAAGCTCTACATGTGAAGCATATCCGTGAAAGCTTAGATGAACATTCTCCCTAGTACCTGCCCACAAATATAAAATGGTATATATATCAAAGGTTTGTACGGTACGGTTGATTAGGTATTAGGGAGTTTTAGGGAACCGTTTGTGCACATTCGATAGTGTACGATGGGCCCTCCGGTACGAACTGCGGATATGGAAGACATCTGTGGAAGCGTATGCGGAGTTGGTACCGGAGGGCTCATCGTACCGCATAGAATGTGCAAAAATGGTTCCCTAAAACTCCCTAATAGCACACGCAAACACACGAACTGCACCAAAAAGCAAACAATTCTAAAGTCGACAAAAACAATTCGGTAAAGAAATATAAGATTTTTATAGAACGTGTTTAGGACACAAACTTCACAAAATGAAGTCCCCAAAATTTAACGCAAAAATAATTTCACGTAATTTGAAATTTAAATTTATCGTAAGAACCTAAATTGGTGTGAGAAAAATTAATTTCTATGATAAATTCAGCGAACTAACTTGAATAGGTTATAAGGTTACATAATTATGTTCCAATTCAATTTCTCCGCTAAATTAAAGGGGTCGTGCAGCGATAGTTGCTTAAAATCTCACTTTACACGAGTTTACTGGCACAAGTGGGGCAAAAGTACTCGCACGCAACGACACTGACCGACCAACTCCTTTTCTTGCGGTGTAATTTCAAGGACAAAAGCGAGCGTTTTCTTTCAATCTCTCCTTCGCAAAACTCGATGGCATAGCTCGGGGGTCGCAGTGACGATAATTGAATGCTGCTTATATATTGAAAACGAGAATTGCGTGAGCACTTGATGTGGGCTCGTGACAATCAATAGCTCGACAAGCATTCGGGTAGTGGCCCGTGTTCAATCGCTGCAATGACGACGTTAGCCGAGCCCTAACAATCTCTAGAACTCAAAGCGTGTCCAGTGCTTTGCCAGCCCCAGCGCGTGGCTATGATCAACATTGACGGCATATAATCGTCTTCAGATTACGTGGCCGCTTGTTCTGGCTGCGAGTTGAAGGAGTGAACGCCGCTCGTTTTTCTTTATTTCTTTTGTCTGACGCTTCTATCGCGTATGGTAAAAAACGAACGCGTGTCTCATTGGTCATTAACGCCAGCAATACGTTCTAAACGTTATTTGCGCAAAGTAAAAAAAAAAAAAATCGTTGCAACGCTCCTTTAAGCAAGAAAACCTGGACTATAGAACACCAACGTATTTTACTAACTAAACTTAGCGGGAAACGCTTTCCGCTATATATTGAGCTTTTCTAATAAAATAAGGCAAACATATCACCAACACGATTGCTTTAAAATGTGAAAAGCATAAGAAAGTTCACTTCAGCTTTGCCATAGGTATTAAGCCCCTTAAATATATGTGTACAATTTATAATATACCTCATATAGACGTCGATTCCCGTTAAAAGACATGTCACATAATCGGTTCAAGAAGATTATACAGCCCAGCTGCACCAAATGACTGTGGAGAAGCCACATAACAATATCCTGGGAGTTAATTTTTTCGTTGTGTCTAAAGGTACGTCTAAAGGTACGTCGGACAGACCCCCGGATCGAGGAGTTTCAAGGTAGTCGGACGTATCTGAAACGGGATGTCTAAAGATACGTCGGGCATATTGTAAGCACCCCGATTCTGTACAAGGAATTCAAGATCGGAGACATGCGATGTCTGCTCTCGATCAAGGCTGAGCGTACGAAACGTCGCTTGTTTCCTTTCCCCTTCTGTTTGCATGTGTTAACCGCACTTTTAGTTTTGTGCCCACCTTTACGTGCCGGCAGCACACTAGCTTTCGGTCCCTAGCACTCGGTTTCGTCATCAGTTGGTAGATGGCGACACACAACGGCACTTGCGCTATCGCGCAGGCACGTTAGAATATAGGCATAAGTAAGGCATCGTGTGTTCTGTTTTTGTTTCGTCGATGTTCCTTCGACTTCGTCGATGTTCCTTCGACTTCGTCGTCTGACTTGCAAACATGCCTCTTTTTTTATTTTTTACGTGGTTCAGGTTATTTGTTCAGGCGTTCAGAAGTTTGCTGTCCACCATTAATGCGAAGAGGACTCTGTGCACAGTGAAGTTATAAGCGGACGGTGATCAGGTACGCGAAAGACAATGGGAAGCACAATGGAGAAGACAGCGGGAGTAGGTATTCAAGGGCGCCGCGACTCGTAATAAGTGTACGGGACCGCGCAATAATGCAAAAGTCTACATCCGGAACTCCAGAAGAAATTCCGTGAATTTTTATGCCGCTAACAGGACGGAGCCACTGAGGACTCGTCAAGTCGTAGTGAGAGCAACTGGATGATCGTGCAAGGTGCGCGGTGAGAATTGACGGCGAGCGGGCTAATTCTCTCCAGGGTTGGTTTTATTTCTTCTCTGGCATTTATCTTATGAATTTCCTATAATAAAGTATTATTTCTTGCACAAATTTTGTAATTTCGGAGCATATCCCGAATGTAAACACCCGCACCTCCCCCCCGCCCCCCCCCCCCCCCCCCCGCCCTTTCTTGAACATCGCGGATGTGAAAAGAAAGGAGTGCTTAGAATGGACTAATTACGTTAGCGATTAGAAATAAAGATGGAATGAAAATTGCCTGTGGGGTCTCAGTAAGGCACTGCTAGGACCCGCTGTGATACGACCCTTGCCTATCGCGGCTACATCCGACGGATCTCCCGGTTCCGCGGACGTCCGACATGTATCTCAAGGTCCGGATATGTCCGGCGTACCTTCAGACTCCTCGTTCCGGGTACGTCCTACTACCTTTAAGAATTCCGGGTACGTGCGACGTTCCTTTAGACACAGAGTAATTTTTTTTTGTCTAGACTGCTGGTGGGGATACAGCACCAACAAAAGGTGAATATGAAGGATGGAAGAGTATAAATACGACGGACAGTCTCACATTGTAAACGCCGGAGCAGGAACCCCCCCTGGGCCCGTTTGCTCAAAGCCGGTTAACTTTTACCGCGGTAAAAAATTAAAGCCGTTTACAATTTTCTGTAATGCCGAATTAGAGCGCAGCTCTTGAGGAGGAGGAGGGAAGAGTACGGAGCGGAGGGTATGCCCCTGTTCCTTCCCCGCTAAATTTAGCGGGAAAATTTTACCCTCGTGACGTCATATGTGATGTCACGTGCGACGTCACGAGGGTATATTTAGCGGGAATATTTTCCCCGCTAAATTTAGTGGCAGTATTGGCAATGTTAGATGTATGTGACGTCACGGGACGTCATACATGACGTGTTTTTTATAATGACGCCACAGAGGGTAACGTCGTGACGTTACCCTCGTGAACCTCATAAGGGTAACCCTCGTAACCCTCCCGAGGGTAACCCTCGTAACGTCACGTGTGACGTCATTATGGGAAACGTCCCATAATGCAATGCGCGCTTGCGCTGACGGCGACGGCGACGCCGCTCAAGCTGGAAACGGGAGCCTAAGAGCTGTGTTCTAAAAGTCAACCGCCCGTCCCTACTACGTACCTACCAATACCTAGCCAAGTTTGACGAAGGCTGGATGAGCGATAGCTCCGTGTTTTATTATGGGGCGGTAGCTGGTGTCATCTACAGGTTGTAGCGAACAGAAGTGGCTTTTGTGGAAAAGTTTCCGAAAAGGGGGGACCCAAAAACGCGCGTTACCTAAAGCCCCTTGATGTTTCAAAAGTAGCGTAAGGTGTGTCGATGCAGGAGGAACGAGCAACGTGCAGCTCTTGGGAAGATCATGGCGGCACAGCGCCGCACTGAGCTAGATTTCAGACGCCCTGTTCTTCCCAAAAGTGGCGCGCGGCACGTGTCTCGAGCATTTCCACAGCAATGAATAGCGCCACTTTTCCCCGGATAGAGGGGCTTTAGCGTTACCGGGTTTTCGCGACGCAGCGCCGCATACATTGGAGCTTAGAAAAACCTAATGTTGCTCGGCTTACAGATATTAAGAAAGGGAAAGCTAAATTTATCCTTATTTAGAAAATTTCTAAATGCTTCGCTGTCTGAATTTGAAGACAAGCCTCGTAGAAATTTCCTTCCAAGTTCTAAAGAGGACGACGAAATTCAGTCCTAGAAACAACGAGAAGAAGTGAACAGTGAAAGACGGGTGGTACACCGTCAGCATGTTTGGCCAGCATGTAAGAACTGCACATACCACCATCATAAACTGAAAACCGCGTAAATAGGCTCCAGTAAAAATAGACCTATTACTAAATTGCCCATGCATCGAGGAGAATGCTGAAAGTGTAATTCTACGCTCCGCGCGCGCTGGCCTTCCCCGTATAAAAGATTCGAAGTAAATAACCGGCTTTGACAAACGCGCGTGCAAGGCAAAATTTGTTTTAGGCTTTTGCTTTAGAACCGTTACTACTGGAGACGCCAGCACGTGCAGCGCGTGTTATTACAATCGTAGCATGCACCTTGGTGCTTGGGAAATTTAGCAAACGGTATATTGGAACGCTGTCTGCTTCAGCGCTCCGGCCGATCGAGTCAAGGAAATTCACTTTCCAAAGACGTTGCCATGCCGACAATCACCGCGTTCATTTAGGCTTAGGAATGGCCAGAATCGAAATACTATCTAAAAAATGAGGCGAGGCTATTGCTTATGCTTTGCTATATAAGTGATGTAAGGCAAAGCGAAAGCCTCCTGCACTATTCATTGCTCACTAACGTGCCCGAAATTGCAGCTACTACGACATTTCAGTTCCAAAGCGAGCGACGCTCTCCCGCCATGTTTCCCCGCCGTTCTTACCCTGCCCCCTGCCCCCCCCCCCCCCCCCCCCCCCCCGCCCCCTGTCCCGTGACCTAAAATTCCCCCTTCGTAGGGAAATGCTTGCTTTTTACCGCGGTTAAAGGAGCGGTGCAACGATATTCAATAGACGAATAGAAACACTTAGAAGCAATAAAAAATACACTGGAATAGATAAAAATAGGTAATGGAATCGGAAAACAGAGGATTAAGAGGAGGCAAGCGACCAGGCAATGCAATCTCAAGGCAGAGCGGCCAGGCGAGGGACAATCTCTCCCACAATTCCTCGCGCGCGGGCAGGGGCGATTCGGGAAATTTCGCAAAAGGTCTATTGGAATCCTCTTCACTTTACACGAGCTTACTGGCACAATTGGGGCTCAAGGGTACACGCACGCAACGCCACTGGCCAAGAAAATCTTTTGTTGTGGTGTAATTTTAAGGACAAAAGCGACCATTTTCATTCAATCTCTCCTTTGCAAAATTTGATGACGTAACGTGGGTATCGCAATACACCCCAGTGACGATTTTTCGATGCGGTTCGTAGATTGGACCCGAGCATAGCGTGGGCACTCGATTTGGGCTCGTGATAATTACTAGCTGGAGATGCATTCGGGTAGTGGCCCGTGTCCAATCGCTGCAACGACGACAATAGCCGAGCCATAACAATGTCTCAGCGCGTGTCCTGTGCTTTACCAACACTAGCGCGTGGTTATGATCAACATTGACGGCATATAATCGGCTCCAGATCACGTGGCCGCTTGTTCTGGCTGCGAGTTGGGGGGGCGAACGCTGCTCGTTTTTCTTTCTGGGACTTCTATTGCGTGGCGTAAAAAACTAACGCGTGTTTCATAGGTCATTAATGTCAGGGATCCGTTCTAAGTGGTATTTGCGCAAAGTACAAAAATTGTTGCATCGCTCCTTTAAAGTTAACCGGCTTTGTGCAAACGGGCCCTGCCTTTTCTGACGTTACATTATATCGGGTGTTTGGAAAGCGTCTGCAATAGGGAGTATTCCCTGGCGGCCATATCCGTGTGCGCTGCTGCTGAGCGCGTGCTGACGGCGAGCTTCCGCAGTCCTTTTGGAGCGTGCATTTAGCACCATCAAGAGTGCCGGTCTTAGCAGCCTATTAATGTGAGCTCGTTTTGAGCATGCGCTCTAGACAGCACCCACATATATGGCGTCCCGTGAATACCTCCTATAGGCCCTTTTCAAGAATACGCGATCTATGCTCCGTGTAACACACACACACACAAAAAGTTATGTTTATTGTTCATACGCCGCGCAAAGTGGTTCCAAATTTGGTTGTGGGAGGAAAAAGTGATGCTTTTGGCGTTTGAAACGTGTACGCCTTGATAAGATCACATATTTCTCCTCTAAAGTGCACCTACACATATCTTAATTCGCTACATAAAGAAAGAAGCGAGTAATACTTTGGGAGGAGCTGTACTTTCTTTTACTGCGGCACTTGAGGTGAAAACGAGTGTAGTAGCTGCTGAGCTACTATACCGATCAGAGCTGAGTAGCTGCTCTGATCACGTATCGGACACGAGGGCTGGGTCAGCTTTCGGCGTGAACTCGGATCCAATCACACGCTTCGTGACCAAGAAATGGCGACCGCCAATGTTGCCTGACGGGGATATGGAAAGAGTCTATTGCAGTGTCGGCAACTTCATAATTTGGGACCCTCCGATTTCTACAACCAACCGCGAGGATTGCGATGTCCAGCAACACCGCCGCGCGCCGACTCCTGTGACTTCATTATTCGCGACTTTGGGATCACGATGCATGGACGATATATATAAGCGCTAAACAGTCCCGTTGAAGACTCGTTACAGCCGCCCAGTCTTGTACACGTTACTAGAAAAGTAATCAATTACAATTACACCTATTTTTGTATAAAAAGTTGTCAATTAGATTACTTAATTACTTGAAGAAAAGGAATTGACCTTTACTTAAAAAGTAACCCTTACTTTTCTGATTACTTCTTATTTTCAAAATGACAGATTTGTCTGCCGCCGTTTTCTATTGTTGGACTCGAATAATCAGATTATGAACTTCTTGTTCTTAATTGAGCAATATTGGTAAACCTTCTTCCTGTCAAAAACTTGATTTGAGGATTCCCTGGGAGCAAAGTTGTACAAAGGTCGCCATTCGAAGGGGGATGAAAGAATAGTAACTGTAACAAATAATTTGAGTACTTCCACACGTAATCGGATTACTTTTGCGATTACTTCCTCATAAATGTATTCAAATGTTTGCAAACAACTCCGAAAAGTAATCGATTACAAGTGATTTGACTACTTGTGATGAGTACCGCTCAAGTATGCAGCCGACATACCAGCACTATTTACGTTCAGATCCTACAAACAAGCTCGCTCAACCCACGAAGAAAATTTAGGTATTCAAATAGTTTCTGACCTACTCAAAATAAAGCTGCGAAGTATATTTTTTTTATATATCTAAAGACACTGTAAACCCATCTTGGGATCACTGCAAGAGAAAGAATACAAAAATGCTTGAAAAATCAAACATCATTGTTTCAATTACAAAAGAAATCACTTGTGTGGTTACACATTCATTGAAAAGGAAAGCTTTGCAAATCGTACAAAATCAATTGTAGCAGTTAACAAAGAAAGCGTGCGCGCGGGCTAAATCCCAGCACACACGTTTCCAACAAGTGTCATTCAATGCTAGTCTCAAAAATAACTAATTGTTCAAGTGCCCCAGACTGCACGAAATCTATGAAGGAAGCCGAATTTAAAATCTCCCGTGGGAAAAAAGTTCCACTCTTCTATCGTTTTAGAAAAAAAGTGAACAATGAAATACATTAGTTCTGCTTTGAAATGGTTGGGTCATTTTTCCGTGGCTATTTCTTAGGGACCGACTTAATCGAAGCTTTACATACTGGGTACAATCAATGTTGAAAAACAAAGAAAAAACCGTGGTACAGCATGAAAATGTATTTTCATCTAGCTCTCTTACGCCGATCAAGGCAACGCAAGCCCAAGTTGGTGCAACATAGTACTAACAGGGTGAGACTTCTTATTTACTTAGCTGCAAGTCTTTGCACCTTTTCTAACTTGTGAATGTGGATTTTTTTATTTGGGTCCCATATTACACTTGACTGTTTTATATAACACAAGCTTAGCTATCGGAGATGCATGTTTCAATTTTTTTTTTTTTTTTTTAATTTCCTAGCGTATGTTGTGCAGAACAGCAGAAGTTGTTGACGTGCTTACCCGATTTTAGATTATTTTCAGTTGTTACACCTAGATATTTTTAGGGGGTCACTTTTTTCAAGGGAAAACCATTCACTGTGTATATATAAGGTAACTTAGTTTTCTTATTTGAAAGTTGGAGTAGTACGATCTTATCATTATTAACCTCCATTCCCCATTCTCGGCACCAAGACCCAATTTTCAGTAGCGCAATTTTTAGCTTATCTTGGTCCTTCCTAGTTTTAGCGTCCGCGTAAACAAGACAGTCGTCCGCAAAAAAACCGCACTGCTATAGGACCGTCAATGCTTTGAGCAATATCATTTATATGTATTAAAAATAAGACCGGGGCCCAAGACGGAGCTCTGTGGGACACCCGACGTTACTGGCAGATTATTAGACGCAGTGTTGTTTATTTTCACAAAGTGTGTTCTTTCCTCCAGATATTATCGAGCCAACCAATTGTGAACTGATCCCAATATTTAAAATTTTATGTATGAGACTATTGTGCGGAACTCGGTCGAAAGCTTTTGACATTTCTAGAAAAATCGCGTCTGTCTGTCCCCCATTATCGACCGATTTGCAAAAGTCATGAATGCATTCACTTAGCTGAGTGACTGTGGAAATGTTAAGTCAAAAACCATGCTGTTTTTTGCACAGAAGGTCACTGTTTTCCAAATAGCCGTATAACGATTTCGACACCACATGCTCCATTATTTTCTTCCTTCTTCTTGTTGTGAGGTCCAGAGAAGGAAAGGGAAAGCCGGGAGAGATGTTGGCCTCCTGTACGGGGCGAGTCGCTACCCGGCTTGGGGAAGGGGGAGTAGCCGTAGGTGGCTAAAAGAGATACTGTGGAAATTTGGAAACCAGTCCAATAATGTGATGGGGGTTTGGCACAAGTTTGGGTTTCAATTTAACAACCTTGCTGTTTGCGGTGTCTGGTATTTGATCAAAGACGGTCTGCCAAACCAGTCTCACTCAAAAAATCCAAGAGGTCTTTGTAAGCCCTCTGGACAAGCCGACGTGGGGCTTCTGGGATGAGGAGTTCCCGAGTGTTGGAGGAAGGAAGTCCATTGAAAGTGTAGCGTTGAAACAAGGTTTTACGCTCTTCTTCGTATTCTGTGCATACTAGTAGCACGTGTTCAATGTCCTCTAGGGCTCCACAGTGTAGGCAATCAGGACTATTGACTCGTTTAAGTTTGTGCAAAGTTGACCTTGTGTTTGCGCAGTTTGCCCTCAGCCGATGTAACATTGACGCTTGTTCTCTTGACAGCTTGCGGGGGATTGCTGGAGGGGACGATTTATTTCCAGCTTTAAAAACAGGCACAACCTTAGCACAGCGACATTTGAAAGGAACCGCGCTTTGTGATAAAGAGGCTCGGAATATCAGCGTTAAATATTTCGAGACCCACTCGGCGTATTGTTTTAGAAATGCGGTTGGTCTATTATCGGGCCCTCCAGACTTCTAACTCAAATATCTAACAAAAGAGGAAAAAAACACCTGCTTCAGAAATTGAAATGTCTGTCATGGTACATTCGTGTTGTCTGGCACCAATGCTTATTGCGGAGGAGGCGCCGTGTAACCGAGCTTTCGGTTGCACGTCAAAAGATCCCCAGGTGGTCCAAATTAATCCTCAGTCCTCCGCTGGGGCGTGCCAGATGCCCGTCGTTGGTTTGGCACGTAAATCCCCCCAAATTTGACTTTTTGATTTGGCACCAATGCTTGCCTTGTCACCAACAGGAGCACTGAGGGCCTTATCACAAGACACAGAATGAAAAAAAAAATTGTTAAACACGTTGGCTACATTTTTCTGGTTATCAACAACTTGACCATCAACTTCAAGACTAGGAAACGTCGTTATCTATGGGACAGACAGCGCCAAAACCGTTTCGGTTATGATTTTATAAAATTTTGCGTAATCACAAAAAAAAAAAAAAACTTTTCGAAGCGTTTGAGTGGTCCTTCCAAAAAGACGTGAGACTTCTTATTTGCTGTTTTTGTTCTTGCGCTTTCGCTTCACCTGCCATTTCAAATGCAGGATGTCCCTCGTAATCCATGGGGTGCGTTTCTTTCTGACTCGTTTCAGGGGAACGTATTGTTGAATACGATGGTTTACTATTCGTTTTAAATCCTCCCACATTTCATTCACCGGCCTAGGGCGGTCAAACTTGCACAAAGCTACCTCAAGGTAGTCTAAAATATCAACGTCACTTGCACGCTGAAAGTTCCTTACAATCGTTTCCGGGTGTTTTTTCGATGGCTCATTCACGTTCAGATAGCATAGTCTGAGAGACAAGATCATGATCTGATAGCCCGTTGCATACTGTCATCGTCAACCGGGAAAAGAGAGAAACGACGCCCATGAGTAGATCAAACACAGAAATTATATATTTACAAGAAGGAAGACAGGAACGTGCCAGAAGCAAAACAATAGGCAAAGAATTAGCAATAAGAAAAGCAAAACACTGAAGGCAGATAAAGTCACGTCAACACACTCATAGCCCGTTCCCGCTACAGTCCTTGCCTCAAGTTCAAGTCTTTCCCCTCGGTGCCTTGCGGAGCGTCGCCGCTTGATGTGATGATGCAGAAGCCGGTGTCTCGTACTCCCCCTGGAGTTGCTCGTAGCAGGCGTCGCCGTCCGTAGCGGCTGGTCCCCCCTCCGAGCTCTGGTCGTCGCCGTGCGTCGCGGCCCGACCCTGGCTTTCACCGCCGCTTCTCCTCTCGCGCCCGCCGTTCTCTGCTCGCGCTCGCCGTTCTCTGGAACGCGCTCGTTCCCTTCCGCTTCTTTTCTTCTTCCACCCGTAATAATCGTCACAGGCACGTGACACCCCCCCCCCCCCCCCCCCTCACTTCGAGAACTTCACAACATGAAGTTTCTTCACGAAGGCGACCTCCTCGATGGCTTGCTGTAGTGACCGCGGCACATTCACAAATACCACCACACTTGGTCCTTAGCACTCACGCACGTATGCCGTTTCCACATCCCAAACATTAGTATCACCCAAATCACGAAAACAAACCGTGGTTACACTGTCGCGTCCCTAATTGCTGGTACAAATCACATGGGCAACACACTCTTGTCCTGACCTAACTCAACAACAAAAACGAAAAAAAAATCCTAATGGGTCTCATTAACCCTGTGCCCTGCCTTTACGAACAAATATCCCCCGACGGCTTAGCTCTCTAGACGACTTAAGAAGTCTGCTCCAACATTGTCTCTCCCCTTAATGTATTCGATGTGAAAGTCCTGTTCCTGCAATGATAAACTCCATCGCATTATGCGACTGTTGGAGTGCTTCGCTTTGTTCAAAAACTCCAAAGCTCGGTGATCCGTCTGTATGCGAAATTTTCTGCCATATAAGAACAACCTAAATCGCTCCACGGCCCAAACAATCGCCAGACACTCTTTCTCTACGGTGGCGTAATTCTTCTCCGATTTTCCCAGTGTTCTGCTTGCATATCCCACTGGATGCAGCAGTCCTTCACTTTCCTGGAGCAATACTGCGCCCAGGCATGAATCAGATACATCCGTCCTCAAAACGAATTCCTTGTCGGGATCTGGCGCCAACAGGATAGGTGGTCTCGATAAGCAGTCCTTCAGTCTCTCGAACGACTCCTCCTGTGCTGACCCCCATTCAACTTGATTTCGTTCTCCTTTCTTCGTGAGCTCCAGCAGTGGTGTAGCAAGATCCGCGTAGTTTGGGACGAAATCGCGGTAATAGCCGGTCAGCCCGAGAAACGACTTCACTTGACGTTTTGTCACCGGCCTCGGCGCGTCTTGTATCCTTCCAAGGATCTCCGCGTGGGGTGCGACTCGTCCTCCACCCAACTCATGACCGAGGAAGGTCGTCTTTGTAAATGCGATCTCGCATTTCTTCGGCCGAGCCGTGATGTTAGCTTCTTGCAACCGATCAAAAACTGTCTGCCAAGTTCTCATGTGTTGCGTCCACGTATCCGAGGCGATGAGAATGTCATCGATGTAATGATGAGCCTCCGGAATTCCATGAAGCAATTTTCTCATCAGTCTGGTGAAGGTAGCAGAGGCAGTCTTGAGCCCGAAAGGCATGAACCTAAACTGGTAAAGTCCGCTACTCGACGAGAACGCTGTCTTCTCCTTGGCCAAATCCTCCATCGGGATCTGCCAGTATCCCTTCGCTAGATCCAGCTTAGAGAAAAATTTCTTACGGCCCACCTTAGCGAAGGTGATGTCCGCCCTTGGAATCGGCTCTGCGTCATCCTTAAGCACGTCATTTAACTTCCTGTAATCAACGCAAAACCTGTTAGAACCGTCTTTCTTTCTAAGAATTACAACCGGCGCATTATACGGTGACATGCACCGTTCAATCACGCCCAGTCGGAGCATTTCCGAAATCCCCTTTTCGACTGTCTCTTGGACGGAAAATGGCAACGCATGTTGCCTTATCCGCACAGGCTCTTCGGTTGCCCGAACTCGCCGTTGGGTTGATCGGTCCGATGATGTCAATCGACACTCTCTTGAATGGTGTCTCGATGGCCGACATTGTCCCAAGAGGCGCTTTGCCTACTCTGCCTTTCGGCCCCGTGCGCTGGCATACATCGCAGGAACGCACGTACCTCTTGATGTCACTCTGCATGCCCGGCCAAGAGAACTCTTCAGCCGTTAGCGCGAGCGTGTTCTTCATGCCTCGGTGGCCTGACATGATACCATCGTGTGCCATTGCCATAACAGTTGGTCGGAATCTTGCTGGGAGAGCCAGCTGCTCTACACTCCTCCCGGTGGAAAACATACAGCTCCGAAAAAGCAGGCTGTTCTTTATCACCATTTCATACTTCGTACGACACTTGTGTTTCTTTACCACCTTTCCGACCTTGTCGAAACATTTCGTTAAGGACGCATCGTTCCTCTGTTCTGTCGAAAGCTCCTCGACTGTCGTTTCGAGAATCGGTACCTGTGGCACATTCAGTGGAGGTTCCGCTTTGTTCCCGCTCTTATTCTTCCTCGACTCTCCCACTCCCGCGGTACTTGAAAGCGGAGTTATCAGTCTCAAGTCCGTGTTTTCCGAGTCGTACGGAGAGGCCTCTTTGTGGTCCTTCCTCTCTGGTACCTCGGCTCTCTTGTCCAGCTGGTGGCCAACTCCCTGGACAGTAGATGTCTTCATCTCGTCACTTCGTTGTTGATCGGAATCCCACTATAGGTTCGGATCGTTGGGATCTCTCACTTGTGGAACGTTGCCAAGCACTAAGTCGTATAGGGGATCGTCAATGCACTTCGCCACGACTTTTCCTGCCAGAAAGGGTGTGTTGATCACAATTTCCGCCTCAGGTAAGTATTTCACTGTTCGGTCCAGTAAATATACGGGACTACAGTTTCCAGTGTAGCACCCAACGGGCACTAAGTTCTTTCTTACGACTACTGTATCGCAGCCAGAGTCCCGAAGCACCGTAACTTTTCTGTCGCCATTGCGGCCTTCGACCACAGGCATATTCTCCACCAGAAACTTGGGTGGCCTCCCTACAGCTGCGTTAACCACTGGTATTTTGTCGCCGTTCTTTAACGTAAGGTAGGTCTCATCTGGTTCGCCTGCCGTTTCGTCGGAGGCTGTCCACAGGCAAGAAGCTTGTGGTTTATCGCCAGCCCTCATAGTGCATTTGTCGGCCTTGTGTCCCATCCGGCCGCAGTGCCAACATGTCGATGGTTTGTATTGTTGATTGCGACCCTTGCAATTCTCGGCTTTGTGTCCCACTTTATTGCATAAAAAGCATCGGAGGATCCTCCGTGTGTCCTCTCAGAAAGCTTGAGGGACTGTACTTGCACTGGTTTTCGGGTCTTGTCCCTCTACCTTCGCTTTTAAAGCGCTCGGCTGAGTCTGTGCTTCCAGAAAGACGTCGGCTTTTTCAGCCAAATCATCTAGGGTCAAGCAGTCTCTTTCTTTGAGAAAGACCATCAACTTACTAGCGCAAGTTGTCATGAACTGCTCCATTAGCATTCTGTCCCGGAGCGCCTCGAAAGTCTTCTCGACTCCTGCCACTTTGATCCACCTATCGAAATACCCCGTCAACCTGGCTGCAAACTGTTTTCTTGTTTCCCCATCTCCGGGCTTCGCCTCACGAAATCTTTCGCGATAACCTTCTTTTGTGTACCGGAGTCTTTGAAGCAGCGCCAGTTTCATCTTTGTATAATCCATCGCATCCGCAGGGGTCATGCGACCGACCACCGTCAGGGCTTCTCCTTTGAGACAAAGACTTAAAGTGGTTGCCCACTTGTCTTGTGGCCATCCGAGGCCCGTGGCCGTACGCTCAAACCTCTGCAAATACGCGTCAAGTTCGTCGCGCGTCTCATTATACTGCGGTATCAGTTTGTGTAGACTGGCGCTATGACTTGGTCCAGTCGAACCGCCTTCTCCTCCTTCCCCTCGCGCTTCGCGATTTCCTCTTTCCTGGGCAGCGATTCTGAGTTGTAGAACTTTCCGCTCCTTATCCAGTCGGTCACATTCCGCTTGACATGCGCGTTCTTGCGCCGCGTGCTCTTCTCTTGCCGCCTCCCGTGCCTGCAGCCTTTCCTCTCTTTGAATATTTTTCTCCCTCTCAACCCAGACCTTCAGCTCCTCTCCAGTGTATCCTAGTTCCCTTCCAGCCGCCATCAATTTATCAATCTCTACAACCCCGGACGCAGTCATGGTCGCGAACTCTCTCCTCCGAACCAACGAGATCAGGTAAGTAGATTAATGGAATCCTGGCAAGCTCGCCAAATTGTCATCGTCAACCGGGAAAAGAGAGAAACGACGCCCATGAGTGGATCAAACACAGAAATTATATATTTACAAGAAGGAAGATAGGAACGTGTCAGAAGCAAAACAATAGGCAAAAAATTAGCAATAAGAAAAGCAAAACACTGAAGGCAGATAAAGTCACGTCAACACACTCATAGCCCGTTCCCGCTACAGTCCTTGCCTCAAGTTCAAGTCTTTCCCCTCGGTGCCTTGCGGAGCGTCGCTGCTTGATGTGATGATGCAGAAGCCGGTGTCTCGTACTCCCCCTGGAGTTGCTCGTAGCAGGCGTCGCCGTCCGTAGCGGCTGGTCCTCCCTCCGAGCTCTGGTCGTCGCCGTGCGTCGCGGCCCGACCCTGGCTTTCACCGCCGCTTCTCCTCTCGCGCCCGCCGTTCTCTTCTCGCGCTCGCCGTTCTCTGGAACGCGCTCGTTCCCTTCCGCTTCTTTTCTTCTTCCACCCGTAATAATCGTCACAGGCACGTGACACATACAGACACGTCATAATTTGAAAGCTCTTTACTTACAAATAGCAGATCCAGGGTAATGTCAACTCTTTTGCAATGCCTGGTACTTTGACCGACAACTTGAGTAAAATCAAATTGGAAAGCATAGAATGCTCCGCGTCGCTGACTCCCGGTGATAATTCATCCCAGCGAATCCATGGCAGGTTAAAATCACCCGCTATTATTACATTTGGTTTGTGTTTTATATTCGTTTCGACGTAATCATAAATCTTTTCCATGAACGATATGTGTGCATCATGTGAACGATAGACGACAGCAATAGCAATAAAGTTGTTATACCATTTCAACTGACAAAAAGGCTTGTATGCTCAGGTATTTGATTGAACAAAGGGTGGAATTCAATGTGACGCTTAACAAGAATTCCCACGACACCGCCCCCCCCCCCCCCCCCCCCACGTGATCCTCCTTTTTTCCGAAATATTTTATAATCGAGTGGGGTAATCGCGCTATCCTCTATATTGATGTGTAACGAAGTCTCAATGACTACAGCAACGCCGGGACTGTGTGATAACAAAACGTGCCCAAAATGATTCAATTTGCTAAGCAAACTACGCGCGTTTAGATTTATTAACGAGAAGTCACGCCCGGGGGAGCCTTGAACCGTCACGTAGAAACGCGATCTTCTTTGTTTGGAATTCGTGAGCGATGGTTGTTTGCCGAGTCCCAGCGATACATCGTTTCGTCGATCGGTATTTTGTAATTAAGCAGCCTAACATTGGAACCTTTGTCTTTATGTGGTTTAGCGCTTTCCCACAAGAGTTTTCTTTTTTCTAATGTTATGTCGATAACCGGCCCGATGACCCCGGGCTGGTTATCGACGGTGATGCACTCGATGCGGGAGCAAGAGTCCAGCAACTATAATACATCTTCTCTGGGAATGCAGAGCGACTGTACGCTCAAGGCTGGCCACCATATACAACCTCCCCGCTTGTCATCGACCCAAAACTTTCGTAGAGTGGACGCGACCAGGGGGCGACATACAGCACAGGAAGATTGTGCTGGACTCTCTGCTTAAGTTCATTCGAGAAGCCGGTATCTGGCACTATTTTTAAACATTTCATCCTCATCGTATTCCCCATCTCTCACCCCTCATCTTCCCCACAAATGACGTAAGGTCAAGGTGGTGGAAAAATCATCAAAATACGTCTTAAACAAAAACGAATGTTTTACAGCCGAGCTGTTAAGGGCTAGTTTCCCCAGTATCGTGTCCGTGGGCAAACAAATATTGAAACAAAACTCTGGACAGCTACCGCCATCTATGAGCGACGGCGGCAACCTTTCCAGCCTTTCCACTCTCGTTTTCTCCAGAGTGGAAAGGCTGAATTTCTCTAAGCGTCGTCCTAAAAGTCATCCTCGAAGGCGATACCTAGAGGACGACGTCCTCTAGGCGTCGTCCTCGAGGTCGTTCTTGAGGTCGCCCGAGAGGTTTTCCTCGAGGTCGTCCTAGAAGTCATCCTTGAGGTCGTCCTAGACGTTGTCCTCGAGGTCGCCCTAGAAGTCGTCCTTTAGGTCGTCCTAGACGTTGTCTTCGAGGTCGTCCTAGACGTCCTCCTTAAGGTCGTCCTAGGCGTCGACCTCTAGGCGTCGTCCTCTAGGTATCGTCCTAGACGTCGTAAAGATAACAGCTTCGTTAGTCCTCGATCTTTACGTGAAGTGGATGGGCTGTAACAGTAAGAAAGCACAAAACGACCAGAAGGACGAGAACAGACAGGTACAAGCTTTCGGTTTACAACATATATTTGACGCCAGCGGACTCTGCACCAACAAACGTCGGTGAAGAAGGGTGAGGGAAGCGAAATGGAGAGAAAAGGGGAGAAGGGTGCGAGAGGGAGAGGAACGGGGGAGAAGGGAAGATAGCATTTTCGCATACGAAAAAAAATTTGACGACCGAAGGCCGATAGAAGGACGATCTTGTTGTTCAAGGTGGTGCAAGTGGAGTCCGAGGAAACGCCGGCCTCAGAAACGCGAGTTCTGGCTTGGTCAACGTGAGGGAGGGGGATGCTATATTTCTTTTGGTCGTCGTCGTCATCCTATAAGCCTCAATTATCTCTCTTCCGAAGCGCTCCCGGTGTCGCACGACAACTTTAGTCTCGTTAAACAGTGGGGTGCATGCCTGACAATCCCTGCCGTGAACTATAATAGGATGAAACGACCCCTCTGGCTGTGACGCTTTACATTTTTTTAGAATAGTCTTTTGAAACAGATCTTGTTTTACTGTAAGCATATAATTAAAGCAGCGCAAGCGAACACAAGGACAGGGAGAAGAAGGGGGACAGACACAGCGCTGACTCACGACTTACTCTATTTTCGTCTTCTTAAAAACATTAACATCAGAAAGCAAAGAAAAAAAAAAGAATTATACATGTAAGATATGTTCACTGCCATGTGCCATCCGAAAAATTTCTAGCAGAAAGTACCATTACAAAAACACAAATAAAAAAGGATATCCAATAGTAGAGAAATATATAACTCTACATCGTTCCACCTCAGGTCTGAGCGAAGCCATAACTACGGCGCGAGCCCTAATGCTCTGTGCGTACCTGTCTCGCACGCGGCCTCGTGGTGTGTAGGCACCGTTTTTAGGCTCGCGCACACAACTATGGCCGCCAGTGAATACTTCCTATAGGGAGTATTCAGTGGCGGCCATAGTTGTGTGCGTGACTGCTGAGCGCGTGCTGATAGCGAGCTTTCACGGTTCCTTTGCAACGTGCATTCCGCACCCTCAAGATTGCCGGTCTCAGCTACCTATTAATGTGGGCTCGTTCTGAGCATGCGCTTTAGACAGAACCCACGAATATGGCGTCCAGTGAATTCTTCTTATAGGATCGCTCCCACGGAAGCTGGAACAAAGTATTAAACAAACCTTCCCAAACTCCGAACAAACGCGAACTCTTCACTGGACAACGTAACTGTCTCTGAACTTACGCATAGATCGGGACCGTGTTGCCGAATGTGAAATGCTTCATGAATTTCCCTAGCCATATTTTGTGAATGTTTACCAAAATTTTAATGTCACCTAATCGAGATGAACAGCCACACCTATTGCAATGAACGGCTAGGTGACCCGAAGGTGAAGACCTCAAAGACAGAGAACGTTCCCGAGCTCTTACATTATTACCATATGCCCTCCCGCCCAATATACACTTTACAACAGGAAAAGGGCATTTTACAAACGACGCCCGCAGCACAAGCTACATATTTGATGCGATGGTTTATCCCGCACCCTACACGTTGAAGTTCTGCTCTCTCAATGGAAGCACACAAACGAGATAACTTGGACGGTGCTGAATAACTTGGAAGGGGATTCCTGACTAATTTTAAAAGTGACTCCACAACCCCTACTTTGACAAGTTTCGGGGAACCCGCTTTTGTTAAGCCAGTCTTAAACCAGAAAGTTGTTGAAACTTCTGTGAACACAAAACTTTAATAAAGAAGCTCTCAAACACGATTTTGCAATAACTCTTTTTACAACTTTTGAGCGCGTAGATTCATAGCTAAAGAGAGACTTTTTGTTCTAAGCTCATAAGCTCAGCACAGGTGACTCGGTTCAAGACGAATGTTTAGGCCAACTAATTGCAAAGCTTTTTTAGTTGGAACTTTTGGAACCTCATTTGAAAACCGCAGAGCTCCAGCGCACTCCCGAAAGGCATCTAATAACTCTGAGACCAAGTCAGCACTTCTTGAGCACTGCTTAGCAAACGCAACCAGGTAATTATCAGCATACCTGAAGACTTAAAAAAAAACGATCATCTAACCTTTCTGCAATAGCATAATCACAACCTGCTAGGTAGATATCACTTAATATCGGAGCAACACTAGACCCAATGAAGATTCCGGATTTCTGCAGAAACGTGTTGCCCTCAAAAGCAATGAAGTTGAATTTAAGTAAAAGCGGAGAAAATCCCAAAACTTTTTCACTGAAATACCAGTCGAATTCTGGAAGACAGCAGAACCGTTTAACTCAATGCAAATTTGGACCGCTTGAATGAGACCCCCATGAGGAATATAGCAGAAAAGCTCTTACACGTCAATCAAAACCAGATCACACGTTCCAGGGTTGTCATTGCTTAGATAATCCACCAATTCTTCAGAGTTCCGAATTAAAAAAGTATAAGTCAACTTCAAAGATGATAGGTGATGCTGGAGATACTTCGAGACATGCAACTGCCATGACTCTCTCTGCGTAACGATCGCCCTGAACGGCATAGTGTCCTTATGGGTCTTCACCGAGAAGTTAACCTCCAGATTGAGACCACGAGCCACCTGGACAGACTTTCGAAGCTTTTCTAATCCAAGTTGCTTACAAAGTTGCACAGCACGCGTCTTCACCTTGCCCAAAACCACATCAGGAACAGGTTTGAAATTTTTCGACACGGCTTGTGTAGACTTCTCTTTTTCTGGCACAACTAAAAATACTCCCTCCTTATCAGAAACCAGCAGTTTTAACCCAGAGTCCTTAAAAAAAAGAAACAATAGGTCCGAAATAAAATTGATGAACATATTTTCTGAAGCCCCCAATTAAACTTTCCACACAGTCTAAGATAAAAGTGCATTTTTTCTCAGCAACAGTCTTGTCAGCTATCCGTCTCACAAGGGAGAGCATTTCCGGGGACTTCACTAGGGGCTAAGTAGCGTATTTTGGACTCTTACTCAATATGTTTGTAATAGAAGCAGGTGCAGTTGCATCACCTAAAAATACAACACTGTTCCCTGCAAGAGGCGGGGACCAGTTTTTTTTTCTTTCTTTGCCTTCTTATGTTGATGTGTTTTAAGCAGACGAAAACGAGAGCAAGTCGTGAGTCAGCGCTGTGTCTGCGTCCCTTCTTCTACTTTTCCTTGTGTTCGTTTGCGCCACCGACTAGCCCACCTCGAGACATTACTATTGTTGTACCCTTTAGCTTAGAACAGTTCCATAGCACTTGAATTTTTTCGGTGTAGTCAAAGAGCTTCGTAATGACCGGTCTAGTGTTGTTTTCGCGCTTAGCTCTCAGCCTGTGAATACGTTCAGCATTTTGCACTCGTACACCCAGTTTTTTGGAAAGCAGTTCCCCGATCACCATTTCCCTCAGGACTCTTGTGGCCTAGTTTACCTTTTCAGGAATACCGAAAACGATCAGTTTATTTCTTCTGCTTCTATCTTCTAGTTCGACCAGTTTCTCTTGTATTTCCTCTACGGTGTTTTGTAAAGTGAAGGTAGCGCTTTCGCATAGTTTGAATGATTGGTAGCCTTCCTCCAGTTTCTGTATTCAGAAAGTGTCTCGATTCGGTCCTCCAGTCAAGCTTTATTTCATTTTACTTCTTTAATTTCGTTCGTTATGACTGCCTGTCCATTCAGGAATTTTGAAGAGTTTCTTTAAAAATCATTGGCCCAGGGTTTAGCCCTACGTCGCCAGGGGGGATCAATAGGAGCATGTTACAACATTCTCTGATTTCACCCCAAAGCCCTTGAGGGCACGGCACGACAACAATAAATGTATTGCTAGTCTTCAAGCTTCCGTCATGGTACTGCACACTAACCTGATTCACAACAAACAATACAGGCATATCAGACGTGTTCTTGGCGGTGATGATGTACGTACCCTCTGTTTATACATACATATTTTATACATACATGTAAACACCGACAGCCGAAGAAACGCATGGCGTGAAGAGTCCCTGAGCATCTCATTATCGCTGCACAGCCAGTCAGATTACGCCATTAGCAGACGAGCACGCCGATGAACCAATCACGATGCAAGAAGCGTGAACATAATAAACACCAACTAGAAGACAAGGCCTGCGCCCCCCCCCCCCCCCCCCCTCCCCCAAACGTCATCAATGGATGGTTGAATGGATGAGGCTGAACCCTTTGAATCGGGCAACGGCTAGCGTCCTATCCAGTATTTTCTTATATTTATTTAACATATAGTTATACATCTATAAATTCTTTCTTAAAACTAGTGGATCCACGCAGCGCCACCTAGCTTGCGTCAGCATCACCCCGAGCGCATCTCGCAGCGTCTCACAACGCGAACGCCGCAATAAGGCGGCAGACGCGGCGACACCACACGGCGTTTATTGGCGCTCTATGCGGCCCGCTGTCGTCGAGCTTAATCGAGTTTGCCGTTTGTGGGCGGGTCGCGGATCCACTAACCATAACGTCACGCGGAGGCCTTGTCTTCGAGGTATATTATGGATGTAATAAGCCAGGTCCAGCGTTTCTTGAACTTGTAAGCTGTCAGCGATGACTCTAGACCAACTCAACTTTGTGACGCTACGCCGTTGAGGCGGCGCTGCTGTCGGAATCTCGTTTTTGCGCATGCGCACTGCCCACACCCGGTGTGGGCAAACGCGGGCTTATTTGTAAAGAGTCTGTTGTTCTATATATACTTCCAGTGTGACGTCAAGAACCATCAAACCATTTAACTAGATTTAAAGCGCGTTTTTTTTTTTGTGTGTGTCTTGAGGTCGGATTATTTATGCAGCTGAGCGTTGACAGCGGTCTGTTGTGTAAAAACAAAAACAAACAACAACAACGGTGGCTGCGTTTCTGCGGTGCTTCACTGCAGACTACATTAAAATGCGGAAGCATTTCAATTTTTTTTTTTTTATGAAGGGCATATCACATTGATTAAATTGACAGAAACCCTAAAGCGGTGGCTGCTATGGATGGAGTAATTACGTCCGTGGCATATGGCATACCTCGTTAGAGGAGAACACGGAAAATCGAGTATACGGTACAAATTCTACAATTTATTGTCAACTTCATTTACTCGATGCCTTCCGGTTAAATCGCACCGTCTTTTATTTCGTCTTCACAATGTGCAGAAACACACAACGAATTGGCGATGAACGCTAAATATGGCGACACAGCCCAGAACAACGAGCCTGTGCAAGTATCTGGCAAAGATAAGTTCAACTTCGTAGCGTGGCACGACCTTTATTAAGTATGCTGTCGCATCTAAGAATGCCGAGTTCAGATGGAGGAGCCGTGGTGCAGAAGGGCGGTGCTGTGTCCATAGGGCCACGCGATCGCTGCGACGTATGTGCGAATTAAGAGACTAAAATAGCGCGAAGACGTGCGAAGGACGAACATGAGTACACAAAAGAGAGCGCTTTTGGGTTCTCGTTCTTCGTCACTCTTCGCGCTGTTTTTATTGCTTGACTGCATGACCAAGTCGACCAAATTTAACAGTATATTTTAACAGTTTTTAGAGAAAAGTTGGCGAGGTATCTTTTTTATTTTATTTTGCTACGTTTGAGTCAGCATTGTACACGTTCCTCCGAAAACAGGAACAAAAGCTCATTTCTTGTTCCTTCTCAAACTTGGGACGAGTTCTCGTTACAAGTTCCAGTGATTTGCGTTACCGTTACTAATATAAAATTGAAACGGGCCGTTACATTAACGTTACATTGAGTATTTTAATGAAATATTCGGCTTGAGAATTGGAAAATAAAATGCCACAAGCAACTAAGAATATCCAAATCGAACCACGTATCGAGCCGTCAGAATCACATTTGTTCCGGTTCTTTGTTTTCTACTATCTCTCGAACACGTCACCGTCTCTTGAGGTTGGAGTTAAAATATTCGCTCATGAAATGCCTAAGTGTCCACTGAATTCGGCTAAAGTTGCGAAACGAGCTCCCGTTCCAGTTTTACCAGCGTAAAATAGAACGGCGGCGTTCCTCCGTTCCTCCTTAAAAAAACCTGGTCCAAGAACGCCGTTCCGTATAGACCTTTTCTGTGTACTCTCGTCCCCAGCCACCTAATACTGTCGAGACCCGTTATAACGAAGTCGGTTATAACGAAATAGCGGCTACAGCGAAGCGATCACGATTTCCCATTCTCTTTTGCACGATTTTATAACCGAAGTCGGTTATAACGATATAGCGGATATAGCGAAGTGATTTCCGATTCCCTCTGACTTCGTTATAACCGGTCTTGACAGTGGGCGTATCCGGTATGGGCGACGAAAAAATACTAAAACGTTTTAACCTGTAGCTAGTCAAAAAATAAGGGGGAGGCAAAACAATAATGTGTGACGGTTACGCTTTTATCCGAAGTGTCTTCTACTGGCGCGGCGACGGCAAAACAATGTTTTCGCCCACACTGGAAGTGACGACAATTCAAGATGGCGGCGCCCTTGAAGGAAAGGTCTATACACCACTGTATTGAGTGGATAGCAGGAGGGTGGCGTGCTTACCCGGACAGACGGGACAGTGAGGTACATGGAGCCGAACTTGAGGGCAACAGTGCCTTTCTGCAAGAAGAGAAAGGGAAGAAGGATCAGGGAGGATCGTCGCGGTCACTTCCAGACGTGTTTGCACGTAACCAGACAGGTATACTTAGTCTCATCTTAATGGACTGCCTGGAAAAAACTACAAGTGCGATCGGACAGTTTTCGTGCAGCCACGACCCGACGCAAGGAACGCGCACCAGGTGGACATTGCGGTTAGTCTGTGCGATTAAATATAGAGAAATATATACAAGAGTATGAACTAACGGCAGTCGGTAATCGTGTAGGTCACCTGACCTGTAGAATACATTTGCAAAATGTATCTATAGTTTTTTTTTAGCTAAAGGGTCACGTGAGTTGCGTTTCGATTTAGACGACATAAGATTGGGTTCGAGTTTTCCAAACTGCATATCGTGTCTGAATTGGGCGGGACCTGCTCAAAGACGCACCACCACCGCAGGAACTCTAGCGCAGTAGGAACTACCAATGCCATGACCCAATACCAGCTGTTTGTGCGCCGCGTCCCTTCCCGAAACGTCATCACTGCAGTGCCTGAACTCGTTTCCGACTGGTGTGTTTAGCGCGTCCCAAAAAGTAATCTTTCAATTTCTGCCTCATGACGTCACGCAAGTGTCACGCGCTGTCGCCCACCGCGATCCTGGAGGTGTTACAGCGGCGGGGGTGGCCCGTGGCAGACGACTGTTCTGCCGCGGGTAGCTCTGCAGCTTGACAGTCCACGGAGGTTTCGGAGACCGGGAGTTGGGACGCCGTGACGACAGTGACGCTCGCGTTCCCTCGTGTTTTCTTTACGAAACTTTTACGACCAACTGCCAGGATTGCGACGTCTGACATAATGACATTCCGTTTTCTGTGCGCGTCAATTGTTGCATCTTCGGGACCACCGTGGTTGTAGGGGGCGGGATAGGACGCTAAACACACCAGTCGTAGACGTGTTCCGGGCACCGTGATCACTAGTGTGTTCACGCGGCGCCGTCTCGCTTGTGTCAGTATCGCCGTCAGCGCGTCTTGCAACGTCTTACAATAAACGCTACCATAGTTTACTCACTAAGCTCGGAAGTTCGACGACGGAGCCATAGAGTGCCCGGTCGGAGATGTGTAGCGCGAGGATCTGGTAGCACAGAGCATCACAGAGACATTTTTAGGGGAGCCTGGACGTCAGCGCACAGCTTTTGCAGCGGCGAGGACCCGAAAGACAGTTGCTCGCTCGGAAAAAAGTTTGTTTCGGCGTCTCGTCGCAGCGGGGCGCCAGTCACGTGGCTCTCCTCTCCTTCGTTTTCTGCGCCTTTTCCATTTCGGCGACTGCTTCTCGTGGCGATCTGCCAGGATTTGTGAGTATATAGGAGGCTATGGGCGCTACGCAAGCACGCGG
Source organism: Ixodes scapularis (assembly GCF_016920785.2). Classification (NCBI taxonomy): domain Eukaryota; kingdom Metazoa; phylum Arthropoda; class Arachnida; order Ixodida; family Ixodidae; genus Ixodes; species Ixodes scapularis. The sequence goes on from NW_024609837.1 coordinate 55,395,036, forward strand.
CGACACCAACACGTCTGCCGCTGTGCAACCGCGAGTCCCCGAGTAATGCATGGAGTCCGTTTGTAGCAGACTTGTGAACGTGACTTAAAAAAAATGTAATGGATTAAAATGAGAAATCCCCTCCTCTCTCTTGTCCCCCCCCCCCCCCCCTCCCAAGGCACCCCAAGGGCAACTTTTTTTCATGCAAAAGTTGGTATACAACAGTTAAAAGTTTAGGTTGTGGTGGCATAATAAATATTGGGTGAAGAAAAAATATCTGGGCAACGTTTCAGCCGTAACGTCACACCTCAAACGCTCGTGTGTGAATAGACCTTCAGCTACACACGGCTTCCACGTGACGTTATCCCATATCACGCTGGCGGTCGTTCCTTCTTGTTTTTCCCCAGAAAAAAGAAATCGATCATGTAGACTGTATGCACCAGAAGTGAGGCGCTCAGCCGCAAAGCCATCAGAATGTCTGCTAATGTGACGTCGGTGCGAGCCATCTATAGCGGTAATTAGAAGTGTTTCATTTCCCCTGACAATGTTCGAACCAATTCAAGCACCAATGTGGTCAACGTTTTGGTTGCTGCCTTCGGAAATGTACCCAACATCGTTGCGCGTTCATTGTTAATGGCAACAAACTTCACCTAAGACTTTGCGCCACAAATCTCCAGTCGATGCAGCTCACGAATCGAAAGCGAGCAGCGTGCCATGGCTCGAATTTGCGCTCTGTTAGCGCCAAGACGTCGGCAAATAGACGCGTTCGCTATCAGCCCGGGCCGATGGAAATCGTCCAACTCCAAAGATGTTCGGAAAATGGCACTCGCTCCGACGCCTACCGTGCCGTCGACAAAGAGACACATACCGCGCACCGCAGCGGACCTCTTACGTATTCTACCACGACATCTACCGGCAGCACCAGGCTTCCCATAATGTTTTTTTTTGTGTGCGTATGTGTCTGCGTGTGTGTGCGCGTGTCTGTCTCTCTCCGAGTCTGCCCCTGTATGCGCGTGCGTGCGTGTGTGTACACCTGCAGCGGAAAAAAGATTAGCACAAATGACCGACAACCGGAGCGGCAAAACCGCGGCACGCGGCAGGACTGCTCTCGAGCGCGCCGATAGCGAGACTGCCAGTCACGTTCCATGTCTCAACGCGGGGTGGCTGGTAGAAAGCATTTCGAAAGCTGTCTTATCCCTCAATTTTTTGCCGGCAATACCCGTGTTGACACACGGAATGTGATTGGCACACTCGCTTTCGGCTCGCTCGTGAACAATATCGCCGCGTGTCGCGATTTTGCCGCTCGGTCATCGGTCACTTGAACCGATCTTTTTCCACTGTAGCCGTACGTATACGTATCTGTCTGTGCGTGTGCGTCTGTGTGTGTGTGTGTGTGCGTGTTTGTTCGCTCTGTTGAGTCCGTATCGCCCCCAGACGAAGTGTGCACCTTAAGAAAATCAACGAATTAATTAAGAATAATTATAATGTTGGAGGCCGCGTGGCTCGGCACCTGCTGTCCGCAGCTTAGACCTTGGTTAAACAGAGGGAGCGCCCCATGGCGTGGCCAAAAAACTGCCAGAGTACTACCAAAACGCGAAGACGAGAAGCCAACCGACGAGATGCACTCGAGGCGAGTGGCGGCAACTCGTCACCGGCGCCTGCAGCTGACGTGCGAAGAGCAGGTGAGAGCCGCGACGAAAAAGGGCGAGGAGGGCTTGTTTGGATGCCTAATTAGTTCAGTTCATTAGCGGTACGGCCCCGGCCCGTCGACTCCCGGATCCAAGACGACGGACCGCTTTCCCCAAGGAGAACCCTCGCTGCTTTTCTTCGTCGCTCCCGCCGTTGAGCGCACGCGCCTGAAAGTAAGCGCGTTGTTTACCCGAGTCGCTCTCGCGTGAGCTCCCGAGACGACAAAAGAAAACGTGTGGAACGACGTCGCCGAGGATAGAACAGCAAAAAAGGAACGGCCTCGAGAAGCGAAAGTGTCAAGTGTCCGCAGCGTGCACGCTTTCACTGATCAGAACTGAAGAGGGTGTAGATTCTCGTAATGGGCAGAAGACAGCTCGGGACGCGAGATGCAACATACCTGTACCTTTGAGGTTCTGAGCAGCACTCCTGGCGAGCAAATTGGGATATTTTTAGGTCGCGTTTGCGGTTGTGCATCACCACGCATCACCTCTCCTGGCTTCCCCATGTTCCCTTCGTCCCAAAATGGGCAACGCTGCCTACGGTGATATAAAGTTTTAAAATAAAACAAGAACAAAAATAGTAAAAAAAAATAATGACCGGTTGCAGCTAAGCAAGTTAGGTAACGCTTGTAGACAAGAAAGGAAATCATCACAGCGTTTTTGATTGGACTCTGAGACGCGAGTTGCAATGTTCTTTCGTTGATGCCAAGTTTTAGTCCTCTCAATGCTATGTTAGAGCGCGCGTGAACAGATGCTCTTTCTCTGTCCCCTCCCCTCGTCTAGTTTGAAGTGGAGTTTTTTTGGAAGCATACGACAAGATAGTGGAGCCACGGAGCGGTTCCTAGCAGAAACTTTTCGCGTAGACATCGTAACAGCCGACCTCAGTTTCGAATCGATGTCAGCTTACCTGCAGCAGCGATTTACGAAACGTTCAAAACTACAATCGATACAAACCCTTTTTATTTTTTTTTCAAAGAACCTAGAAATTGGGAACACAAATCCCCTCAATGCACTTGCGAAAACAGTCGCGATCATCTCAATCGCGATATAAGTCTCCTCGATCCACCAGCGAGCAGAGAGTACAGTCTGACAATAACAGGAGGCAAAATACTTCTCGCGTAGATTTGATCAATCTTTGGCGCTGGAGAACGTCATCCCATAGTGAACTACGGGATGACATTCTCCAGTGCCAAGGATTGATAAAATCTACACGAGAAGTACATTCTTCAGTGCCAAAGATTGATCAAATCTACACGACAAGTATTTTTGCTCCTCTTATTGTCCTACTATATTTCTGGACCGGCGAAATCAAAAGTTCTTCGTAGAGGCATATTTTAGCGCATAAGCGAAGAACATGGCGGGGTGCCGCCGTCATTGCTTCCAACTGCGGGGGACACGATCGAATCCGAGTTTTGAGCAAATCCCGCTGGTCAATGATTTCTATTTTTTGTGATTGGAGTGAGTCATCGAAGCAGCAAGCATCGTGAAGCAGAGTGACACATGTGTTAGCAATCCTTCTATATTACTTTTCAAGACGTTGTTATGTACCTAGACTCTACTCGAAGGTAACAAGCGCGTTAGACTTTGAAATCGTTTAGAAGAGGACGAAATACCACGCAGAATAAAAGTTGTCTTACTTAGCAGCAGAACGAAAACAATGAAGTGTGATAACAATTTTTGTTTTTCTTTTCTGTTCCTTACCGGTGTAAAGTAAGAAGACAAAAATACAAATCCGAGTAAATAGCGCGACGTGAGAGATTCCTTTTTTGACGGTGTGCGTGTGGTCACAGTGTGCGTTACGTTTTGCGCTTTTACCTATAAGCCATGAATAGCCAACTCGCCCAAGCCTCCATCTTAAGATGTTTCTACGAATATGCAATTGATGCATGTTTCTTGCTCTCTCGATTTAAATAAAACGAATATAGAAGGAAAACTCTCCGAAGCGTACCGCCCGGAAACGTGCTGTGGGGTGCACCACCGATATTGGACCTCCGTCCCTCTCCCGCCCAAGTGCACCCGTGGTATGAATGAGAAGAATGGGAGGAAATTTCTAGTGAGAAATTGCAGTTGTGAATTTAAAGGAACTTTTGAGCGCTTTTCTTTTCTTTTGTTATCTTTACGCGAACGCATGGCCGAGCTGGCATTCACCGCTCTAAAGGCGGCCGCGTTGAGGGCCTTTGGATCATTCCAAATCCGCCAGCGACATTCCGTATGTGCACGAGCTGCCATTGCCAAGTGGGCTCGAAGGTCGGTCTTTCGACTGTGAATAGAAATATAGATCCCGACTAAAACGCGAGAACGCGCGATATATATATATATATATATATATATATATATATATATATATATATATATATATATACCTAGAAATTTGGAAGACTTTAGACGCCGGAAGCAGCCCGGCAGCCGGAAGCAATCGCGAACCGGAAGTGGCGTCATCGAGATCCTCTCTCACCGGGAGAAGGAGATGCTTGAGTGCGTTCTTGTACTTCACGTCGGCGCTCTGCAGCGAGGGGCCGTGGAGGGGTGGGGCCATAGTGACGACCCTTTCAGACCTCGCGACCGGGCGGCTTTAGGCCTAGCGATCTGTGTCGGCGACGGTCCTCAGAAGACCGAGGTTCAAGCGACGGCAGCTTCGGCAGGCAGTGCCAGAGAGGCCGAACGGATCCACGAGCATTCGGCAGCTCAAGCCGTCGGTTGGCCTCTTCTTCCTCTACGTGCGCCGGTGTGCCAATCTTGCTACGAAACTGGCGAGGACGTTCATGGCTGAACGGTTCGAAGACGCCGAAGAGCGGCGCTGAATTCACCTTTTTTTTAGAGTGCCTTCATACACACGCGCGCTTTTGCGACAGACAGACATGTAGGCACCCTACTTTTTTTAGGAAATGAACGGTTCGGGGTATTTGGGCAGAGAACGCGCGTGCACACCACGAGCGCTGGCACGAGCCTCTCGCTTGAATGCCCGTCATCAACGTTTGAGCCTTAATGGGACCAAGAAATACATCTTCAGCCGGGATGAAAAGCCTAAAGCCTGGTTTTCGGTAGGAAAAATTAAAAATATAGCGAACTGTTTCGTACCTACTTTCCTTCGAACGTTCACTGCCTTTCTACTGTGATGCATCCGCGGTGCCCAAGCATGTGAGCCTAACCCATCTCACGCAATGGGCACGAGCACTGCGCAACGCTACTAGAACAACTCAGTTGGGAAACACCCTCCTCTGAAAAAGTGGCACCGATCCGTACTCGGGAACCGAGCTAATAGAGAGTTTTAGTAGATCGTTCCCATGACTCCGATAATAGAGAGTTTTAGTAGATCGTGTTTTCAGGCCACGATAATCGTAGCGGGAGCTCGCGCTGCCACTTCGATGCATGCTCTGAAGCGCGCGCTCGTAGCGGTAGCGGGCCTTTGAAAACGATCTACTAAAACTCCCTAATGATACCCGATACTCCGCCACCGCCTCCCTTGCGCATGCATAGTATCGTTATCGGGGCTATCGGAGGTATCGGAACGATCTACTAAAACTCTCTAATGGCAATCGCAACGCCGCCTTTTCTCCGGCAGCGGCCACTCGGGGAACTGCACGGCTGCTTGTAATGTTTCGGGGGTATCGCATTCGATCAGAGTTACTCGATCAACTCAGTTGGCAGACTGAGTTAATCGAATGAGCGTGATCCCTTCTCGTACCCCTCAGCCGGGCAAACGCTGTTCGAAGCGCCAACCTTCTTGCTCGCTGCGGCGCGTCTTGCAAGAGCAGTTGAAAGCACGGCTGCAGCGAGCTAGAACGATGACGCTTCAAAAAGCATACCGAATCTAGGGGCTATCCGCGGAAACTGACGTGTGTCCGCGTGTGGCTTAGAAGGGATCACGCTCTCCGTGGGAGTTTGCCAACTGAGTTGATCGAGTAACAACGCATTCGATAAAATCCGCCGTGACTATTCTGTTTTGGCTTTAATCGGCCATTTTGGCGCCGAAACATATACTGTGGAAGGTGTTCAGGGATGCTGACCGCCGTCTCCCAAGCGGACGCGCCGGGAATTACTAACGAAATTAGGATGAGCCCAGTTCGAGACGCGCTACCTGAAATCATCGGTGAGACATGGTTGTATAAAAACAATATTGCCGCAAAACCTTGTAAACTAAAGATTTTAGAAAACATCATGCGTCTCTTATTTTGTACTGATCTCCAATGAAGTATCCTTGAAAAAGAGTTTTTCTATTTGTTTTTACGCAAAAACATGCTGTCTAAAAGCTCCAAGGTGACTACTGTAAAGAAAAAAAGATTGAGCCGCCATCTTGGCACCTCGAGCCTGGGAGTTTTGGTACTCTGGGAACATTCAGTGAATCTAACATTAACCATATAAGGCAACTTTCATGTTTCAAGTCGTTGCTAAAGGGTGACATTGTTATCGTATTTAGTTCGGTATCGGTGGACGTCAGCGGCCCAGGTTTCAAAGGTGATTTTCCCAACTGAGTGTTCTAGCAACGTTGGTTGGTATACATAATTTGCATCGGTGTCACATTGGCGGTCATTGTGAATGTCCTTGCTTCTGCGGGCGTGCCTTATACAGCGTACAATTCGAACACCGATTTTGTTGCGTTTTATTTTCGCAAGGACGAGTAGGAAAGACCATTAGTACAGCGCAGTGGCGTCACGTGTAAGCCATGTACAAGGTGTCCAAAACAAATGTACAGGTTTTTTTTTATCACCACAAAAATTAACTAAGGATCCCCAAACGCTCATTCTCCGCCAAATGTAGCGCTAGTTGTCAGAACCCTGCATGCCAAAGCTTCAGAAGTAACCGTTGTCACATTACAAAGTTATAGGTGATTTTCTGAAATTTTCAAAGCGCAATTGGGGCGCATTCTCGGTAACTGCGTCATCCTAATATATATATATATAGGTCGTATTCACCGGACGCCATATTTGACGTGACTGCTCACAGCGCATGCTCAGGATGCGTTCTTATTTATGATCTGCCAAAGAGGACAATCTTGATGGTGTGCAATGTGCGTGTTGGAAGCTAGCTTGTAGAAGCTTGCTGTTTTAACACGTGCTCAACAGCAGCCAGCTCAGCGATGGCCGCCAGTGAATACAATCTATTCGGAAACCAGAGTCGGCCGCCATTTTTCCATTTAGAATTTTAAAAAATCGCTTATAGCTTTCGAATTAGATGACGGTTAGTTCTGAAACTTTGGCATTTGCTTCGGACCGCAGCGCCACCTTTAGGGGGAAGCTTAGCATTCAGCGATTCGTCCTGTCTTTTTGCGCAGAAAGAAACCCTGTAGTACAGCGTTCTAGAGAGTTCCCTGTAGATTTATATTTGGACGCCATATTTGAGTGTACTGTTCACGTGGTTGCTCAGAACAAGCTCACACTTATAGGTTCCCAAGAGCGGCAACCTTGACGGTGTGGAATGCACTTTGCAAAAGCACTGTGAAAGCTCACTTTAAGCACCCGCTGAGTAGCTATGCACTCAGCCATGGCGGTCAGTGACCACACCTTATTATCCGAAATGAGGGTGCTCAAAGGGTGTAGCCATGGGTATAAGCCTCCTCCCGCCCTAAAGGGTGTAAACTTTCTTAGTATGTACCTTTCTGAACAGTAGATGTGGCATGTGGCTGAGGACGGCCGAGAAGTAGTAGGTCATGAGGGACTTTTGGCAGCCGCGGTCGTCGCCTTTGCTGTCACTGTGCCCTGCCGTGGGGCTCCCCATTGCACGTGCGCGGGCTTCGGGCAGAGACGCTCACTACTGTGCCGGAACTCGCCGAGGAGGACTCGTACAACGCCGATACCCCGCGACTGGAGGTCTCCTGGTCGTTCTTCAGCTTCCGATCTCTTTTCTTTTTCGTCGTCTCGCTCGAGGTAGGTGGGCGCTGGAGGAATTGTGTCAGGTAACGTGTGTATGTTTAAAGGGTGAGAAGTCAGCCCCAAGGGATGTCTTGTGTGTCTGAGATGGGAAATTTAGCCAGTGCAGTACGACTGCTAGCCTGGTGTCTTTAAGGTGCATTACGTGGGAGTGATACACGACTGATGTACTCCTTTTCAACTTACATAAGAGCGCAGCCAAGACAGGGGGACAAATCACAACTTTGAAAAAGGCGTTAGTACACCTCACAAAATAGTCTGCAAAAGAAAAACTCGGCATATTTTGATTGTGTTTAAAAAATTGCGCACCTGTCCTATTATGTCTTGCAATATAGCCACTAACAAAAAAGAGACTGACGTTACAGCGTGTGAATATTACTTATAATGAATAGGACTCGACAAAAACTAAATTTTTAAAATTATTTTGTGTTATTTATAGATTGATTTTGCGTCGGCAATGGCCGAATCATGCGCTTCGATTTTTTCCTCACTTTCCTTTGGCGAAGGCACGTTTGGGCGTAAGGCGCGAGAGATCGGGATGAATGTTTACTCCAAACGTCGTCAGGAATCTCCAAACGCGTCATACTGCGCTCGTAGTGAATCTACCCAGACGCTACTTTGGCGCGAGCGCACGAGCACGTGGGGCACGAGGACGAGCTAGCGTTCCGCGCGCCATTCAAGCGCATTCGCACACTGAGCCGCCTTCAGCCAGAGCGGCCTGTCTCATGCTTGCCCTTTAAAGTAAAAGCATACGGCGCGACGGTGCTTAAGCCTAAGATGTGTTCCTCTCACTCAGGATTTAACATTGCCAACGAGGTAAACCTGTAACCGCTCAGCATCGGCAGCGGCCGCGCTCAGCCATTCTAGGTATGGCTTCAAAACTGCATCCTTGAATACCAGCTGAACCTAGGGGAAAAGCGAAGGAGAGGAAAAACAAAGAACCACACTGCTGGACTATCAACCTCCTAATAAAACTTCCTTTTCCTCGACGCTATCCGTATAGGTATCTTCTTCTTCATCTGTCGAATCTTAGAAAGACTTCCTTTTCCTTGACTCTAACCGTAAATTTAACCTCTTTTTCAGCTGTCGGATCTTAGAAAAACTTTATTTGTCTCAACACTTTCTGCAGAGGTAACAAATTCTTCCTCTGTCGGATCTTGGCATTCAAACGGTCCCGACTTGGTTGCTCCGAGGGGCCGCTCCTCGCAGATATGTTTTTTTTTTGGGAAAGAGCGCAACGGAGGCGGCACTTACTCACTCTCCACCACTCTCCTCAATGGCCAGCGACTCGAGGATCCCCCTCCCAAGCTGTCTTCGGTGTCGTGCGACGACGATGACGTTTGAGAAGTCGGGAGCACATTTGCATTTCCGACAATGCGCCGAAAGGTGGCCATCCAACGTTAGTCCGGCCACAGAGGCTGCATGTTCTCTGGTACGGTCGTTCTAGTGCACCGTTGGAGCACTAGAAAGAGGATTCTTTTTAACGAGATACGGGTTTTCTTCGGCTTCATTGCACCATCAGCGGGTCATGCCCAGCGAGTTTCGAAGATTCTGAAATCCGAGGCTTGGCGGCAAGTTCGCATTGTGACTGATTTTCTGAGGGTCAAGTGTCTCGCTATTACGCTTTTTCATACCACGTGACCGTAGCAAAATCTTCCACGGAGCACTTTTGGAAAATGTGCTTTCTCCCAATTTGGAAACAACATCTCGCACGAAGAGTTAGGACAGAACTCAAAAGCTCGCCACTCCAGATCATCAGGGATGTTTCCCTTTCAGCACCAGCCCGATGGGTGCTCGAGCGAGGTCCTAAGTTCGCCCTTCCACCAAGGCTAAGCGCCATTGATAAGGACCAAATGGTTCGAGAAATCCCATCCAAAGCGCCTCATGAAGCAACCTCACAGATCATCAATGAAGGTCTCGAGTGCCTGGCAGGCTTACAAAGCTCGGGCACTCCAAAGATGAGCTTTGCCTTAAAGGTGGAGGAATTACGTCACAAAGACCTTAAAGTTTGCGTCTCGGACAAGGAGGGGGTTTGTAGTTTTGGACTTTGAGTCGTTTAGAGAAAGAGCACGACAAGCCTTAGCGAAGAATTTCAAGCAAGTGAATCCAAAGCAAGTACAACCAGCAAAACGAGCCATCCTGAGAATACTCGAAAAAACAAACAAACAATGCGGTGGCCTTGTCACAAAAATCAGAGGATCACAACGAGGGGACTTATGTGTGAACATGGTTGAACATGGTTAAAATTGCGCACAAATAGAAAGGTACAGAGAAGAGGGAAGAGAGAAGAGACAAGCGCAAACTCACAACTCGATGTATTGATGGAAGAAAAAAGAACAGCCCTCGGTATCAGCTCGAGCCGAGGCCACACTCGCACGGGGGCACCCGAGCACGCGGAGGACACACACCATCAACCACACTCGAACGACTGTAGAAAGGCTATTTCCTTGTCGGTTAAAGCCACAGAAGGATGGCTGACACAACGCTCGCCTAAGCGGAGTATACTAAAGGCTTCAAAAATTTCGCGAGTGTGTTTTTCGGTGAATCTGCCAATTATCGAGGTCTTTTGTAAAGAAGGTGTACACTTATGTGTTTTTTCTCTGCAAAAACACATAAAAGGGGTACCTTTTGGTGCGATTGTTTCCGAGAGACACACTTGGCAAGGGCAGGTGTCACTTTGTCTGGCAAAATTTATGTCACAGGTTGAAGTAAACGACCCTTTCAGGATACCGAACTCGGAACCAGTGATTTGGTTTCTCCGGGAAAAGGGATTTTATATCGTATCAGGTTTTTCCTTGGCTATCGGAGACCTTTGCAATTCAATTCCTTATGCGGCTCTCATCAAGATCCTCCGAGCAACCATCGAGGAGCAAGGCCTTCAAAGCTTCCGAAATTCGACAGGAATGAGCCTCGACAGCTTTTTGGAGCTTCTGACGGCTTAACTTTCTGCGACAGTGGTGTCACACCAAGAACAACAGTTCTTACAGAAAAGCGGGGTGTGCATAGGTTCTCGAGTGGCCCCATACTTGAGCGATTTGTACCTAGAAGCATGCGGGAAGAACATTCAAGACCACTTATAATATCAACGCATCGAGGCCATCTTTCGCTATGTTGACGACTTCCTCATACTATGCAACTCTGGTGAAGATGAGGCGAGTAACCGGTGCTTAGAAGTGGCCATGCGCAGCTTCGAACAAAGCTGCCATGCATTTTCTGGATCTCTCATTGGAGTTTCAGACTTCCCACGTATGCTGGATGTGTGAACCTCGTTCGTGTAAAGGGTTCCTTCCGAGCAACTCGGAGTATTCCAAAAATGTAAAACGGGGGCTGGCCACCAAAGCTCTCGTCTCGGCACTACGCAAATCCTGCCGCATACAGTAGGGCGCAGCTTTCAAAGACAGCTTTGTAGACTCCAGGCCTCCCGTTACTCGAGGACCCTCCTCGTACCGATAAGCTCTGCAAGCAAGTGCGACATAATCCAGAGAAAAATGAACCAACGAAAAAGAAACCCCACAAGCCTTTCGTGGTGGTAGCATATATACAGAGCGCGACACTGTTAGCGCGAACAGGCGATCGCCAGTTTTCTGTGTTTTTCTCTTAGAACCGAAAGGCTGTCATCAAAGATATGATTGTTATAGAAAGAGCTCCTGCATGGCACTAGTATAAGGGGTAAAATTGTGTGCCCACTTATACTCTTTCCTAATAAAGTGCGAAAAGGCGCCCATGTCGCGTTCGCGCTAACAGTGTCCCGATGTGCACGCGATCACTCATCGTCTAAAAAAGGTCGCTGGCCGATAAGGCATCCATGTCGTGTGCTCAGCCCCCAACAAGGCGTACGCCATGTGCCGTAGGGTGAACCGGGAGACCGACCAGAACGTGAGGGCCACCTGCGGCACTGCGCATCGAACACCCTACGCCCCATGCGAAAAAAGAGTCGTCTACAATATCTCTATGTCATGTGGCAAATGCTACATAGGGCAAACAGGGAGGTGTATAAACGACCGCACCAGAGAACTTGCAGCCTCTGTGGCCGCACTAACGTCGGCTGGCCAACTTTCGACGCATCCCGACTTCTCAAACGTCATCGTCGTCGCACGACACCGAAAACAGCTTGGGAGGGAGATCCTTGAGTCGTTGGCCATTGAGGAGAGTGGTGGAGAGTGCGTACGTGCCGCCGCCGTTGCGCTCTTTCCCTAAGAAAAAAACATATCTGCGGAAAGCGGCCCCTCGGAGCAACCAAGTCGGGACCATTTGAATGCCAAGATCCGTCAAAGTGGATCAAAGTGGCAATGCAGGCGAGTTGGTTCATCGTTACAAAATGGAATCAGCGCGCAAACTACGAAGACACAAGGAAGAGAAATTGACAGGACAAGCGCTGGTCCCAAGATCCGACAGAGGAAGAATTTGTTACCTCTGCAAAAAGTACCGAGAAAAAGAAAGTTTTTCTAAGATCCGACAGCTGAAGAAGAGGTTAAGTCTACGGTTAGAGTCGAGGAAAAGGAAGTTTTTCTCTCTAAGATCCGACAGCTGAAGAAGAAGATACATATACGGGTAGCGTCGAGGAAAAGGAAGTTTTATTAAAAGGTCGATAGTCCAGCAGTGTGGTTCCTTGTTTTCTCGTCTTCTTCGCTTTTCCTCTACGTTCAGCTGGTATTCAAGGAAGCATGTCAAACCAACCGGCTCAGCTCCAGGCTTTCAAAACTGCAGTTCGAAGAATTTACGCCCGAGGCCCCGGCGTCCTGACCACGCTATGTCGAGCGTCTGGATTCCTTTCTCGTGGCAGGCGGCATATCTACGCCAGAGAAGAAACGCGCCGTGCTGTGCAGCTTCTGTGGCTCCACAACATACTCCATTTTGCGTTCATTGTGTTCGCCGAGCTCGCCAGTTGAAACGCCATACGACATAATACGCAAGCTTCAAGAGCACTTTGTCCCTCAACAATGGGTGATATTCAAGCTATTCGAGCTCTTCAAACGAGATCAATGTCCAGTTAAAACTGTGGCAACCTTCATTGCAGAGCTCCGACGCATGACTGAGCACTGCCAGTTCAGCGCAAGGATGGATGATATGCTCCGAGACCGCGTCGTTTGCGGCCTCCATGACGACGGGTTACAGCGGCGTCTGCTCGTCGAGACCACTCTATGGCTGGGTAAAGCACTGGACATGGCCAGAGAGGCCGAAGTGGCCAAGTTTTAAGTGAGTGAAATTCGCGCTTCTGCGTCATCGCCGGCATCTGTAGTAGATTCCGAAATAAACCGGGTCAGAATTGACGCCGCGTCGAGATCGACGCTTTGGACCACCGAACCGCAACCGCCAAGCCTTCCGACTACTGAAATCGGTGGCTCAACAAGCAACGCGGAGAATCGTTCAAGGACACCTCTATAAGAAACATGGTGGCGTTGCAATGGGGCGCATGACCTAAGAGGTGCTGCTTTGTTGGGGTGCACCCCAACAAAGGAGCACCATGTTAGAGGAGAAGCAGCACACCATGGTGTGCTGCTTTTCCTCTAACAAGGGACACATCGTCGCGACTTGCCGCCAAAGGGCGAGAGCCGTACGCCGACGATGGACTATTCGTAGTCACAGACTGGAGCTCCTGTCAGAAGATTACGAAATTTTCGCCATCGAGAGCATCGAGCCGCCTGTCTTCTGTGATGTTGTGATGTTGCGTACAAATGGAAGTGAATTCCGGCTCTGCCTTCGCGAACATCAACTCGCGTGCGATGCTGAAGCTTCGCATATCCAAGAGCAGCTTCAAATCTTGCTTCTTACGTCTACGGTCATATGTGCAGCATACCCTGGAGGTTCTCGGGAAGGTGTCAGCCGACGTGTCGTACAAAGACAAAAGCATAAAATTGGAACTTCTGGTCGTCAAAAGATTCGGCGAAAGTCTGCTTGGGCGCGACTGGTTCCGGTCCTTGGGCATCACCTTGAGGGGAGTCATTCACGTCGACGCGTCGTCGCATGGGACCGAGGCAGCTATGGTTCACAACGTGGTGGACGAGTTTCTCTAGTTTTTTTCAGCCAGGACTCACAAAAAGCGAAGGGCCTCCGGTTTGTGTGGATGTCGACCCCGCCGCTCCACCCAAGGCTTTCAAGGCTTGCCAGATTCCTCTGCCCCTGCTTCCCCAAGTAGACGAAACCATCGATAAACTTGCAGCCAGCGGAATTTTTGAACTGGTGCGCCATTTTTCTTGGGCGACTCCATCTTGCCCATTCTCAAAAAGTGACAACATTTGCATGTGCGGAGATATCAAATTTATAGTAAACCGTGCCATCCGATGGGAAAGATCTGGAACAAGCATACGATCAGCAAATAGTGTACGAAGCTACAGCAGACCTTCAAACGGTCAACGCTCATCGGGATCTCTTTATAGTCACCCGTCTGCAGGTGGGCGTCGCTACAGCTGTAGCGATTTTTCAGTGCTACGTAGAAAAGCTTCTCGCGAGGCTCGATAATGCTTTAGTATTTCTCGACGACATTGTGATCGGCGGTCAGAAGGATGAGGAACACAAGTCACGTCTTCGGGCCGTCCTCAAATGAATCAATGACGACGGGCTTTGTTTAAACAAGAGCAAGTGTAGTTTCAGAGTGCCTGAGGTGTCCTTCCTAGGATACAAGATTGGCAAGGAGGGCATTCACCCCACAGAAGAGAAAGTACAAGCCGTTCAGACCGCTACTGAACCACGTGATAAACAGCAGTTGCAATCCTTCCTGGGATTGCTCAACTTTAACGGCCCTTTTTTGAAGTGCACAGCTCACGTCTTTGAACTCCTCAAGGCTCTCCCTGGAAATAGGGACAAAAGGAAGCAACAGCTTTTCGACAAGCCAAAGTTCTATTGCAGTCATCCACCATTACGGCGTCAACCGTCCCTTATTCTTCGCCTGTGACGCCTCTTCGTGTGGCTTAGGGTTCGTCATGAGTCACGTGTCACCGTCCTGCGAAGAATTTCCCGCGGTACTTGGATCAAGAACAATGAGGCGAACCGAAAGAAACTACCCGCAACCAGATCGTGAAGAAGAGTAGTAAGTTGGGCGAGTTGGTAAACGTTGAACATGGTTAAAATCGCGCACAAAGAGACGAGGACAAACGAGGAAGGAACACAGAACACAGACAGGCGCGCACTCACAACTCTAGTATATTAAGTGAAGAAGAGAAAGATGAAGCACTATTTTTTACAGGGGACAACGTCACCAGGGGGAAACAGATCATCCGCAGTCAAATGATCGCAAGAAGGCAACTTCTTTTTCACTCAAAGCAACCGACGGCTGGCTAACGCAGCGATCGCTCAGCCTCAAGATGGTGAACGCCTCGAGCACCTCGCGCGTTTGTTTTTCTTTGAAGCGGCCAATGATTGATGTTTTTTCTAAAGATGGTGTGCACATACAGGTTTTACAGTGCACCGAAAGGTGACCTCCTACATTAGATGTTAAAGAAAGTTTATGCTCTCGTAGCCGGTCATTCAGACACCGTCCCGTCTGACCAACATAGCATCTTCCACATGAAAGAGGGATGCTATAAACAACGCCCGATGAACAGGGAACAAATGGCCGCACATGTTTCTTGTGGCACGTGTTTTTGGATAATTTTTCTGCCTTTTTCACGAACCTTAGAACAAATTTGTCGCATTTTCTTAGGGGCTGATAGTACAACGGGCACACCATACCTGCTGGCCACTTGTTTTAGGTTATGCGAAATTTTGTGCAGGTATGGCATAACCACCACCCGGTTTTTTTCTACGGGGCGCCTAGTTTTTTCACCCCCTTTTACATTCTTTACCAGCGTTCCTATCACTTCGATTAAGACCTGATTCGGGAACCCTGAAGATTTTAGTCTATCGATCTGGCCCAAGAAACTCCGATGAATGGCATGGAAACATGACTTTTTTAGGGCTGAGGTGAGGCAAGAGATAGCAATGCCTCTCTTCACCACCTTGGAGTGCGAGGATGTGTAGTGAACAATACCTTTTTTAGAACGTGGTGAGAATGTCCAGCACAAGTGATCGGCGTTCAATGAGAGGAAAAGGTCTAAGAATTGCAACGCCCCTTCGTTAGGTTTCTCAAAAGTAAAGGTGAGCCCAAAACCGCACGTATGAAAAATGTCCATAATCGTAGTAACTAAATCTTGGTCCGCAGTCTTTTTGTACAGTAAAAGAAAATCATCTACATATCTGAACACGTTGGTGACAGGCGTGGACTTAATAGCTAAAGCAATGGCACGGTCGATTCTCGCAAGAAAAATATCGCTTAAGACCGGCGCGACACAAGACCCAATACACACCCCCGATTTTTGTAAAAATACCCCGTTTTGCCATCCAACGAATGTGGAATTTAAATAAAACTGCAGTAGTTCAAGAAAACTGTTCTCAGAAATGAGCAAGACATTGGGTGACGTCACCGAGTTTTTGTGGCAGAGAGTTCGGCAAAACCTGCCCAAAAAGCAAAAAGCTGCCACAGCGTCTGGGCGATTCACCAACCTTGGAGATATTGAGGTTCCCCCGAAACTTCAAAAAACCCTTGGTCTTGGCCCCAAGTTTAGCATTCAACCGGACCTACGTCCTCCAGAGCTGCTAACCATGGCAAGAAAAGTGGCGTACAGGACGAATGAAGAAATTAGACCACGTTGTGTCTCCGAATGTGTTGACACTCTTACCGCCTCCAGACGGGTCCAGTCCCCCGATCCTAGACCGCTGGTTAATTTTTTGGTGGACAATCAACAGCGTGTTTTGGAATCCGATAAAGAAGGTTTTTTTGTAATAATGCCTGTAGGCATCTACAATGAAAAAGCCTGTACAGCCGTGCAAAAGAACTTCCGACCGCTTGTAATAGACACGAAGAAGGTTAGGAAACAAGCTTTAGAACTTCGCGAGAGTTTGTCGTTGACTCAGTTGGCTGCCAACATAAAAAAAGCCGAAGGACTGCACCTGGAGGTCTTTTTCAGTGCAAAGACGCACAAGGAAGTCTGTCCTTTTCGAGCTATAGTCACTGAGAGGGGTACGTGGCAACGGCAAATGTCGGCCTTTCTCCAAAAACATCTCTCCGCTTTGCGGATTGAGGATCCCTTCTTGGTTAAGAATTCTGAAACTGTTGTTCAAACTTTAAAGACAAATGCATTTTCCAATCACAGTGCATTTAGCATAGATGTACAAGACCTTTTCTATTCCCTTCCTCATGACCCTTTACTTAGCTCAGTTAGGGCCTGCATTGAATCCCAAGACGAAATCGCTTTCCGGAACTCAAGTGGAGTGACTACAGACAGTTTTCTTGAACTACTGCAGTTTTATTTAAATTCCACATTCGTTGGATGGCCCCCGATTTTTACAAAAACACACCCCCGATTTTTACAAAATACACACCCCCGATTTTTACAAAAATCGGGGGTGTGTATTGGGTCTTGTGTCGCGCCGGTCTTAAGCGATATTTTTCTTGCGAGAATCGACCGTGCCATTGCTTTAGCTATTAAGTCCACGCCTGTCACCAACGTGTTCAGATATGTAGATGATTTTCTTTTACTGTACAAAAAGACTGCGGACCAAGATTTAGTTACTACGATTATGGACATTTTTCATACGTGCGGTTTTGGGCTCACCTTTACTTTTGAGAAACCTAACGAAGGGGCGTTGCAATTCTTAGACCTTTTCCTCTCATTGAACGCCGATCACTTGTGCTGGACATTCTCACCACGTTCCAAAAAAGGTATTGTTCACTACACATCCTCGCACTCCAAGGTGGTGAAGAGAGGCATTGCTATCTCTTGCCTCATCTCAGCCCTAAAAAAGTCATGTTTCCATGCCATTCATCGGAGTTTCTTGGGCCAGATCGATAGACTAAAATCTTCAGGGTTCCCGAATCAGGTCTTAATCGAAGTGATAGGAACGCTGGTAAAAAATGTAAAAGGGGGTGAAAAAACTAGGCGCCCCGTAGAAAAAAACCGGGTGGTGGTTATGCCATACCTGCACAAAATTTCGCATAACCTAAAACAAGTGGCCAGCAGGTATGGTGTGCCCGTTGTACTATCAGCCCCTAAGAAAATGCAACAAATTTGTTCTAAGGTTCGTGAAAAAGGCAGAAAAATTATCCAAAAACACGTGCCACAAGAAACATGTGCGGCCATTTGTTCCCTGTTCATCGGGCGTTGTTTATTCACCGATGTTTGTTTGCAAACAAGCTCACTACCACCCCCTATCGGCGGACCTTTGCGCGCTTCCGGTTTTCCTCTTCTTTTCCATTCGTCTCTCATCCTTTTGTTATTTGCATTACTTTGTACAATGCACTGATGTTCTTACAAACCTACTACAAAAACTTCTCTGAAGGAAACTCTTCTTACCCGACAGCTCTGCGTTGCTGAAGAATAAATAAATATATTACCGGAAGTCTACTGGGGCACCAAATACTGTGGCGCCCTCGTGGTATCAACTCCCACCGAATGTGGTGAATAGCATCCCTCTTTCATGTGGAAGATGCTATGTTGGTCAGACGGGACGGTGTCTGAATGACCGGCTACGAGAGCATAAACTTTCTTTAACATCTAATGTAGGAGGTCGCCTTTCGGTGCACTGTAAAACCTGTATGTGCACACCATCTTTAGAAAAAACATCAATCATTGGCCGCTTCAAAGAAAAACAAACGCGCGAGGTGCTCGAGGCGTTCACCATCTTGAGCCTGAGCGATCGCTGCGTTAGCCAGCCGTCGGTTGCTTTGAGTGAAAAAGAAGTTGCCTTCTTGCGATCATTTGACTGCGGATGATCTGTTTCCCCCTGGTGACGTTGTCCCCTGTAAAAAATAGTGCTTCATCTTTCTCTTCTTCACTTAATATACTAGAGTTGTGAGTGCGCGCCTGTCTGTGTTCTATGTTCCTTCCTCGTTTGTCCTCGTCTCTTTGTGCGCGATTTTAACCAGATCGTGAAGCGTTGACTGTAAAAGTAGGTTTGAACTAGTTTCACCAGTTCCTCTATAGACGACACTTTCAGATTTTCACGGACCGCAAGCCTCTTCCCGGGTTACTACAACACTTGCGAACCGATTCCTCAAGTTTTGTCTCCACACGTACTGCGCTTGAGCCTTATGCTAGCCCAGTACGATTATGAGCTTGTTAACAGATCTGGGAAACAGATGGGCAACGCTGACCTTTTAAGCCGTCTTCCTCAGATGATCTAAGAATTTGAAGTTCGTCCCCTTCTTGACGTTCTCTTCATTTAGTCAACTCTGGAGGTGCCCATCGACGCGAGAAAGGTGGCAGAATTTCCCGTGTACTGCAATGGGTTCTGCATGGCTGGCCGTCTGAGAAACCTTCGAAAATTTTAGGGATTTCTACTGTCGCCGTGACGAGCTGTCTGCCTACAATGGTTGTATATTGTGGGGCAGTCGCGTCATCACACCTCCACCTCTACAGGGAGTAGTGTTCGACCTATTGCACAGCGGTCACCCTGGTGTGGTGAGGATGAAGAGTTTTGCAAGAGGCTATGTCTGGTGGCTGGGCCTTGACCAAGATAAAGAACGCCAAGGGCAGTGCTGTGTTCCGTGTCAGGAGTCCGGAAACGCGCCAACACACGCACCTGTGCACCCGTGGAAATTCACGACAAAACCATGGTCGAGGCTGCACGTCGGCTTTCCAGGTCCCTTTCAAAGGGGCGTTTTTTTTTTGTTTGTTTTTTGTCGTGGCAGACTCGCTCTTCAAATGTTTAGAAGTCTTGCGAGTAAAGTCCACGTCTTCCTCGACTGTAATAACCGCACTTCGTACCTTGTTTACGACTCACGGACTGCCAGACGTCATAGTCTCGGACAAGGGTACGGCTTTCATTGCAGTAATTTTAAAGAATTCCTTCGTCGGAGCGGCGTCCGTCAGGTCTTGGTGGTGCCCTACCACCTATCTTCCAATAGAGAAGCCGAGCGGATGGCAAAGGGTACGAAAAATGGCTGAAGAAAATCGTTCGAGGAGGCTGGTCCATTCATCTGGCCAAATTCTTGTTTGAACTTCACATTCTTCTGAGCACCTCCACTGGAAAGAGGCCCTCGGAACTCTTGTTTATATTTTTTTTATTTTATTTATTTATTTCACATACTGTCAGTCCTTGTCAGGACTCTTACGTTAGGGGGAAAATATTCCAAACAAAAGTGCACTGGTTCAAAAGTCACACCCGCTCATTTACATACAGATCACAGCAATGTATCTAAACCTCTAGAAACACGCTCAATGAAGCCCATGGCGCGACAGCGTTTAAGCCTACGTTCTGTTCGTCTAACTCGGTGCTTAACAGTGCTGTTGTTCAAAAAACATCCGAGCTGACGGATGTCGGAAAGTCAACGATCTTCTCATGGATGCAGCTCACCATGTCGACGCCAGCAAAACCTTATGGTGCTTTGTCGCTGCCATCCCCAAATCGGTCGAGAATGAGAACGTCTCCGGCAACTCCGGGGGCTCTGAACTCTTTCCATCTGCCAGCGCTCAGAGGCATCGTTCACAGCTACTTCCGCAAGAACGAGTGTCCTGCTCCGTTGAGAATAAAAGGCGTTTCTCGTTCAATATTTCACGAGTTGCCGTGCGTCTTTCTGGATCAGCGACTGTGTACTGTCAATACTGAAGATCGCAGAAACAACGGGCATCCTCTTTATGCTATACGGTTTAACATTGTTAGACCGTTTAGTGTACCGAAACGAAAGTAAACATTCGTAAAGCAAGTATAGGGTTCTCACTAAATTAGATGTAACGGAGACACTATTTAAAGTTTTTTTTATGAGCCGAATTGATGTAACATGAAACATATCCACGGTAATGTTGGCTTATCATAGCAGCATCGAATCTTGTATCACGGCTGTACAGTGGGTTTTCGCACACCAGTTAAAACTATTCCAGTTTATGAATTTGGCGCTTTTACAAACAAATATCACATCTCATAATCTGCTCAGTGCTGAACTGCGTTTGTGTACGCGGGTACTTGAAGTTTCCTTTTGACTGTGGAAAAGTCTCCTATGTAGTATATAACACCAGATGCAAAAACATGTTCTATCTCTACGGGTTTTGTAAAATGCTCAACTGATTAAGGCTTTGTCTCAAAAGTGCAAAAAATAACTTTTCTAAATCTTTGAGCAAGGTTCTGGAGATTGTCAAGGTGATGATTATTTCCTTAAGGTCAGGCGATCAACACTTTGGAGAACGCTAAAAAAGCGAGGCTGTTGCTTCTCCAAGTGTAGTCGGGACGCTGCCTTGCTAGAGCGATCGGACCTTATTCTGTGGCGTGCACAGTACTTACGGGCTATCAAGGCACACAGAGCAGAAGGCCGCCCTATTTACTACCTCGACGAAACGTGAGCGAGTGCTGGACACACTCCAAAGTTTGGAAAGACACGACTATGAAGGGACTAATAGAAGCACTCGATAGGGTGCTTAGTCTTGGACTGAAGAATCCATCCGGGAAGGGCGGCCGCGTCATCACTCTGCATGCTGGCCATGGGAGCTTCATTCAAGGTGCAGCTGAGGTGTTTCGGGCGAAGAAGGGCACTGGGGACTATTACTGAGAAATGAACGGAAAGCGATTTAAGAAGTGGTTTGCAGACAAGTTGTTTCCGAACATGAAGGCCAGGAGCGTGATAGTAATGGACAATGCTTCATATCACCCTGTCAAACTTCATGCCACTCCAAGCAGCAACTCGATGAAGAAGGACGTACAGGAATGGCTAAAAACGTGTGGAATCGCTTGGCACCTGACAATGTTAAAAGCCGAGCTGCTTAATCTTGTAAACATTGAGAAAGCCGCAAGACCTGAACTCGAGAAACGCCGAGTCGATGCATTAGCGGAGCAACATGAAGATGTGGTTCTTCGTCTGCCACCATAGCACTGCAAGCTGAACTCTAACGAGCGGGGGTTTACCAAGTGAGGGGCGACATTGCGAGCTAGAATATCAGCTTAAGCCGGCAGATGTGGAAGCGCCGACCCCAGCCGCTCTCCAACAAGTTACTGCTGAAAACAGGTCGAGCTATGTACACCATGCTGTCAAAGGGGAAGAGCGAGTGTGGGCAGATGATAGACTCGCGGAGATCACCGTGGACAGGTTTGTTATTGAGGCTGGTAAAGACTCAAGGACATCACACCTCAGATGACGAGGACATGGGTTGTGGAGCACTCGAGTGGTAGCTCAACCACGGGGTGAATCGGCACTTGACGACGACATGCTGCCGTCACGTTCTGTGCATACTCTCTCTCATCTGCAGAAAGACCTGAGATTCGAGCAACAGAAACAATGATATGCTGCCATCCCGTTCTGCGTCTACTCTTTGTAGCCTGCTGAAGGACCTGCCACCCAAGAAACGGAAATGACAACGTGCTGCCGTCGCACTCCGCGTCTACTCTCCCTCATCTGCTGAAAAACCTGCGACTCGAGAAAAAAAAAATGACGACATGCTGCCGTCTCGTTCTGTGTCCACTCTCTGTTGTCACCTGAAGAACCTTAGACTAAAAAAAAGGACAAAAAAAAAAAAACGGAAGCGATAAGAAGCTGCCGTCGCACTCCGTGTCTACTATCCCTCATCTGCTGAAGGACCTGTGACTCGAGAAACAGAAACAACGACATGCTACCGTCTCGTTCTGTGTCTACTCTGTGTCGTCTGCTGAAGTACCTGCGACTCAAGAAACGAAAACAACAACGCGCTGGCGTCGCACTCCGTATCTACTCTCCCTCATCTGCTGAAGGATCTTTGACTCGAGACATAGAAGCGACAACATGCTGCCGTGTTGTTCTGTGTCGACTATTTGTCACCTGGTGAAGTGCCTGCGCCTCAAGAAATTGAAACGACGCCATGCTGCCGTCTTCTGAAGGACCTGAGACTCGAGAAGCAGAAACAATGACGTGCTACCATCCTGTTTCGTGTCTACTCGCTGTCTTCTGCTGAAGGATCTCCGAATCAAGAAAGGGAAACTACAACGTGCTGCCGTCGCACTACGTCTCTGCTCTCGCTCATCTGCTGAAGCAACTGCGACTCGAGAAACAGAAAAGACGATGGGTTGTCGTCCCGTTCTGTGTCTACACCATGTCGTCTGCTGAAGGACCTGCGACTCAGGATACAAAAACGACAACGGGTTGCCGTCGCACACCGCCTCTACTCTCCCGCATCTGCCGAAAGACCTGAAAGTAGAGAAAAAGAAACGACGACATGCGGCCGTCCCGTTTCGTGTCTACTCTCTTTCGTCTGCTGAAGGACCTGCGACTCAAGCGGATATAAGTGAAGTGTCATAATATAAAAGCCCAGTAATGTTGTGCCCTTCGACAAAGAGAGTATATTTCAACAAAACAGGTTTACTGCAAGTCTGTCCCACTTGTTTTGCATCAAAC
The DNA here is from genome assembly GCF_016920785.2 of Ixodes scapularis. Taxonomy (NCBI): domain Eukaryota; kingdom Metazoa; phylum Arthropoda; class Arachnida; order Ixodida; family Ixodidae; genus Ixodes; species Ixodes scapularis. The sequence goes on from NW_024609837.1 coordinate 55,417,898, forward strand.
AGTACCAATAAACTGAAGCAGTTTGTGAATGTATGTCCCAACTGGACATAGAGCAGCCTATACATAGTTCGTGTGAGCAGAAACGATGTCACAAGAAGTAGCATTATTGTGATTTCAGAGTTTCAATAAATTCAGTAATACAAAAAAGATACAACGTGAAACACTTTCAAACCATTTAACTTTGTCAAACCAAAAATTCAGTCAGTTTGGAAGGTAATTCCATTTGGTCGAGGCCTTTAAATCCCAATGGTTGTTTTTGATTGTGGAACATAGTTTGTGAGGTTTTTCAGCCGCAAGCATAGAAAGTTACGAATTACTCCTTTGGACAAAGCTGACTGTAATCGAAAGACAACACATGTAAATGTTTCTCACATGATTGTAGGCAGTTTGACAAGCCGTAGAAAAATGCTCAGACACTGACAAATATGCTGTCATTTGAGCGAATCTAGTAACAAAACAGGAGAGGAAAGCTTGATTATTATATCCACACTGAAGGAAAGTAAATACATACCTTCCTTCAATATGACGCGCTGGGCTAAGCAAGGAACACACGTCAATTGGACAAAACGCAAATTTTCCACACGAGGAGAGCATGGCGGAGAACCGGCAAAGTTTACGCAAGGGGCACGACATTGAGCACTGGAACTTTTGAGGAGGGGCTAGGGAACTGCTGTCATTTGAGAAATAACACTGATATTCTTGGTTCATCGCAAAAGGAAAAATTGTTCGGCCCCCGCGAGTGAAATTTTTTACTTTAGGTCGGGGAGGTGAAGAACACTCCGGTATGTTACACGCTTCCACAAATACAATGTAAACGTGAAAGGCGTCCAGGCCAGTAGATTGGCCGAACGCGCAGTAAAACAAGGGCACTCCCCGTTCATAAAACACAGTGGACACCGAGAAGCCCAGGTTGGAACGAGTCCCCACAAATTCGAACAACATAAGAGCATCAATCGATCGTTCACCGCCCTTCAGAAGGGCTGATACATAACGGGATTATACTGAAATGGTTCATTTCAGGCCACGAAAGAGAACTTTTGACCAGACGAAACATTTTCGTTCGACTCCTCGGCGCGGGTGGCACAGGCGTCGCGCGAAATGCTACGGGAAGTGCAGGCGAGGTCGCGCGGCCTGTATACTGTTCGGACGTAAGCTGAAATGAAGTATAGTGCTACACGAATGCATGTGGGTCCGATGCTCATTCAGATCGAAACGGGCAGCGGTGGGGGTTGAGGTCACCTATCCTGGGTTCAGTCCCAACCCCTGCCCGTTTTGATCTACAATGGTTGGGTCTAGTTTGTTTATGTAATTTAAGGTGGCAACCCCACCGTGGAGTTTGTTTAGCTTCTTTGATGGTTTATAAGTTTCTTTCTGTGTATTCTACAGTGATAAAGTTAATGTCAAATTAAATAATTGCTTTGTGACTATGGTCTAACGTCTCGAATTATGTTTATTCTTACTTGTTAGTTTATTATTTGGCTTTTAAGAGACCACACTCTCTGATATAGAAGAATAAAAGTTTCTCGATATGTAACGTCCCAACGTCCAGGATAATTTACGTGAACTGTTGTTGGATATAGTGATTTAAAAAAGTACGCAATGAACTGTACAGATAATGTATATCCTAAATTTTAACAAGAACATAGTTTTAAATCATATTAGTATTTGATGCTATAAAAGCAAAATCACGTCATCATCGTACGTTTTCGATGGGCAATAGCGTTCCTTTGAAGCAATACTGACACCTGTAGTGAGAAAATTTCAGGTCAGACACTATCGAGACCGTGCTTGCCTTCCATATTTTTTTTTCCTTGCCCTCTCTCTCTAGTTGCTCGTCTCACGCTAACTACCATTCTCCAACCTTCTTTTCGTTTTTTCCCCGTCTTTCACTCTCTTCTTTTTGTCTTGGATATCCTTCCTAACACGCTTTCGTCTATACCTTTCATCGAACGTTTTCGCTAGTTTTCGTGACTCCGTCTTTCACACGCCTTCCCTCTTTTACCCTTCTCTCACCCTCTTTTTCTCTCGCACATTCTTTCTTACGGTCATCCCCTCTCCCTCCTTCTTGCCTACCTGCTGCACATCGCGCGCAGCTGACCAACTGTCCGCAAGACCGCCAAAAATGCGGGGAACTTTGCCAAAAACACGCTTCGGCTTAGAATTGCGCGCCCGTTTCAGCCTCGTTAATAATGTGGTGGCGTGCGCCGGTACGCGTGCCTTCGTAGTCGCGCATGCACGCACTACATTTCGTTCACCCCCTAAGCCGACAGCGCGGTGGAGGCCACGTGTTCATTGGACCAGTCACAGGTCTACGTTTTCGTCACGTGATCACGCTCCCGCCCACGCCCAGGTGCAGAGAGCGAGGTCACGTGGTGAATGGAAGCCGGTTGATTGGTTCAGAGAGCGCGTAGCTTCCACCGCACTGTCAGGTTGGTGGGGTGAACAATAGCGTGCGTTACATTTACGATAAAAAAAAAAAGAGAGAAACTACGGCGCGCTCCTGTGTGTGGGCGAGTGCACGGGTGATGCTAATGGTGGCACGCGATGCAAGTTGCGCATTCTTTGCTGTCAAACAAAAAAGGGAAACAAAAAAGTATTATCGAAGCTAGAATCAAATATTACCTTAATTTCGTCGGAGAAAATGTGATAAACATTTTGACGAGGTGACATTAACCGTGTTACTCCATTTCTGTTGATATTCTTTTTACGTTCAGTTTCTCAAACGTTTACAGGGACCTTGCAAGTACCGATGTTTTTTTGCTAGAACCACTCTCCTCCCCCGAGTAATTGTTCGACATCTCTTTCTCGTTGATGTGCATTTGCATGTACAACGACGTCGAGCTTAACTGCGCTCTTCGAAGTTTTAAATAGGGCGTCGTTCGTCTTGCTTCGTCTAAAAAAATTCGTTAAGGCGAAAAGTGAATTTCCGCCGCCGCAACAACCAGCGACGAATGCGAAGTGCGTCAATAAAACATAAACAAGAAAACAGACACGAAATGAAAGAGTAAAGTAAACTAGAAAATACGTCAGTGCGAGCTTCTTAAAAAAAAAAAAAAAAAAAGATAAGAACAAGAGCACCAAAACCTCATACGCGCGATAAAGTGGTTTTTGGGAACGTCAGCAGCAAACCTACTTTGAGGGGCTTTCAAAAATTTTGTCCCTCTTTTCCACGGAAACGGAATGTCGGTGGCGAGCGCTGTGGGATCCAAGAATGTACACAAATATAAAAAAAAAAATCGCCTTAGAGGAAAGATGCGGCTGAGTTAGTTCGGATCTTCTGGAATTTGTGATATTAAACATCGTAATCTCTCGCGGGGACTTACGCAGGAATGGACAGAGCCTGCCGTCCTACTTCTCGTGTTATCCAATTTAGAGGAAGCACATAATGTTCGTAATATCCGTGCTGCTTGTGGAAGAGCACTGTGTTACAGAACGTGAAGTGTGAACTGTATACTGTAAGAAGATGTACACTGCACGATACTGATACAAAGACGACATCGGCAAAAAAAAAAAAAAATCTGGAAAATATTGATATATATTTCTTTTAGACAAGGTTTCCTATAGACAAGTAGATTCCTATACGGAGCTACAGAGGCTACAGAAAACAAAAAAGTAGGAAAAACAAAAACAGTGAGTGCTTGTTTGCAGTGAGTGAAGCCCTCTACCGCCGTATTGTAACACATTTGTTAGTTGTGAAACATCTTTATCTGTCTGTTTACATTCAATGAAGGAGATCTTGTTCGTGTAATCTGACACTGAACAGGTTTCTACACTCGTATACATTTACTCGTATTTACCTCGAGAAATAAAGTAAGAAAAAAGTCCGGATCCTCGCGGAACGCTATTATATTTCTCCCTTCGCGTGCTGGATTAAAATACATGTAGGTGCAGCTTGGATTAGCTTTATTTCTTTTATTGTCGAGACGTACGCGTTTCAAGCACCAAACGCAACGTTCCTTCCTTCTACAACCAAAGAGTGCGACAACTCTACTTCGCGCTGTGCATGAATTATGCGACAACGTTCGAATATAGAGCTTAATTCCATTAAGATAGGCGTCAATTCTCTTTGAAAAAGGTGTCCGCAAAAAGAGTATGTTTCTACGGAGAGACACTGAGGGAGACGACGAGAGGTCAGAGCGTCGAGCCATGATTGGAAGGGCAGCAAGTAGAGGCAAAGGCCAGCTGCCTTTGGCTATACTCACCGTTCCAACGCCAGATAATGCGTGATAAGCAAACGGCATCTTTGTTCGCTGTGAATGGAGGGAGACGGGTTTGCATCTACCCACTAATCCTTCCAATAAGAGCTCGGCGCTCAGGCGTCTCTCCTCTTCTCCTCTCCCTCGATTTCTCACAGCATACCGATTCTAACCATTCAAGCCGTGTAAGGGTCTTTTCACGCGATGCATCTTGTTGGTGAATTTTATGTCGCGAAACTAGGTTTCGGGAAACAGATGACCCGTGCGAACGCGACCGAAAAAGTGGCGTGCCTCCGAAAAAGGTTGTGCGTGCTCCTCGCTTCTGGAGCAATATTTTCCTGAAACCTCACCGAGGCCCGTCGATCACCTGAAGGAGAAACGCGGACGCTGCCAATGGCCGCTCGACTTCGCTATGTCTAACTGGTAGGCTAGTTGCTTAAACATGATGTGACCGCTCATTCACACTGGAAGCGGATCCGCGTTCGCAAAGCGATTGCGAACGCGGTTGTATGAAGATCCAGTACAATTGCACGCGCACTCGATGACATCAAGTGCGCGTGCAATTGTACTGAGTCTTTATACAACCGCGTTCGCAACCGCTTTGCGAACGCGGATCCGCTTCCACTGTGAATGAGCGGTGAGAGAGCGCAAGTGATTGGGAATAGAAGAACGGGACAGGACAGAGCGCTTATTTACAACTGACGTGTATTGAAGGAATTAGAAAAGGACAAAAAGGAAGTGAGGGAATCATAGTAGAGAAAGAAGGATCATCCAAAAGAAGGACGAAAAAAAAATTGAAGAAAAGGAAAATAAACGCACTGAAAGCATTTATAAATAGATAAATAAAAGAAACATCATCAAATGAAAATGTAGGTCTTGAGAAACATCATGTGAATTCTGCAAGGTATAACTTGTGTTTGATTGACAGTGCCACAGACGGTGCGCTAATACATGACGATCATTTTTACAAAATAATTTTTGCCTCATAGACGTCACGAGCTTTCTTGTTGTGGGTGCGCCTTAGGATTAACGTATCGTCGTACATTGGGGAACAACCGCAGTCTCGCACGTGTACTGCTAAGTCGCCAGATGGTGTCAATTTGAGCGGAAGGGCATGCTCCTGCTGTCTCACATTTACGCACCGGCCAGTTTGTCCCACATAAACTTTTCCACAAGTGCACGCGATTTGATACACGTTGCCAAAGCAGCAGATGGTATACTTGTGCACGTGTCTTGCGTCACATTGGTCAGTGGTGTTTTTTTGGCGTGTTGACTTTGGGGCAAAGTCTTTTGAGTTTCTCCGGTGCCGGAAGAATAACAGGTATTTCAAACCTGGGGGGTTATCCTCTTCAAGTTGTGAGATAGGCGGTGGATGCCATTTCTACATATACAAGGCCCGCTTCTACACCTTTGCCATTCGAAACAGTGTGGTGCCTTTGGATGTCAGTGCCATGTTCGGGTTTCAATTCAATTCAATTCAATGTTTATTTACCATTTTTTACAATGGCGGGGGCTGGGAAAAAAAGCTGCATGGACAGCTTGATGAGTTCCCAGCACCACAAAGGTTTTAGCAGCAGCGGCAATGCGAGTTCACACACAGGGTATACATATTAAAAGATCATCTCTACGGCGTGCCAAGGGAGTGTGCAAGATCCTTCTGTCAGAGATGTGGAGACAGGTCAGGTATTACCGAATGTGCCTTCATGCCCTTGTTGGCAGTTCATATCCCAAAGACGGGGATGGTCCCAAGTACCGTGCTTTTCTGCTCCCCAACGCGAGCCAGAAGACCGAATTCTTCTGGGGATCATATATACCTCATTTAAAGGCTATACGCTCTCGGAACAGCGAAAGGTAAAGCGAAGCTGTTACGATGTTGGGGAATGCTCCTCTTCCAGCAGCTTGAAAGTGGTCCGAAGTTTTGCACACCTTCGAGAAGGAATGGTGTTCATATGTTGTCTCTTGCCCATGAAAGAGCTGCCAAAGCTCCTAAAGAAGACAGGTTCCGATGCATTGACGAATGCGTTGAAGCGTTGTTAAAGGCTAGCTGGCCCTGATAGTGAGCGGAAGTTCGAAGTTCCCAAGATCTTGGACTATTTAAAACTGTATAATTTAAATTTTGCTTATATCTGATAAGGAAGGTCGTCTTATAGTGATCCCCAAGGCATTATACCTTGAAAAGGATGGAGCTACCATTGCAAAAAACTTCAAAATCGTACAAGAGTTCAAGCCAAGCAAAGTGAAGGCGCAAGCTCTCCAATTATGCAAACATTTCGATTTGTCACGATTGCGAAAAAAGATAACATCTTTAAAAGGTTACCAACTGGAAATGTTCTTGATAGAGAAGATTCAGAAGGAACGTATCCCCTTCCGTATAGTTGTGACTGAAAAAAGTACATGGCAGGGAGCTATGTCTCGGTACCTGTTCCGTCAACTTTCCAACCTCGATTTGGCTGACCCTTTTCTGATACCGAATTCCGATGTGGTTATATCTCATCTAAAGACCAACGTCAACACAGCACGATTTGGTATGTCTCTTGATGTCGAAGAATTATCTTAACCAGTACCACACGAAAGGTTGTTTGCCTCAGTAAGGCATGCATTGAGGATAATAGCTTACTTTTCAAAACCAGTGTGGCATTACGATTGATGCCTTCTTGGAGCTCTTGAGGTTCTACATTTCTTCCACAATGGTCAGTTTCAACGGAATTTCTTACACACAAAAGAAAGGAATATACTGAGGATAGTGTGGCACACCAGTGCTTTGTGACATGTTCCTATCGCAATGTGATCGTGCCAAGTGCATACCTATGAACCAAGTTTCACGTATTTTCAATTACGTTGATGACTACCTGGTGTTACTTCTTGATCAACCAAATATAAGTACCTGCCTTGTGGTAAGAAGCATGCGCGAAATCTTTGTCGATAACGCTCGAGGGCTAAAATTTACACATGATTTACCAGCAGAGGGCGTACTTTGATTTTTAGACCTGAAGCTCACATTTCAAAATAGCCATACTTGCTGGATGTATTCACCACGGTCAAAGAAACGCCTTCTTCCTTTTGACTCGGCATATTCTAAGGTTATAAAAACAGGACTCGCAAAGAGTTGTCGTAGCGCGGAGCTCATAAAATCATGCTACCACACGGCCCAGAAAAGCTTCGACCCGTAGGTTGAACGACTCCAGGATTTTGGACATCCAAGTTCATTTCTGTTTGACATCTCTGAATGCTTGGCGTATCCCAACAGAAGGAGTGAAAGATCTGAAAAGAAAGGTAAGCCTGTCGTTGCTCCGTACGTCCACCGCCTATCACACAACTTGGAGAGTATAGCCTCCAGGCTTGAAATACCTATTATTCTTTCGGTACCAGAGAAACTCAAGAGACTTGGTCCCATAGTCAACATGCCGAAAAACATCACTGACCAATGTGACGCAAGACACGTGCACAAGTATACCAACTGCTGCTTTGGAAACGTGTAAACAATCCCGTGCACTTGTGGCAAAGTTTGTGGCACAAACTGGCCGGTGTGTAAATGTGAGACTGCTGGAGTATGCCCTTTCGCTCAAATCGACACCATCTGGCCACTTATCAGTACACGTGTGAGACTGCTGTTGTTCCCCAACGTTCGAGGCGCTCCCACAACAATAGAGCCCGTAAACTTTATGAGACACAGACTATTTTGTCAAAAGGAGCGTACTGGATTAGCGCACCATAAGTTGTACTGTCATTGAAAGAGCAGTTATAGTTGGACCAATTTACATGACTTTTCTCAACACCTACATTTTAATTTGATGTTTCTTTTAGTTATTTATTTAAGAAATGCTTCAATGCGTGTATTTTCCTTGCCTTTCTTTTTCTTTCTTCTTTTCTAAGGTTCTTCTTTATCACTATGATTCCCTCACTTCCTTTTTGTGCGTTTTTAATTCCTTCAATACACGTCAGCTCATACAATGCACGTCAGGAAAAGAGCGGGACATGTCCCCTTCTTCTCTTCCTAATCTTTTGCACTTTTTCACATCATCTTCGCTATGACGTCTGACCTTCAAGGCGAAGCGAGCTTTCAGAGAAGTCTGATTTTTGGCCGATTCCTTATCCGAACCAACGCCGAAAAGTGAAAAGACAAATGCAAACGTGGCGGCGCGCGACAAGCGGAGAGGCGGTGCGTACGGGCATACGGGCGATATGTGTTAGCAGCTAGTACGACTTGGTGGCGCGGTGCAGATTCGTCCACAGCCGCGACGAGTGCAAGCACCTCATATAAACATGCTGACTTAGGATACCTTCCTTTTTGCAGTGCAAAAATGTCCGAAATGCTTCGAGATCTTTCGCTTGTTTTTTTTTTTATGTTGGCAGTCTTTCCCGGGTTTGGCAGGCCTAGCTAAACCCAGTGAGCCAAACCTGGCAAAGTTTATCGAGTGGTATTAACAAAGCAGACTTTCTCTTCACGCTGTGCGTACGTCATATAATTTTGATGCGAAACGCTTCATATTCCCGGTGCAGATGACAAGGTTTGGCTAAATTCTTGTGAGTCAATTTGTCACAGGTTTTTTCGCGTCAAACTCCACGTGTGAACAGGCCAATTTCGCGAATTCTCGGTTTCGCAAAACCGTGGTGCTTGAGAAGATGCATCGTGTGAATAAGCCTTAAGTGATGCTATCGCGAACATGTCAATTTTAGAAGGAAAAAAAAAAAAAGACATCATGGGCGATTTTGCAGTAACGAATTTAATGTAAACAAATCACAAACCTCGCGGCTTGTGAAGAACGAGCCCTTTAATCTGCTCAATACTTTCGTTGTAAATTCGTCTTATTCGAGATGCAGCGCGTCGAGACCGATGTGACGACGAGCGTCCCCTGGCCCTTGGGCTTACCTGTTTAAGGAACGTTCCCGGCGGACGAGTCTTTTCGGGGCTATGCACGAGCGCTCGGAACATTCAGTCCGGAGTTTCATTCATTGGCCGCGAGTTGCCTTTCCATAGACCAGGGGTGGCCAAACGGACATAATAAAAGAACCATAAAAATAAACCATTTTAAACAAACAGCCGCAATAAAATTAGGGCGTGGCACTGTTTGAAATTTTTTTTTATTTTCTGCTCAACTAGAGATTACGGTGAATTCCACCCATAAAACAGTTCAGTATGTTTTCCTGCTGCGTTTCCCTAATTGTAAAACAAACATTTTGTCCGATATCCGCGAGGGCATGAATATGACCAAACGCAAACTGCCTTTATGCCTTTTTCCTTTTATCTTGCGTACGCGGGGTAGGTTTACTAGGTTGCCGCGAGCCACGATTTGTTCAAACCTGCCTAGACCCTCCAAGCTATCGCTGTCGAAGTGGTATATTTTTGCGAACGATCATTGATTTTCAGCCGCTGTCTCGCCGAATATCAGTGAGGCCAAATACTCCACTATAATACGACGAATACATTCCATCCTACTCATTTGCACCAGACAGCGCGCCCGCAGCGCCATATCCTCCCCTTGCGGTATGGTCGTCTGCGTCCGTCAACGTGTGCGCAGTCCGCGCCAAAGCGTGTTGAGGTGGTCACCGGCCGGTGACCACCTCAGCACTTATTAACATTCCAAGTATCCGATCTTCTTCTCGGGAGTCTGCTAATGGGAAAAAAGTGTTTCGAAGTTCGTGGACTCTATTTCTTACTAAAAAGCATTGGTACAACTAACATTAATTCGGCGCACTCGCTAAAACAACATCTACGAAAACGGCTACTAGAAGACATGTTATCGCTTCTCTGAATAGCACCGCTAAGGACGAAGCGGGTCAAGGCAGTTGCTCCCCTTTAAACTCGTTCTTTTGCTTTTCTTTAGTAGATGACTAGTTTACTAGATGACTAGATGGCCTTCAAAATGTAGGCTATATTAAGCTCCGGGGCAGTTAAGGGGACTGTGATTCAGGTGTTGAGTACTTTATACTGTTTGCGTTCGTTTCTAATGTGTATTTGTGGTATGTATGTAGTGCGTTCAAATACCACAGAGACAGCATTTCCTAACAAAATAATGATAAAAACTTGCGTTTCTTTACGTTATTTTTCGTCACCCAATTTGGACCAAAATGGAAAGCCGTAGTAAGCCTCCAAAACGTTCTTGAACAAATAGCTAAGGTGCAAAGCATTATTTTTTATTTTTAAACTGCAGAAGCTTTTTAATTGAAAAGATGTAGCCTTTTAATTGAAAAGCTACAGAAAAAGCATAATGGAGGCGACAGAAAGTCTGTCGTCTTCTTATTAAAAAGTGGGCCAATATTCAATAGAAAACCAACAGAAAAGCTAGAGAAAGTCAGGTTAAAAGAAGTTGGCGTTTTATATCCTCCGATGACTTTTTTCGACAGCTTTTCATGAGAAAAGCACCAGACTTTTTTGTATGGCGGTGGGGCTTGAACCAAGGACCCATGGGTTCTGCAGAGCGAGCTTTCGCTCCACGTGCTCCGAGCTGCACCTGCAGACAGAGCTATCCTCTGTTTCACTTTAAGAGTGAGCGTAGCAAAAGCTACAAGAGCGAGCTCCGGGCTTTCAACGTCCCCGCCAAGCACGCGCGCTCGTGCAGTGCAAGCACTGTTCAGAACCACGTGCTTGCGCTTGTACCTTCGGTCTCGTATAGCCAGAGCGTCGTCTGCTCCTCGCGTGGGGTACTCCTCCTGCAAGGACTGTTTTCAGGTGCTTCCTTTCTATCAAACTTTTCTCGAATCATACCATCTAGTATGGGAGTGTCAACTAACCCCATCCCGTACTTCTAATCCTCAACCCTTATACGAGCAGTGGGCGGCACAGTTGACCAGCCTCGACTTCTCCTCCCAGGGTAGCTTGGTGGAGAGGCCGGAGTAGCAAAGCACAGGCCAGGGTATCCCGAACTAGAGGAAATCCCCCACCAGGCGGGTGCCCAGACACCAGCACCTAAGGCTCGCCTTAATAAAGTGTATTCCTCCTCCTGACGTGCTACGTCCAACCTTGGAACTCGACTGGTTTCAACTTTCTGCGAAATCCTACGAAGCTAGGCTTCCGAATATTATCGTCCGACATGCACCCGAACATTCAAAACTTACACAAAAAACAAAAATTACAAAATAGTTGACTTCCATTCCAATGCTTTTACTGAATTGTTAGCAATCTTAGCGCAATATAAAATCAAGCGTATATAATCTTTTTTTTAATTTTACTTAGATTGTTATCCTCCTCCGCCATGTGACGTCAGCTAATTCTGAATTTCGGCGCACACGCATCATAGTCAAACTTCGGTCAAACTTTATGCACGAAAAAGTCAAGCCTCAGTCGGTTCGCGACGCACCTACTTAGAGAACAAATGAAGCATATTCTAAGGCGCAAAAAACAAAGAACACAAGGAAAAAGACACACACACATTGCCAACATTTTGTTTCGGGGGGGGGGGGGGGGGGGGCGTCTATGACAAAATGCTGTATGAGAGAGAGGGAGAGAGGAGGTCCCAGCACAATGAAAGCTTTCGAGGGGGGGGGGGGGGGGGGGGCGTCTATGACAAAATGCTGTATGAGAGAGAGGGAGAGAGGAGGTCCCAGCACAATGAAAGCTTTCGAGGGGGGGGGGGGGGGGGGGCGGGCCCCATGCCTATCCCCTCCCCCTGGCTACGTGCCTGCACATGGCGCCTATGCGTGTCTTCTTCCTTGTGTCCGTTGTATATTGCGCCCCCCACACCATGCTTCAAAACGTTCACCAGCTAGCCCAACTACAAGTTATTTTTATAAAACAAAGCGCGTAGAATGGGGGACCTCTCCCTTCTTTCCCGCTAGGTTTCCTTCCGATCGATGCCTCGACGACGATCGACCCGCGCTAACCGTCCTTAACGAGCCTGAGAATCGTACCCTCGTTTCGGACTTCTACGCGGTAGGCCGCCGATGACCGCTGTCCGGTTCGACCCGTCCCAGAGTTAATCGCACTCGGCCAACAAACAACTATATTCCGTTCACCTTTAACCGAAGACTACTGTGGGAGCTACGTGCCAGCCGGACTAATCAGTCGCCTCCCTCTTATTCCCTGACCCGGCTCTCGCCGCATGGGAATGGCCGGGAGCGTGGTGACGTGCCGTAAGAGAGGCGTATGACTGGTCCAACGAGGACGTATAGCTTCCACCGCAGTGACAGTATAGGGGTGAACGGAGTAATAGACTGCTCTTCGATGCAGCAGACTCCGCTTTCTGGCCACCCGAGCTGGGTTCCCCTCTTTGTTCGTAAACACGTCGTTTCGTGGCCAGATGGCAAAGCTGGACCGTAAAAGCTATGCGAACAGACACTGATGGAGAGAAACCTGAGATCTGTTTGGGGGGAATGATCAGTGGGTAGACGGAAAGCTAGCTGCATGTGTCTCCACTGCGCTGTTCGAACGCGCTCGAAGGCGAAACGCCAAACGCCGGAAGCTGCCGTTCAATGTTCTAACGCGTTTAGCGAGTCCATTGGAGACAAAGGCAGCTGGCTTCGCGTCTATTCACTAATCATTCCAACCAGTGCTCAAGGCAGTGTTGTACACGTTCCTCAAAAAGAGAGACGAAAACTCGTTCCTCGCTCCTTTTTATTTTTGGAATGCGTTCCCGTTAGAAGTTTAATCTGTGACAAAGGAACTCGTTCCCGTTACCGTTTAAAAAATGGAACGTATCGTTAGAAATACGTTACTTTTGTATTGTGTTGATTCTCATATTTAGTTAGTTCGAAAGTAGTTTTAGTTTTCCTCATATGTATCCCATGAAATGGCAACGTACGAATCTGAGTGCATTGATAGAAGGGCACCAGGAGAAGAAAACAGCAGGAAAAAATTTTCCATTTGTTGATAAATCCACCTTTAGAAATCGCATCGTTTCACCATATCCTTGTTCGTGCTAGGCGATTCAAGCGAATCAGTGGTACTGTGAGCCAGGAATGAGAAGCAATGTGGGGTAACCCCTTATTAAAGGGTTACTCCACATTGCACATGCGTCTTACGACAACCTTACAAGTTTCAATTTATACAAGGTCCCTTGCTCCATGTTTGCTGTCCGCAAGATGATCAAGTGGAGAAGAGGGTAGAGCTTTTTGGATTTTGGAAGGTCAGTCTTGAAAACTACCAGTCGCTACCAGTCCTTCTCAGTGAAGGTTGGATTCTTTGTTTAGTTTGAAAATGGGAGGGAAGGGGAGACTGCGCTAAACGTCAACAAAATAAAGGTTAATTTTGTGTATTTTTAAAGTGACCAATGGTTCAAGCTACAAGTGTGCGTTCCATGTCTGGTAACCTGGTCTTTTGTTGTAACTCTAGGTCTCTTAGTGGAAGTTTAGTCATATGGCTGTAGTCGGCCTTAGATTTCTGGGTACATGAGGATTCTTGGAAGCAAAGAAAGTAGCTCACTTTGAGAAGCTCATCTTTCCTGTGTCTTTTCTCTCAACTAATAGTTTTGTTTTTGTGCCACAGTCTCATGCACTGAATAATAAATCAATGTCCACCAGCTCGCCTGCACCCGACTGTCACGAAGCGAGGGCTATGCAAAATAAACTCCCAAAATAAGTAACAAAAACGTTAACGACATCCTGCTCCTCGTAAAGATATGGTACTTTTTACTTTTTACTTTTTAAAGTTTCCCCCTTAGGAAGTAAAAAAATAAATTGCCGCACTGGACGAAAAAAAAAAAAAAAGAACATGCCTGTTCCTTTTTCCGTTCCGGTAAGAATGTAACGAGTTCCCGTTCGAGTTCCACCGATGCAAGATGGAACGGCGGCGGTCCTTCGTTCATCCTAAAAGGAACGGATTCCAGGAACGCCGTTCCGTGCAACATGGCTCCAGAAGCGGGTTTCCGGGGGGGGGGGGGGGGGGGGGGCTAAGTTGCAAGGTCAGCTTTTTTAAAATAAACAAAGCATTGATATACACCAGCGAAAATTTAGTCTTTGGTGACATAGCGAATATTGGGTCAACAAATTATATCTGGGCAATGATTCGGCAACACCCCCCCCCCCCCCTCTCTTACTGACGCCACTGTGCCCAAGTAGGTACTCCTGACGCACTTACATATATAAGTTTTTAATAAGCTTAACAGATTCGTAAAGAGAAAAAAAAGAGAACCCGTGGAAGATACGTTAATGAGCTTTTTCGCAGGTGGGTTATACGGCCAGGGGGACATAATTTAGGGAACTAATCGTGGCGATAAGTCGAATAATTAACTAAACTGCGTTCATTAACTTCGTAATTAGTAAGAAGTTAACCACTTAATGAGTAATTTTTAGAGAAGTGCAGAAAAGTTCCCACTCGCGCAACAGGCGCGAGACTGGGGTGAAAAAAGCGGAGGATAGGAGACGGAAAACCCGCGCGGGCGCGTTATTGCACCGGTAACCTTGCTCCTGCTAGCTCCGCCGTGCTACTCACGTGCGCCGAGCCTTTTTAACTTTGACTGATTTAGTGGTTTTTGATATCGCTCAGCAAGTTTCGAACTAGAACCATGTGCCTGTTTTCAATCATTAAAACCAACGTTACTGCAGCAAGCTCAGTTTCACAGCTCCGCCTGCGACGTGGCCTCAGTGGCGGTCACGAGAACTAGCAGCGCTGCAGTCGAGTCCTATTTCCGGATTGTCTACCCCGCCAAGTTTGAATAGCAATACTTGAGCTTGGGCGAGTTGTTGACTCATACTAACACTTCGCAGCGCAAGAAAACAGACGCACACAAAAATACATTTCAAACACTCAAAGAAAGAACACTCACGCTGACTCTGACCTCTGTGGTGAATTACACTTCATCTTCATCATCTTTTTTTGCTATTATACACATGGAAGTAAAAAAGAAAAAGGAAGAAAAGAAAAAGAAAAGGAAGCTCTCAACGCGGTGGTAGTAGACGACGCGCGAGACAGGGAAGCAAGATCCGACTGCAGCGCCGCTAGTTCTCGTGACCGCCACCTGGGCCACTCACCTCTACAGGCGAGAATAGGGTGCTGCGAAACTGAGCTTGCTCCAGTAACGTTGATTGAAACGTTGCGGTGCCAGCACGTGCGGCGTGCGCGTGAAAGTAGCATTGGCAAGCTTGTGAATGCACGCACTTTCAGCACGAGCAGAAACATGGCGGCTGCCAGATGCCCTGGTTGCAATCGTCTATTGAGGGTAGTCACTGAATGCCACATTTGAGGGCGCTGTTTAGAGAGCACTCTCAGATTGAGGTCACATTAATAGGCTACTTATACCCCTGCGTTGGAAACAATCGAAACAACCACAATGACAGACCAATCACAAATCGAGGAGAATGGGTCGCGCGCGTTGCATGCCGGTCGCGGGCCGGCTCCTTCTGTCTGCAAACATGGCGTCGGTGGTGATCGTCGACGTGGACGGCGTGGTGAAAGCTCATTTTTCCGCGTAAAAGCGCTATCCTTGACTGTGAATTTTGGTCGTGTGTCGCTATGATAACCCAGCACGTATTAGAAGGCAAGATCCACCTACTCGTGCGGCAATGTCGTGGCGGCACTCTCAAGACAGCAGAAACGCCCGTGCCGTCGTGTTTGTTTACTTTGACTACACTCTAAAAAATGCCTGCGCGTCCACTTACCCACAAAACACTCAAAGAGCCAATCTCTGCGATCTATGAAATCAGCTCAGCGAATGCGGAGGCGGAACATCTGTTTAGACCTCAAAAATTAAGTCTGCGCTGTGGCATTACGCAATGCAAGCATGACGTTTTGCATTGCGTAATGCTACAGCGCAGACTTAATTTTTAGGTCTAAACAGATGCTCCGTCTCATTATTCGCTGAGGTGATTTCGTAGATCGCAGAGATTGGCTCTTTGAGTGTTTTGCGGGTAAGTGGACGCGCAGGCATTTTTTAGAGTGTACAGTGGTGCTTTCTAAGCATTTGTGTCCTCGAACATCACCCGGATTTCTTATTTGGCGTATTTCATGCGTGTGCTCAAGTTCAAGGTATTACTGGCGCGTACCGTACAAAGGATGCGACGTTTTGCGCGTTTTCATCACCTGAGAAAAGCGATTAGTGTTAGCTATCCTGAACGCTCGCACCGTCTATCTGATCACGAAATCATATTTCTACGTTGCTATATCGCTGATAAGGTTACATCGTTTTTTATAATCGTAGAAAAGGCATGTGCCGAGATTTGTCTATTGGCAAAGTCGTGTATTAGAGTCGTGATCGTCCAAGACGGCGTACTGCATCTTTTTCTTTTCTTTTTTTTTTATCCGCTGTACCCTGCAAGCCTATCATGAAAGAATATTAATAAAGCTTTAGGCTATAGAAATCTGTCTATATTTTGTTACGGTATTGAGTGGCAGCGCGGCCTCTTTTTAGGGGCACCGCTGAAACAGCTGACGGCGGCGTAGAAGCGGTCGCCGTGCTGCCGACCAGCTGCGCTTGTTGCAGCGGTTGCAGGTGTGTGTACGCGCGGCGCAGAGCGGACGCTCCGGTCGCTCTGGTTGCAACGGACGCATCGCGCTCGTTGTACATGTCTGAACCAGCCTTAACGCGTTACAAGTAACGGTGTTACCGGCAACGCGTTAATTTTTTCGGTAACGTAGTAACCTACTCGTTACTTTTTCAAAACAGCAACGGGTAACGTTCTTACTTTACTTATCTCAAGTAACGGGTAACGCAGTCTGGAGAGTGCAGCCCCATCTTTGGTGACACCTGTGTAATATGGGCCATTACAAAACAAAAACGGCCATAGAAATTCACGAAGCCTTCCTGATTAGGTCCCACCACGACAACTCCTGTGTAAGCTCACCCTCTTTGTCCTTGACTAATAAAGAATTCTACTATTTGAAGAACCAATGATGCTGGCATTTGAGGGGTGTGTGTTTATAGACCATATCTTTGTGTTCTATCAAGTGTGCCTGCCTTTATATTTTTAAAAATTTGTCATCGAAATAAACAATTCAGTCAAAAGCTACGCCGCGTCCTGTCTAGTTCTCCCTTCGTTTTCGTCTTTGTTGTTTTGGCGTATTACACCATGAGAGTTACAATACTCGTTACTTCTTCCCAGGACTTCAAAAAAATACACTTAAATTTTTTTCATATTTTTAGGCGCCAAGTTATATGAACTTTTAAGTTTTATTTTTTTTTCTCGTGAGTATTTAAGCGACACCATAAGAAAATATAAAGTAATTTTGTTAAATTTTTGCATGATGTCTCTCGAAATATGGTGCTCATGCATATTTGTACCGTCAAAACAGTAAAACGTGTTAATTCATAACTAACAAAATAACGCAAAAGCAACGTTCTTTAGTTATTATCGGCAACGGTAACGCATTCCTTTTATTTTGAGGTAACGTAAGTCGGTAACGCGTTCCTTTTATTTGAGAGTAACGAGTAACGTATTTGGTTATTTTTTTTCGGTAACGCCTACAACACTGGTTTTCGCCCATGCGATATATGTGACCAAAAATTATCTCCGCCGTTTATGTATATAGAGATATAATAGATAGATATATGCGAACCTTCAAAGACACACGCCTCGGTCTAACCTTATAATTCGCTCTGTCGTGAAAGCCGCTTTATGTGGTCGAGTCAATCGAACATAACATTAAAATCAATAACCCTGTGCTACCAGGAGTAAACTTATTCATAATGCACGTTTATGCTAGAGCGCTTTTCTTTTTTTTCTCCCCTAGTTAGAGTTTAGCATTGCGGTGGTGCCTCATGGGCCCAGTTTCAGGAGCCCGAGGAACCGTGAAATATGCAAGCGGCGATTCGCGCCTCTGCGTCGGGATTATGAGCTTTAAAAATTTACGAACACTTTAAGCGCTCCCTCATCGGCCTTTTCCTGTTTTATAGATGCCTCCGACGGAATAGTTCCAGGGTCCACGAAGAAATGAATCTACTTCATTTCCCCTTTTAGGTCAGAGCGCAGTCGACGCTTTAGCCGATGGGGCCAATCGCAGAACGCGAAAGGTGCAACGTCACGGTATTTATCTTTTTGTGCCCCCGCTATAACTGGTTAAAAGCTGACAGGTCACGGCATATGCCGTGCACTGCATTTGCTGTACCGGAAGTGGAGGGTTTTCTCTGGTTCCGGTCCGCCTCAAAACGTTTTTTCTTTCTTTTTTTCTTTTCCTGTTCTTGGAAAAAGGAACTCTCCGCTTGGCGTCCCTAGACAGAGTGGTGAGTCCTCGACTTTTCAAAAACAAGAAAGTAGACGAGAACGAGAAAGCAAAGAGAAAAAGCTGTGCAGTTTGCTGGGTCGATGTCCTCTCCTCACTGAAAACGTCCCTGAGCACCGGAACTTTCACGCCTCACAAGACCGCATGCCTTTTCTTTTTCTCTTTTTCCGTGCACGGCATTTGTTGTGGGCCGTGACCATGGGATCTTTGTGTGCGTGTGTCTGCTTCCGTACGTCTTCTATAGCAGACTTGTGTGGTACTCATTATACCTAATCAAGTTACTCGTAATTGATTAGTTTCTGGAATAACTTCGTAATAATTTCATTATATTTATTAGGAAGTAATCGCGAGAGTAATTGATTACTAGAGGAAGTGCTAAAATTACTTGTAGCCGGTACTATATTTTCCTTCCCTTTCTAGTGGCGCCCTTTGTTTCTACAAGATTTCTATCGAGGAATTCCAGGAACCAGGTTTCCGACAGGAAAATTATTTACCAAAATTAGTGGACGAAGAAGATTAGTAAAACGACTTTTGTTTGGGCTAGTTGGTTCTTACTAGACATGATTAAAAAAGCGCAAACTTGACGAGGACAAAGAAGGCACACGTACAACAGGACTGGCGCTTTTTTTAGTAGTTTATAATTTGGTTATCGTAATCTACTAACGAACAGTACGAAAAAACCGTTGTGAAATCGGTAGAAAAATTCTGTCGTTCTAAAAATCTGAGGCAATCGAAAAGGTAGCAGTTACTTTTTTTTTTTCAAGCAACGACCAAATAATTGTTTCCTGAGGCAGTCAAGTAATCCAATTGAATAATTTTTAAGCAAAAGCGACTGTAATTGTAATCGATTACTTTTTCGAGAGACGTGTACAAGACTGGTCTTTAGTCACTGATAAAGTGAACAAAAAAAAGAGAGATAGTTGTACCATTAGGGCCCTTACATGTTCCTATATTTTTGCTAAATTTGTTTTGAACATGGTGCGATAGTTTTTTGGATGAATCGATTTAAATGCGGGAACCTCGGATCCAACCCATTCGGGAAGGCCGCCATTTTTGTTGGGTCGGTGACGTCATTCGCCCATAGCGCAGCGTCCCCTTGCCCGCACTCGCAGACTTGGCTCTCTCGGCGTCCTGCGCTTCAGCTTCCTCGTTTACCTTCCGCGTTTCGAGCACGTAGTTTTGAGACGATGACGGCTATGGCACCGCCCGCTTCGTGGGAGTCTTTAACACTGATCGCAGCAGCGGTGAGAGTGATTGTTGTCATGTTGCAAACTGGTCACTTTGACTTCGACCCGCTGGCGACCAGCTGCAGGGACGACGACGACGAGAACGTCACGGACCAACTCGCCGTCTTCCGCCACGAGCTCGCACGTGCATGCTGGGTGGAAGCAGTGTTGTACGGAACGGCGTTCCAAGGAACGGCGTTCCTGGAACGCGTTCCTTTTAGGAGGAACGAAGGAACGCCGCCGTTCCATTTTGCATTCGTGGAACTGGAACGGGAACGCGTTACATTTTTACTGGAACGGAAGGAGTAACGGCGTTCCTTTTTTCGTCTAGTGGGGTGATTCCTATTTTACTTCTAACAGGGAAAGTACGAAAGTACAAAAACAATATCTTTACGAAGTGCAGGATCTCTTTAACGTTTTGGCTACTAATCTTATGAACTATTTTGTGTGGTCCTCGCTTGCTAACAGTTTCGGGTGCAGGAGAGCTGGCGGGCATTGATACTTTTTTGAGTGCCCGAAACTGCGGGACAAAAAGC
Source organism: Ixodes scapularis (assembly GCF_016920785.2). Classification (NCBI taxonomy): domain Eukaryota; kingdom Metazoa; phylum Arthropoda; class Arachnida; order Ixodida; family Ixodidae; genus Ixodes; species Ixodes scapularis. Next base: position 55,437,945 of record NW_024609837.1, read on the forward strand.
AAAACTTTTAGTCGTAGGAAAAGGCAAAGAAAGAGGGTTGTTGCAAACGCAGGTACTTTCTTTGGTTCTACGAATCCTCATACACCCAGAAATCTTTTTCCGACTACATCCATTTTTGAACTTCAATAACGGGACCTCCAATTACAACAAGATCACATATTGTCAGATATCGGACTCACCCTTCTATCCCGACCATTATTCACTTAAAAGAAACACAAAAAATAACCTTTATTCCTTTCCTTGTACCCCACCTTCAAACTGAACAAAAAATCTAAACTTCACAACGAAGCATTTGTAGCTTTCAAGACTGACTTTCCAAAAGCCCTAGCCTCTCCTTCACTTGCTCGTCTTACGGACAGCAACATCGAGAAGCAACTGTTGTTAAGTTCTAACACGAGACTCTGTTGAATTGAAACGTGTAAGGTAGTTGTAAAACGCTCGTGCAATCTTGGATAAAAGTACATTTGGCTCGTCTAAATTATCCTCTACAAACATTGACATGGTTATTAGCTGAGATTTTAACATGAACATGTCAACAAATGAAACCCTGCTTCCGCGTGTTTTCTTCTCCTTGTGCCTTTCCATCACGACATACAAAATCGTATGCTGACTATTCATGGGAGAGATAAAAAATAAAAAAAAAACTGTTTGATTTAACTAAATATGGCAATTAGCAAAAAAATACAAATGTAACGTATATGTAACGATACGTTCCATTTTTTAAACTGTAACGGGAACGAGTTCCTTTTTCACATATGGAACTTGTAACGGGAACGCGTTCCAAAAATCATAAGGAACGAGGAACGAGATTTCGTTCCTTTTTTTGAGGAACGTGTATAACACTGGGTGGAAGGTCAAAGAGCAAGGGGATGAGATCCAGAGAAGCGTCCATCCCCAACTTTCTTGAACGTCAACGCCTCGGTGCATGCACTAAACTCAGAATTTCAAGTGAACAACAAACATCGCAATGTTCCCAGAGAATAGCTTAGATGACAGTCATAAAATATCAGTAAGCCGTAAATAAACGTTTGGACGCGTATAGTTTTTATTCCGCGGCTCTTCAGTTTCATTGCGTTGAATCATATTCACATTCGCAGATTTGTCAATTTTTGCTTCTCTCGACAAAACATCCTAATGTTCCCGAGGGCTGTAACTGCCTAGATATCATAGAATGCAAATAAAACGAAATTTTTGATATTTTCTGGAAAGCATTTTATTCCACGGAATGGTCCCAGCAAGTTCGCCACGTTAGTAGCCGAGTAGCGTGAGAGGGTGCGATCGTACCGCCGGTACCGTGGCGAGGCGAGCTTGGGCGAGCGTTAAACTTAATATGATGATCACGCTCTTTATGGGCACCATGGTGAGACTAACCTGGGCAGTCAGACCAAAATTATCAACATTAGTGTATTGCATATACTGGAGCTCTAGAAAGCGCGAAAGTCAGTGTATATACTAAGTAGCCTACGAGCATTCCATTTCAAGAACAATTTACCGGTCTAATGTTCGTGTCCTAACCCTTTTCAGCTGCCTGGGATAGCATTTGATTCGGCACTCTCACGTATGGCGAAACGGGGCATAGTTCGGACGGGACGCTTTGTTTAGCATCGGAAAACAATCCAAATGAAGACGAAAGTTCAGTGATTAATGACCGAACAAAAAGAGGATATCTAAATAACTCCGTGCGTGCGCAGCGGCATTTAGTATTCCGTTCACCTAGAAATGGGCTTTTTTTAATGCGAAATGTGTGTATGCCAGTTATTAAGTGTCGATATAACCTGGATATAATTGGCGTTTTTGGTGGTGGCATGCACCACAATCACAAAAGCCATCGCCACAATCCGGCAGCCGTCCAACCATATTCCGTTTCACACGAGGCTGGAGCACAGCCGACGCTACGACCTGAAGGAGCCAATCGAACAGTGCCAGAGGTGCATGGTAAAGATACTCGTCGTCTTTGCGCAGTGCACATCACCGGCCATTCCAATTTTAACTGCGTGATGCACGTTAAAGAGCCCAAACCAGTTGTACTGCACTGGCTAAATTTCTCACCTACAGCTAGGATACAAGTCGCCCGTTGAGACAGACTAAGTTTCAGGCTGTATAAACATACACAGAACCCCCCCCCCCCCTCCCATGCCATTTACCCACATTAAATGCGCCGTAATCCTGCGCTTTCCTTTTACTGGTTTGGTGGATGATAGCAAATCAAGAAAGACCAGGAGCCCCACGTGGTTTTGCGCTGCTTGATTGGCTTGATCCGGTCGTAGAGTCCACAGCGCTAAGGCGGATTGACACTTGCTACTCGCAGCGGTCACGCGACTGAATAGTAGCGACATGCGACGAGCGTTTACCGGCGTTCACACTGCGCGCGATCGGCGAGTCGCTTCTCGGAAGCCGCCGTCGATTCCGTCCTTCACGTCGCAGCTCGGGTTCGCGTTTCACTGCATTCTCATTTTCGTTGTTGCGCAGCTACACATGCGATGTTTTCGCCATACCAGAAAGACTCGTTTACTTGGCAGATCCTTCTGAACCCCACAGTGAAAGCACGTGCACAACCGCTACATCGGCGTGCACTCACTCGAGTTTCCGCGGTGTACAGCTGCCAATCCAAAGGCGGCAGGGATTTGCTGTTAGTAAAAGTTTTTTTTCGGGCGCCCGTTCAAATCAGATGGCATTCTTTAATAGAGCTGATCAGAGCCGCCACGGAGACCTCCATGACTCTGCGTATATCCATGGCGGCTACCGCGAACCGATGCTCCGAGGTGGACATGTGTGGTTGCATCTCGGCGCCTCTCCCCAAAATCCCGAATGTGAACAACCGCGGGGCGCTACACGTCACTTCCGAGGCGCCGCTGATTGGCTGAGCCGCACGGCCACACGGCGGTCAGTCTGAAAACCCGGTCCCGAAGCGACTACCCCAAACCGGTAGCTTTTGTGATCGCGACAGTGGCTTTCGTGGCGAAACCTTTGGCGCGACCGCTGACTTGCGAGTGTAAGCGCGTCTTTCATGTGAAACGGAGTATTCGAGACTCCACCGAAACGGGCGGCACCTAGCGGGTAAACGCCGAACTGGCTGGAACAGGTCCTTTTGCGATTTCTGCTCGCCCCTTGTGGCTTCCATGATTGCACCTTGTCACCGGCTGGTGCCATAGCCGCCGAAGTAAACCGACGGAAGGGCGTCGGTTCCGTCCAAAGCATAGCAAACGGCAGCAATGACATGGCCGCAAGTAAAACCATGACTCATAAAGGCCTACGGAATTATAGGCACGCCTTCCATTGTTTTTCCTGTTGAGTAGGGTAAACCGTTGTCACGGTGACCCTGTCGTTACTGTCGTGTCGTGTTGCCCAGGTCAACGCAACCTACGCAACCGCGTGAACCTAACGTCTACCAACGTTCATCAGCGCGGTTGGAGAATAGGAAGTTCTTTCATCGCTTCTTCCAAGAAGAAAGCTCACCTTCCCCAATACGAAGCCGCGTGCTTAAAACGTAATGAATAAAAATCGGGGCAAAGAATTTTGCTCCGATTTCGCCAATGATTGCCCGCTGAAACTCAAGCGTTGTGCATTGAGCTGACACATCTCATTGCACAACCTGCTTTTGAGCGCCTGATTTGCCAAAGAGTGGCAACTTCTATAAGACACTAGAATAGCGAATAGTTCGGCAATGGTTTGATTCCCGAGGATGCGCGTCATCTTTGCGTTAAATGCTTTATTTTTTTTTATACGACTTTCAAGGCACACCAATACTTCTTTGCTTTTTTTCCAATCAGCTCCTGCAGTGCCGGTACGACATTGTCGCAGGGGGCGAACCACAATAAAAGAGAACAGTTGTCACCATTTGCACGACAACCCGACACCTCTTCAAGCGCATTCCTATTCTAGACTAAAAAGAAAGAGAAAATACTGCGGTAATCTGTCCTTCTGGTATATTCACGGATATCGTGCATATGATCTCTTCGAAGAGAAAAAAATATTTCGGTGTTACAAAGTAAGATGAGCTCTGAATTCACGATAAATACTATATATATACTATAAGAGTGAACGCGAGTTCTTGCGCCACAACCCAAATGAACACCCGCCTATAATTTTTTTATATTATATTTTATATCATTCATATACCTTGAACGCAGGAGGTCAGGCAAAGGTGGCATCTCCGGCGGCGGCGCGCCAACTTTGCCTAACGACATCCGTTGTTTTACGACCCGGAGGTCCGTGCTCGGCGGAGGCGGTGACCATGGCAACCGGGGAGCGCTGGGGTGAGGAGGCTCTTAATTTGTCCGCTGGACTTTAGGGACGCAGCGACGTCCAAAAAGAGCAAACGCCTGCCGTAAAGGGAGGGAAAGACTATTTGCGGACAGATTTTCGGGGAACCAGGACTGGACGTCGGCGAAGGTCTACGGGGAGGTGAGAGAGAAAGCTGCCGAGGGAATAGCGGAGGGAAAAAGATAACAAGGAAAGAAGTCGGAGAGTAGTAGTAAACGAGCAAAATTGAGGAAAGTATAGTTGAAAGAAAGGGTAAGATGTGTCGTAAAAGATCGAAATAAGATTAAAAAAGAAAAGAAAATAGAGGTAGGGGAGGGGAAAAGGCAAGAAACAGCGGTAGGGAGACTATTAACGAGAAAGGTAGAGCAGCTTGAAGCTAAGGAAAGGAGCGGTGGAAAAGAAGAGGGCCCCAGAAGGGAGGAGAGGCCTCCTACATAACAAGGCCTTCAGGCTGAGGTTTCGACGTCACCTAAAGAGGTGAAGGGAATGCTGCGTCAAGGATCCGGCTGAGGCTTGTCTTCAATCAGTGGAGAAGACACGCGTCATGAAATCCGCACCCCGCGTTCGTCTCTGCAGCTGGTAAGGGTAACGCATTACCAGTAATGGCGTTACCTATAACAAGTTGCAAGCAACAGTGTTACAGGAAACGCGTTATAAGATCGGCGTTACAGGAAACGCGTTATATTTTCGGCAACGTAGTAACTACTCGTTACTACTTCAGAAAAATGACACATAACGTAATTATGTTACTTATTTTGAGTAACGGCTAACGTAGTAAGGCTGCTCGCTCGTTAGAGTTTCCCCAGACTCGAAGAAAAGTACACTTAAATTTTTTTTTCGCGTTTCTAGGCGTCAAGATTTCAATGGCAATCATCGCACATACCTCCAAAACGTTTGCCTGTGCTGGTAAAACCAAAAGTGGCAAAATTTAAGTAGAACCACGCAAAAAATAGGGCAGTTACGTTATGTTTCTGCGTGGACATGTTTCTTGAAATATGACGCTTATCTATACCTGTAACGCTAGACGAGTAAAACGTTCTAATTCATAAATGAAACGAAACGCAAAAGATATGTGCTTTGCCTTTTTTCTGAAACGGTAACGCGTACGTTTTATTTTGGACGTTACGTTGGTCTGTAACGCGTTCATTTTATATACACGTAACGAGTAATGTATTTCGTTTCTCTTTTTTTTTTTTTTTCGGTAGCGCCCGCATATGACCCTGCCCCGAAACTTTGCGGCGGTGACAGCGACGCCTCACTCCGGGATATTAGGGAGTTTTAGTATATCGCTCCGATAACGATGTGATGCAGGAAAAAGGCGTCAGCGGAGCACCGCATATCATTATAGGAGGTGTCGAAACGATCTACTAAATCTCCCTACTGACGCCAGAGGGAACGGTAGAAAAATATTTACGGGCGGAAAAAAAAAAGAGATATTGCGGTGTCCGGTGTAATCGTATCGTACACCGCGAGGAACTCAGATGGACAGCTTTCTGGGACACGCTATTTTAGTTCCCGATTCTCACGACACCTGGTGTATCAACCTTGATCAACCTAAAGCCCCTTTACGTTTCAAAAGTAGCGCTAGGTGCGTTAAAGCACAAGGCACGTGCAACGTGCAGCCCTTGGGAAGATCATGGCGGCACAGCGCAGCACTGAGCTAGAGTCTACTAACTGAGGTGGATTTCAGACGCCATGAATTTCCCGGAATTGGCGCGCGGCATGTGCCTCGAGTATGTCTACAACAATGATCATCATCATCAGTCGCAGACATTTCACGACTACGCGCTATGCTACACCGGCGGTCGGTGCGCCAGTGCAAGCCAGTGTCTCAAGGTGTGAAACAACGTCAAATGTGTTGCGTGGTGTTTCTGTTTGATACTTTTTCGAAAGCATGCACACGATATACCCCAAGTTTCAGCGAACATTAATTTAGTTTAGGTGTCTGAATTCGGCTTTTAGAAACAAAAAACTCCCCAATTATGTGTAATTTGCCGTTTTGCGTTCAAGAGACAATCTGTTATTTTCTGTATTGCGTATGTTATTTCAGCGATGTGCGCCACTACTATAGTTTTGAAATATGCATCATCTAAACGTGAAAACGCTATTGTTCCTTTTTTTTTTTTTTTTTTTTTTTTAAGGTGCTACCGGCTGTTGGTCAGCAAACCGCTGACCGGGCCCGCTCCCTGGGCTGCGGTTTCGCTATTTAATTTTTTTGTTTTTTTTTCAACTCTAAATTTTTTTTCCTTTTGGCGCTCAGCCCTTTTTATTTATTTTATAATCGGATTTAAGTCTGCAATGCTAACGCGGGAGCAGACCAGAGACACAACATTTTTCTTATTTCTTTTAGGTCTCAACATATTATATGTATGTTGGTCAGCAAAGCATTTTGTCTTTAGTCCTCAATTTTTAGCCTTTATTTATTTGGCTCTGGAGAGCCACGGCACCGTAGAGAGACAGCAGCCCGTACCATGGAGGCCCGCGGTGCCGCGTCTAGTGAACATGATAATGTGATGATTATACAGGCTGTTTTTTTTTAAGCTGAACAGATTTGTTTAAAAAATGCCGTGAAAGTTACACTTATGCCGCTTGTGGAGGTGAGTTATACGGCCAGGGGGACATATTATAGGGGGCTAGTCGTAACGATCAGTCGGCTAATTAATTGAAATTCGTTAATTAACTTTTTAATTAATGAAAATAGACATAAGGTTCCAATTAGAAACTTGCTGAGCGTCATCGAAAACCACTAAATCAGTAATTTCCAGAAAGACTTTGAGCGTGAGAAGCGTAGTAGTGCACTAAAGTTACCACTCGTGGAGCAGGTACAAAGCTAGCGGTAGCGATAAAATAAGGCGCCCCGCGCGATTTTTCCGTCTCTTATCTAGCCCCAGCCTTGTACCTGCTCCACGAGTGGTAAATTTAGTTCAATACTACGCTTCTCACGCGCCGAAAGTCTTTCTGAAAATGACTGATTTAGTGGTTTTTGATGACGCTGAGCAAGTTTCTAATTGGAACCATATGTCTATTTTCATTAATTAAAAAGTTAATTAACGAATTTTAATTAATTAGACGACTGATCGTTACGATTAGCCCCCTATAATATGTCCCCCTGGCCGTATAACTCACCTCCACAAGCGGCATAAGTGTAACTTTCACGGCGTTTTTTAAACAAATCTGTTAAGCTTTAAAAAAAAAACAAAAAAACCCTGTATACAGGGTGTCACAAAAAAAATGTACAGTATTTTTTTTAACCGCAAAAATCAAGTCTAATGCATCGCCGAACGCTCATTATCTGCCCAAACAGGTCACAACAAGATGCCAAAGTTTCAGCCCAATCCGATAACTTAATAAAAAGTTATAACTGGGTGATTTCAGACAAGATCGACCAAAGGATGGCTAGTCGACATTTTCAAATCAACTGATGTTTTTATATGTTATTGTCTAGTGTCTGGTATGAACGAATCCAAACTTAGTTTTGACTAGAAAAAATACTTGGGGACAGGAAAAATCGTAATGCATGAGGTGGTGGACAGTTGCATTAACGCGCACTGATGGAGGGGGCCCGTTTGAGAGTGAATAACTAAAGCGATAACATTAGGAGAACTCTAATACGTTTTAGGCGCAAACTATGGGTTTAGCTTGCTTGTAATATAAAGTAATCATATTTATTTAAAATTTATTTATTTTTCTAAAAATTGACAAACATGCCTGCTCGAACGACAAATGGCAAACTTTGGAGGTCTGTATCTCATGAAATAATTTAATCATTATAATATAATTTGCAGATATTATTCTACTAATATATAGCTAATATTTAAAAAATAACTAAGGTATCTGTGTGATACAATAGTTAAGATATATTTAGTCAAACATGGAAAAAATCAAACAAAGAAAAATTCCGATGCGAATAAAAAAAAAACACCACCCTCGTTTTTTTTTAAATTTAGGTAACCTGTTATACTCTATTTCGGCATTCATTTCCATTAAAAACATGTTGCATCATTTTATTGACAAAGAAGATACAACTCCCCAAAGTAGGGTCCTTTTTCAAAACCTACACTTAGCAGTGTTTTATACAAGAACTGACTCTGAGTTCCAGTTTCATGAAACCAACACACATCTTTTATATATTTTTATTCAGATGAGGCCAATGATAACTAAAGAAATCGTTCACACACATAAATTAAGGAGAAACTACTGTGTACAAAGAGGTATATTACGGACTAGTGATCCGAGAAAAGATCATGCAGCCATCGGCCACTAGGAACTTTGTTTACTTTATTCTCCTGCGACACTATTTGCTATTCCCTCTTCCGCTCTACCTTCATCTCTCTCTCTCTCTCTCATATATATATCCCTGATATATATCCAGAACAAAAACATGCTCAAGCATTCCCTTTCTGCGTGGTAGTGTTCTGTGGCTAGCAAAAATCATTTCCTCGCTAAGCTCACGATTATGGCAAAATAGTTGCCGGAAACCGCAGACGACACTCGTCGCTAGTTCTGGCAAAACGGCCGATACAATCTTTTTTTCGCATTTCCCCGCTCGCTGTCAAGGACAAGGGGGTTCGCTTCAACCAGCAAAACATGGCCGCCGACGCCTGTTTACTGAGCAGTCATGCCTGTCGCCATCTCACTCGCTGGCGTCACGGGCGATAATATCAGGCACAAAGGGGCACACCAACCGGCAGCATTATCCCCAAATACTCGAGCCTCGCGTAAATACATAGAGTGTAAACGCTGTCGCCATGTTATCGTAGTAAGACCGCCCCCCCCCCCCCTCCCCCAACGGGGGACTGCAGTACGCGACGGCGTACTAACACAACGGCGACGATATCGACATCGCGGGCTCCGAATTTTCCCATAGTTCTACTCCACGGGCATTTCTCGAAACGCTTGATATTGTGCACGCCCGCCTGGAAGGATTTCAGGCGCGTAGTTAAGATAAGGCGGTTCTCCGCGGCAAAAGAAAGCAATTTCACAAAAGCTTAAAAGCGGCGGCGACGCGTGTGCGGTGAACGCTTGTAGTTTTGGTGTAGACAGGGTGTGTGTGTTCTCGTTGTTGACACCAGCCGGCGATAAGGCACTGCAGGCGGTAGCTCAGTACAGCAAGGGCTAATCCGAGTGACCATCAACGTAACCCCACCGCCAACCCCTCGCGAACCGGTCGCCGACATGGCTCAGGCTGTGTCATGAACCACGTGGTAGAAGCTCGGGTGCTTTCATATCAGCGCGTGGAGGGACGACAGTGCGATTCCGGAAAGTCTTTTTCGAAGGCCGCTGACCACAATTTTTTGTCTGGAGACTTTCCCTCTTTCTTCCTTTGACGTGGATCAAGCTTTGCCGACAGCCTCAGTTGTGACCTCTCTTTTCAAATGTACGTTTGCAGTGAGTGAGCTCCTCAGCCTCGGACTTGTCACTTGTGCACCCAGTAGTTCTTTCACTTGGCAATTATATGCCATCAGTTGGGGTTTAATTTCTATTATTTATGTATACATTATGAAGACGTCCTGGAGCTCCAAACGAGTGTTTTGTGCAGATTACTTTTGCAAACACAAAAAGACTATACCAAAGCAGCGGTCTTTCATTTTGACTTTGCTGAAAACTGGACCATCGTGCTTCCTGACGAAGTGCAAGCATATCACTGGAAAAAAAAAAACAAGTTTCGATATTTACATGTGTAGTGACGACAAGAAAATCTACAAACAGCTTTGCCATCGTCAGTGAGGACCTGTGTCACGACGCCGCTCACGCTTGCTTGGCTCTAGAAAAAGTGAAGGAGTGGGTTGAAGACAACGTTGCGGTATACTCGTACGTGACGTACGTAAGTGACGGCGCCGCCAGTCATTTCAAGAATCGCTACCAGCTTCACCAATTTGCAAAGGACGATTGCCCACAAGCCCAGTGGTTATTTTCTGCATCTGGACATGGGAAAAATGCATGTGACGGAGTTGGCGGACTCGTGAAGCACCAGGCCACGCTGAACAACCTGAGAGAACGTTCAGTAAGCGCAATTCAGACGGCCAGGACAATGGTGAGCGTTCTATCAAAGAAACTGAAAGGCGTGCATCTTGTATATCTGGACGAAAATGAGGTTGTTCGGTATCGTGAACAAAAAAAAATGAAAGCCGTTTACAACTCCCTGTAACGCCGAATTAGAGCGCAGCTCTTGAGGAGGAGGAGGGAAAGGTACTGGGGGGGGGGGGGGGTCAAGTGACCTCGGGGGGCGGGGGGGTCACGTGACCTTGGGGCGTCACGTGACGTCGGGGGGTCACGTGACGATACCGATGACGTCATCAGTAGCGTCACTGATGACGCCATCAGTGATGATGATGACGATGCGGATGCCGGTGACGTCATTAGTGTCGTCACTGATGACGTCATCAGTGACGATGACGATGCGGATGCCGGTGACGTCATCAGTGACGTCACTGATGACGTCATCAGTGGCTATGACGTCAACGGGGGGTCACGTGACCTCGGGGGGTATCCCCAGGTCACGTGACCCCAGGGGGGTCACTTGACCTGGGTAACCATCGTGACCCTCGTGAGGGTAACCCTAGTAACCCTTGTGAGGGCAACTCTCGTGACCCTCGTGAGGGTAACTCTCATGACCCTCGTGAGGGTAACTCTCGTGACCCTCGTGAGGTTAACTCTCATAACCCTCGTGACCCTCGTGAGGGTAACCCTCGTGAAGGTTACCCTCACGAGGGTTACTAACCCTCGTAACCCGCGTGAGGGTTACGAGGGTAAGTAACCCTCGTGAGGGTCACGAGGGTTATGAGAGTTACCCTCACGAGGGTAACCTAACCCTCGTAACCCTTTTGAGGGTTACGAGGGTTAGTAACCCTCGTGAAGGTTACCCTCACGAGGGTTACTAACCCTCGTAACCCTCAAAAGGGTTACCTTCACGAGGGTTACCCTCACGAGGGTTACTAACCCTCGTAACCCTCGTGAGGGTTACAAGGGTAAGTAACCCTCGTGAGGGTAACCCTTGTGAAGGTAACCCTTCTGAGGGTAAAAACCCTCGTAACCCTCGTGAGGGTTACGAGGGTAAGTAACCCTCGTAACCCTCACGAGGGTTACGAGGGTTGCGGTTACGCCGACGCCGACGCCGACGCCGACGCCGACGGCGACGCCGCTCAAGCCGGGAACGGGCCCCTAAGAGCTGCGCTCTAAAAAGAAGAGTGGCTGACGGTGCGCGCCTTCCCTGGCATTCAGTCTTGGCACGCGTGGCGGCTCAGCAAGTCATCAACAGAAGGGACCTGTGACGTATATGTAGCACGGACAGTCGGATCTGCTTGGAAGCAACTTTATTAAATGGGTACAGCGAGGAAAACCTTAGCGTAAAGTGCCGAATTTGATTTCCCAAGGACTGCTCATTTTGAATGCAGGGACATCTTATTTATCACATTTTTCTTCACGGGGTATTTAACCTACTGTTTTTGTTGGTGGTTACTAATAATTTTTATCTGATCACTATAAAAAAAATCCCAAAATGTTATCCTCGAGCAGGATAAAATATATCGGCTTGCCACGATTCATTCATACACCGAGAGCATCGAAGCTGCTCCAGTTAGGCACTATGGCATCCGTCACCTGAAATTGTTTGTAATCGTAAATACACAGCCAACCTAAATATCTTACTATTATATCTTTGTTTTTGTGTGTGGAAGTAAAGTTATTTATTTTACTCTAGATGTAAAATATACCGGAAGGTACAACTTCACACTGCATCATCTTTTCTCAAATCATTAGTCTCTAATATGGTACAACTTTGTACGCTTATGTAAAATGCTGTATATAGTTTCTCCTCCCTTTTACTGTGTGACCGATCGCTCTTTTTATCAATGACCTCATCTGAATAAATGTATATAAATGATTTGTGCAAGTTTCATGAAACTGGAACTCAGAGTCACTTCTTGTATAGGACACTGCGAAGTGTAGGCTTTGAAAAAGGACCCCACTTTGGGGAGTTGTTTCTTCTTTCACAGTGCAATGATGCAACATGTTTTTAATAGAAATGAATGCCGAAATAGAGTATAACAGGGTAGCCAAATTTTAAAAAAATCGAGGGTGGTGTTTTTTTTTTATTCGCATCGGAATTTTTCTTTGTTTGATTTTTTTTCCCATGTTTGCCTAAATATATTGTAACTATTGTGTCACTCAGATACCTTATTTATTTTTTCAATAATAGCCATATATTAGTAAAATAATGTCTGCAAGTTATGTAATAATGATTAAATTATTTCATGAGATACAGAGTTCCAAAGTTTGCCATTTGTCGTTCGAGCAGGCATGTTTGGTAATTTTTAGAAAACTAAATAAATTTTTAATAAATATTATTACTTTATATTACAAGCAAGTTGTACCCATAGTTTGTTTGTAAAAAGTTTTAAAATTCTCCTAATTTTATTGTTTTAATTATTCACTTTCAAACTTGCCCCCTCCATCAGTGCGCGTTATTGCAACTGTCCACCTCTCCCTGCCTTACGATTTTTCTTGTCTCCAAATTTTTTTTCTGGACAAAACTAAGTGTGGATTCGTTTATACCAGACACTAGACAATGTCATATAAAAACATCAGTTGATTTAAAAATGTCGACCAGCCACCCTTTGGTCGATCTTATCTGAAATCACCCAACTAATTTTCTGAAAATTTCAATGGGAAAATGGCGGCCGACGGAGTTTTCGAATACACGGGGCTCTATGGGCACCAGAAACCGAAAACGGGCAAAAATGGGCTCCATTTTCCCATTGAAATTTTCAGAAAATCAGTTATAACTTTTGATTAAGTTATCGGATCGGGCTGAAACTTTGACATCTGATTTTGATCTATAGCGCTACGTTTGGGCGGAGAATGAGCGTTCAGCGATGCCTAGTTTATTTTTGGCGGTAAAAAACCCCTGTAAATTTTTCTTTTTGTGACACCCTGTACACATCGCGACACTGTTAGCGCGAACACGACTTCGGCGCATTTTTGCAGTTTACTTCTAAATAGTATCAGCGAGAACGAAATTTTATCGCTCGCACTGTATAACTAAACGAGCTCTTTCGTAGAAATAATAACTTTGATGACATCCTTTGGTTTGAAAAAGAAAAGCAGCAAACACCGGGGATCACTCGTTCGCGCTAACAGTGTCGCGCTCTGTACATGCATGATGACGACGACATGGGTTGTTGGCATTGGGCAGGATGGCAGTCCGATTCACAGAGGTCCAGATAATGTGGAGGTGGTTTGGGCGGGTCAGCAGTGAGCCACGGGGATCTGGCACGCCGTTCGATCGGTGCATGAAGGAACCCCAGGCACAGGATGGCGCTGTTGCTCACTGGGGTCCACTGGGGTCGAAGCATCAGGCTCCAAGGAGGTTGCCCAGTCAAAATAGAAGCTGCCGCTTCCGAGGAACCAGGGGCCCTATGTTGCACGTTTTGGATTCCGACGGCGACTAGGGAGAAGGAAGTGACGTCAACGACATAGAAAACGCAGATTGGATGTTGCCAGAAGCAAACGAAATCAACATCCAATCTGCGTTTGCTGCGTTGTTGACGTCACTTCCTTCTCCAGAGTCGCCGTGGGAGTCCCAAACGTGCAACATAGGGCCCCAGGGCTCAGATTGAGTCACCGCCGTCGCCCGGTGTGTCATCATCTCAACGTCGTCGTCGTTGTGTTCTTTATTTATACGCGTATATATGTATAAATAAAATAAGATAGATAAAAAGACAGAATCGAACGCCCAGCGGCGCGCCGTTCTAGTGTTATTTCTAGTTATTTTTAGTTATACACGCCTGAAAGAATTTTGTTCAGTTAGTGTCGGTAACCGAGCTAAGACTTTACGTACACAGGCATATTCAAAGCAAAATATATAGAATGCAAGTGTTTCTGACCCTACATAACAATTGCTTATATTTTAGATCCAGGGCACAAATTTTGATTGTAAACAACTAATTATGATATAGTCATATTATAACCGCCACATTCTTAGTCAATATGCTGTCACAAACGCATCGTACAAATATTTTTTTCGATAAGCCTATGTAAATGTAGCTTGGCCGCAAGCTTCTTGGTGCACGGCGGACTGCTAACTTTACAGGGGCAAAAAGTGGGCCGAATTTGAAAGTCTCGAGGAATAAAAAGTATTAATTAAAATACCGACATTTTAACTGCGGTGTGTGCTATGAGTCGGCAGCTATTATATTCCTCGAAAACGTTACGATTCTCCCTTCCACTGGGAAGAAATTTAAGATGTTGTCAAAGTGGCCCATAGGACCCACTGCAACAATAATATATTGGGCCCAGGAATAAAAATTATACAATCCTGAGGTTCAAGGATTGTATTAGTTCCCTTTATAGATATCCCGGGGAAGTTAGGAATTTCTGCAGTAGTTTGGCTAAAATTATCATTTTAATGCATTTTGCTCAGAATAGCCAAGAAGGAGACCGTGTCCAGGAATGCTGGGGATAGTTGACAAAACCGAAAGAAATTTTCAAGGACACAAAGCCGAGCCTTATGGGGATATGTACATTACTGAGAGACATAACGCGCAAGGATTGGGGCTTCGTTGTACGTTCAACCAACATCGCCTAGAATCTAATCAAGGCCCGCGAATGACCTCCTCTTTACCACGGGAAAGAGTTTAGCATGTTGGTTAAACATAATTAGGAGACACCAGCTGAACAAACCAAGCATACAAATGTGAGGAGGACGAGAGAGACGCGTTCAACCGCTGGTTGAATGCGTCTCTCTCCTTCAAGCACAATTGTATGCTTGGTTTGTTCAGCTGGTGTCTCCTAATGATAACCTCCTCTTTCTTCATGAAACGTCATCACAACCGGATGGCGTCGACTCAGCAAATGGACCCGAGCCCCATGTCGCGCCTCCTTCGATGCGTTGATTGGACACGAGGCAGCCAAACGCTGACGCAGCACTCGCGCTCATTTTGTGTCTTCGCTCGATCTCACTGGGATCACGTCGATATTCGGGTGCACAGGTTTTGATTGTTCTAGGTGGTGTTGGCGCAACACTCAACTCTTCATGGGGCTCGTATATAGGCGCCTGACAAGCACCAATTTAACTAGAGTGTCAGCAGTGCGATTTGTAGCCTGTCGCGGGTTGAAGTTAAAACAAGGGCGAAACAAGCTCCTTTGAGAAGAACCCTCCCCTCCCCCCTCCCGCCTCCCCCCTCCCTCTTTTCCTCCCTCTCCCCTGCCCCCCTCCCCATAAGAAAACGGTGGCATCGCGCGCGCAGTGCTTTACTCGGCTGTCCAGTCGTCGGTGGGCATTTCCTGGCTCGCTTATCGACCCTGGCTGGCCAATCGTCGGAGATGGGGACAGGTAGCATATCGCCTTTCAGTAACCGATGAGTTTGTATTTATAAGTCACATCGCCTCTTCGAGCTAAAAGTTGTAGAATTTAAAGATTCGAACTTGTCTTCACCAGAGCTGGAGAAACATAATCGGGCAGAAAACGTATTCGACGCTTCCCTTAAAACAAAATCGATTCGCGAGTTAGGAACGAAATTTCCGAAAACGCCGAAGTGGCCAAAGCATTCTTCCGCGTCTCCAGCGCAGTGGCGACTGAACTTCGTCGTCCTTCACAATAGGCAATTCCGCTCGTGTCCCCGACCACCAAGACCCAATCAATCCGCGCCGGATTCAATCCAAGGGTTCATCCACATCCCACCCCCGTCGGTCGCCGCCGGGCTGGTGAACGGCGCACGCCTTTTGTTTGACCAACCCCTCCAGATACCTGGACACGGGTGTAGCCGCTTCTACGATTCGATGTAGCCGATCAAACAGCTTCAAAAGTGTATTATCACGGCGTTCAATCGTCTTTGTGCGTTATAAGAAGGTAGCTTGCGCTCCGCTAACGAGACGCTTTTTGCCAGAAAGAGGGGCGCCTGACAACGTAGCCTCCGCTGCGAACGCTCACGCAGAATTTGTGCTCCGCGCCTGCCTCCGGCTCGTGACGTAAAAAAACGGCACTGCGGCACTGTCGTCTGTGAGTGGCTGGTTGATTCGGCCCGAGGATGTGTGCGGGCGCACTCTCGCTGCGGTCCCCAATGAAGACGGATGAAGGCATTCTCCGTCACTGCGACGGCTTCGCTTAGGCGGTAAATCGAGGAGGCGGCTGTCGGCTCCGTTCGGAGGCGTTGTTTCTGTATGATGGTCACAGCGGCTAAATGAGGTTGTGTAAAACGCTATGGACTCATTGTGGATAAACATGCGTGCATGAGCAAGGTTACCTCCCATCAAAGCTGGAAAAGCGGAAGCTGCACTCTTACAAAAAAGTTAGCAACTGCTTGTCTCGACAATCACTGCGTTCTTAGTAACTGCAGCCAGTAACGGTCAAGTTAGTAACGTTATAAACTCAGGAAACTAGTAACGGTTACTAAAGAACCTGGTATCTTTCCCTACCTTTAGCTAGTAACTGGCACTAACTCTCACAATACTTAGTAACCGGTACAATCTCTAAGCCGTACCTGTTTTTCCCTTCAGAAATGGAAGAACCTTCCTCCTGGCAAAAAGGGTAAGACGTTTCCTGCTTCATCAGTGCACACCGTAATAACGAAGGACTTTTTAATTATGCTCACAACCAAAAGTCGTTCTCAAACTCTTGAAACCAGGTGGCATTAGTAAACGTCAAATTCAAATTTGGCAAAAAAGAAAATAAAAGAAAAGGCTGGGATAGATTTTATTTCCACGGTGCTTACACACACATTTGCGCACGTATTATACATTTAACACAAACAGTGAGTTAGAACACAAATGACACACAAACACACACAACACACACACGACGACACGCGAACCGAATCGCTTTCCACAATGACCACCCATGCGTCTTTTGTATACTCTTAATTCGAAAGAAGTCGGCTGGTCAGTGACCTCCTCGTCCGTGAACGATGTTACAAATATGGTGGTGCTTTTGCACCAATATTGTTCTCCAAGACTGATGCTAAACATTTCAAGGAGTGTATCTCTTACTAAGAGGTAACGGTACACACATTAATTATTTGTGACAATTTATAAAACAGCGTCCCCATAGGTTCCCAGCAGCCATGTTCTCGCTTCCCCACATAGACTGCACAACTTTGTGTATGCGCGTCCCCGTGGCAACCGCATCATCTCTTGCGAAAAATGAAATAAAATAAATATATGTTAAAGAATATATATAAAAAAAGAACAGAATGGACCTTTTTTGTCTTCGGAACCGATGTTTCCACGTGCTACGGGGCTATCTTCATCCCAGTTACAAAAACTATATATATATATATATATATATATATATATATATATATATATATATATATATATATATATATATATATATATAATATACAGGGCGTTTCAGAAAACTCGGGCCAAATCGCTCCTGCGAAAACTACTTATCGCAACGAAAAAAAGGCGTTTTGGTCCTGGGCCCGGGGCCCATTTAGGAAAATAATTAAAGTCCGAGATAATTAAGTTGTTAATTATTTTTGCATAATTAACTTTTTAATATTGTGTTTAAGGCCGTGGTTTCAATTAGAAAATTGCTCAGCATCGTCGAAACACACTAAGGGCCGGTTGCACCAACGTCGCTTAACGCAAAGCGGAGCTTAGCCGGGAACTTAAGCTTAGTTTCGGTTTCGTTCGGTTGCACCAAACTCGCTTATCGCTAAACCTAGCACTAAACTACGCTTAACTTAAGCGCTCAACATTGGGCGCTTTGCTTCTGGTTGTTTCTTAATCCTGGATTAAAAACATGGCGGCTGGTTTGTCACGGTCGACGCGGTGGACGAAATTGGTTGTGCAAAGTGTTTTAGGCTACATCAGCGTGAAAGTCTCGACAAAATGACTTTCGATTGTGACAAGGATGCAAAATATTGTCGCGTGAAGTGTTGATCGACCCCTGTTTTCAAGTTGGCTCTCCACTTTCAGGGCGTGTTAGCCCTAACCGAGAAACGTACGGAGCTGTGGGGCTCACGTCTGTGTTCCCGTTGGTTCTTCTGTCAACGAGCTTATTCGTATGTACTTACTAATTTTCGCATAGCTGTAACGTATTGTTATTTACCACCTTGTTTATTTACACTTGCAGCGCGTATCCTTCAATGTGATCAGCGCGTTGAATAGTGGCAGTACATGATCTCGGCGATCAGCTGATTGTCGACACCTCTGCCGTTTGCATGAGATTGCGGCGCTTTTAAGTAATAATACAGCGAAAATTCAATTTCTTTCGTTTTCTGAGTTTTGAGACAATCTTCAGTGAATTTTCCTTATCTCGCGAGTAGAATCTTGGCTTCAGAAAACTGTATCGTTCCATAACTGTAACTTTTTTGGTGATCGCATTTTTTTTATATATACTTTGCTTTATATCTTTCATTCGTTTCCCGAGAATGAGATACTGTTGTTTCCGAGTTGTGCTCTGTGATGGTGTTTTCCCTTTACCTTTGTCGTTTGTTGTCATTGTGACGATGGTTGAGACTATATACCGGAACACGTTTTCAATAAAATTCAGTTGAAAGTTGCGCCTTGTTGTGTCCTCCGTAACTTTTTTGGTGATCGCGATTTTTTAGGAATATTTTGCTTTATATCTTTCATTCGTGGCGACGACAAATCGTAACGATTACTATGTTAGATTCGTTCATTGCTGTATCGGGGCAGGCTGGGGCAGGTGATGCGAAGAGACGACCGTTCTTATCGGCACGATGTGATGTACTAGTGGGAGCTTTTTTTTTTTTTTTTTTTTTTCTGAACTCGACAGTGTGAAACTGAAGTCCGTTTGAGGCTGCAGCGGATGTTCAACGACGGTACAGTGCAGTTCTGTCGCCTTGCTGATAGCAACGAGTACCGTCGATGCAAGGTCTCGTGACCTGACCTCTCGACGACTTTTATTCGACGATTTCCGGGCATTTTCGCAGCTGCCGTGGCGAGTTCGTCACTGTTTTGAACTTCGTCGGTCTCAGGCTTGACTTGGTTTTAGTAGTCATCTTACCTGCCTACTTATATCCATGATGTTTTGTCTTCAGCGATGTAGCGAGTAGAGTGTCCTTCCCGCGTTCGGCGAGATTTGGGGCCCCCGATGGCTCCTTCACCTCAAAATGTGAGCACGAAAACTACTACCACTGTCAAAATATCCTGTTATCAACCGATATTAAACACAATCACAGATGTAAAGAGCATTCGTGTTTATTTGAAGCTTTGACTTCTGTTATTGAAAGTTAAACAAAAAAATGATTGAATTTGGAGACCTTTAATTTGTTACTCACCGAAGAAATACAGCGAAAAGCGGACGCCGACGAAGACTACTGCGGTAGTTTTTTTTTTGTTTTTTTTACATCACGTGATTCCTCTCCGCCAATCGTATTCGTCGCTCTGAGCATTCCCTAGTTTGCTCTGTTTGTCCCTAGATTCCCTACGCAGATCCAGCGTTTAGCTAGGGGCGCGTCTGTAAAGCCGGCTTAACGTTGGTGCAACCGGAATTTAAACCCGTGCTTACCTAAGCTCGGTTTAGGGCGCTAAGCCGGCTTAGGAAAGCGCCGCTTTGGGTTAAGATAAGCGACGTTGGTGCAACCGGCCCTAAATGAACAAATTGCAGAACGATAGAAGGCACGCGAAGCATTTTACGGCTTTCTGAAAAACCGCACAAATTCGACGGGTTTTCAAGTTTCGGTTTGCTATCGGAGCGCATCTGGGTCCCGGCGGCACCGCGCCCCGTGGAGAGATAATGCAACCAGCCTCTGCTGTGTCGCGCGATGACAGCGCAGCTGAGGTTGGTTGCACGATCTCTCCATGGGGCGCGGTGCCGCCGGGGCCCAGATGCGCTCCGATAGCAAACCGAAACTTGAAAACCCGTCGAATTTGTGCGGTTTTTCGGAAAGCCGTAAAATACTTCGCGTGCCTTCTATCGTGCTGCAATTTGTTGATTTAGTGTTTTTCGACGATGCTGAGCAATTTTCTAATTGAAACCACGGCCTTAAACACAATATTAAAAAGTTAACTATGCAAAAATAATTAACAATTTAATTATTTCGGACTTTAATTATTTTCCTAAATGGGCCCCTCGCCCAGGACCAAAACGACACAAGCCTTTTTTTCGGTGCGATGAGTAGTTTTCGCAGGAGCGATTTGGCCTGAGTTTTCTGAAACACCCAGTATATATATATATATATATATATATATAAACGCTTCCAAACCACATTCCAAAGAATGCAAAGGGGAAGGACGCCAAGACAGCGGTCAAAATCCGTGTGGCCAGTGCATTAACGATGGCCACGCTCGCGTCAGCGCTAGCTTCGACGGCGTGCTGCAACAGACGCTGCGATCGTTATAAAGTCAGCTCCAACCCTTAGACATGTCCCCTCCTGCAATATTTGATGTATACAATTGTATGTGTAGACCTCCACCTGCGCTCCGAAACAATAAGTGCGCCGCTCACGCTGGACATCGGCGATGCAGCAGATGCCGCCATCTTAGGAGGACTAACGGCTGCTTTTGCTCGCCCACGCCTCTCGGGTAGTCCCGGTCGAGTGCAGTTAGTCCTCAGCATTTGCGCACGGTACCTATCTTGAACCAGATGGTCTCTCCGGGGAGCAAACGGGAGGGAGTTCAGAGGATTGAATGCTGCCGTTAGTCCTTTGAGACCATTTTTTTCTCTTAAAAGGTAATGGGTGACGTCAGCAACGTTTCCTCTCGGTGCTCAGCAATGTCCACGTGTTTGGCGTGACGCGCATGCGCAGCGCGCTTGTTGGGAGCCGTCCGGCCGCCCCGCCATGGTCCCATCGTTATACCGCCCGTCGTCGTCTCACCGTTTGTGATTATTATTTATCGGAGTTTCGTTCACCTTATGCCGCAGTTGTGCAGACGTCGCCGAATGTCGTAGACACCAATACGTGGTCAAGAGTGCGGTGCAGACGACGTTGCGCCTGGCACACGCCCGCCCCCAATCCCGCCCGTAGTTGTGTAGAGGATCACGTGACATCTCGTACCACGTGATAACCATGGTTTTGGCGGCCCGAGACCAATGTTGCTGGACGGAGCAGAAGTTTCGGTTTCGATTGCTTATCGTGCTTAAATATAGATATATAAATATACATCCCATTTATCGCGAAGCAAATGACATAGTGTCTTTTACTATGGCTTTTTAATGCGAAATCACTCATTATCCCAAAATCTTCGGAACTGAGCGAAGTTGCTCAGACCAGCCGACGCTACGCTCTGATGGGACCAATCAGACAACGGGATGACATCAGATGATGATGACGAGGATGACGATGACGAGGATGATGACAATAATAATAGTTTATTACTTTTCTTTCTACTTCGTAGCGTCAGCTGCGTCTACACTTAAGTTGAAACGAAGTAGTGTTGGCATGGTGTCCCAACGGCCTCCCCACAGAACTGCGTGTTGTCGATTGTCCGTTCGTTCTCTTTCGGTGTGCAACGAGAACTGAAAACATTTTGTACCCTTCCTCATCGCTAACAACAACAACAGATTTGTACCCGGCCGAAGCACCTTTTGTGGCTCGACATTTCAGCTGTACTATAGAATTTCGACGCGTGCCGCACTGAGCAACATTGATGGCAAGGGATAATCTTATACATGATTCAACAATATAAAATACCCATTGGACAAGGCAGTTTTGCCTTGTCGAATGGCATGGCAAAGCTGCCTTGCGCAACGTTCGCTTTGGCCAGGCCTACATGCACGGGGTAAGGAAACATATGTATAGTCTCCAACAATACAAATGACCCATTCGCCTGGGGCGTTTATGCGGTGGTGCTAAGCACGAGTTGGCCCTACACTTTATTTTTGGAGAGAATAGAAAAAAAAAAAAGTTTATTTATTTCCTCACCTCAAGCAGTGTCGGCCTGGCTAACGCCAACCTTCCAGAGCAGCTTGAAACTGCGTCGTCGAATGGGTCTATCATAGTCTTGGAGACTGTACATTTGTTCTGTTGTACCCCTAAAAAAATAAAGTACCCGCCGGCAATGTGCGCGTAGAACCGCCGCATAAACTCTATGGTTGGGTGGGTCTTTTATATCGTGGGATGCTCCGTTTGTCCCCAGGAACCCGTTCCTGTTTACTCAAGCAACTCGCCTATGTAAAGCGCCGTGTCCACATTTACTGATTATTATTTTTTTTTTTTTTTAGTATCCGCACGTCTCAAGAGACTTTTGTGGAATGCATCAAAGGGTATTTGCGCTATTCTTTTTTTAGTTCTCTCACAAGCGTGCAATCCAAATATACGCTCGAATAAAGCCCATCTATCGAAAAAACGAATTAAGGGGACTGTAATTGAAAACGAATGCCTCAAACCCGTGCGTGTGTACAGGTCGAGATTTTGGAAGATGGTTCGGCTGCAGGCCCCCTTACGCACGCTTGAGCATGATTCGAGAAAAATTGTGCGCTGTGCCTCATTTCGTTTGTAAACGCTGTTTCCTGCTTCCTTCTTTTTTACTTTTTTTTTGTGTGCTTGTTTTCAGGTTTAGTTTTATGGAAAACCCGAGGTTCCGGAACTTGACACTAAAGTGGAAACTCGTTTAACAGATTGCTCAAGCAGCCGTTCACATTGTGGCCAGGCATGCGCAAGCACGAAAAATAATGAAGTTGGTACGTCGTTTGTATTCCGGATTTCTCTATTTATTCTCTTGGTGCTGAAGGCTAGCTTGCTTTGTGTTCAAGTCTGACAGCTACCAGAAAAAAGCTATTTTTTAGCGCGCTACCCAGCCGCGAAGCGCACGTAACAATAGAACTGCATTGCAGTCGTTATTTTTCTCCTTTTTACTAAAATAAGAACGCGCAGAAAAGTTTTCGAGTAGGAGGGACCGATGGTAAATGTTTTCTGCATCAGAGAAACAAATAGACTCGATTTGGCATTTGTTACTTTTAAACGATCGCATGTTTAAAATGCGTTGATATTTAGTCGAAACAGAGCATTGAAGGTATCGGCGGTGTTGCGAGGGCCTGGATGATGTAAGGCTAAACTAATCAGAGTTTAGCCTTACACCAACATACCCGCGGTCACAGTATCACTCCGGGCGCGCGCTTAAAATCACGTTTCAAAGGCTCCTGTAGTGCCTCGGGCAGCACACAGTATTGCGCCAATATTAGCTTCAAATTGGGAAGATTGTACCGATATCATTTTTATACAGCCAATATCTGTGAAGTATCGGATAGGGCGCGCCGTAGCCGTCCTGACATACTGTACCCTCCGCCGTTTTCCATTGAGTGTGGGGGTGGCGTTTGTGAATCGGCTATGCTGGCCAGGTATTCGGATTCCTTAAAGGCCCTGTCACACTGAGGCAACAGTTGGACAACTTTATCCGGCAACACGTGTTGCCGGGGACCCTGCCACATCGAGGCAACAACAACAGTCGTGCAACAAGTTGCTGCCGCCCGGCAACCGTGTTGCCGGATCTGTTGTCCTACAACCCTGTCACACTGCGCTGACGGCGGGGACAACACGGGAAACACTCCGCCATCTTGATTGTTTACGCTCGTTCGTGTGCGGCGCGGAATCCCTGCAAATGTGACTCTACGAAGTGCTAGTGCGTTCGAAGGGCCGGGAATTACCACGGTACGACATCAACCAGTGACTGTGATTAGAAAACTTGACACGGGGAGTATTTTTCGCTCTTCATTTTATCGAAATGTTCTTCATTCGCTGACAAAGCAGATAGCCCTAACCGAGGAAAGTGACATCGCTGAGGTATGTTCGGGATTTACGCCACCGTATGAAGTGTGTCTGTCCGGTTCTTTCATGCAATTCCTATTTCTACTGTAAAATTGAGTTAGCACCGGCGGTACCCCAAAGCGTCTTTTGTAGCGTGGTGTTGAGCTGAACTGACAGTGCTTCAAAACTGCGACACCGACACGATCGGCCTTCATAACAATCGGTGGAATAAATATTTTTCAACTCTGTCTACTTGCCTACCGCCTGCTATGTGATCGCCTCATTCCCCCAAAACGTCCTGGGTATTTTGAAAACAAATCAGGTGTCTGGTAGCGGCTGTTTCTAAGTTCCAAGAATCAGCAATCATGATGAGAGGGGTCGTTTTATGCTTCGATATTTTAATCTTTGGTGTTCTGGATCATTTTTATTATACTTTATTAGGGGGTGACTTGACATTTTATTTCACTATAAGTAATATGAGCTGGTCTCTCGGCAGTTCTAATTTCAAAACCAGGCTGAACGTTCACGACCGTAGCTGTGACCATTTCGAAAATCGCTTTCCGTAACTACGCAGCAAAAACATTAATCGAAATTATTTTAACCGCACGCCAGCCCTAATTATTGTTAAATAACGTTTTCCAAGCCTTTATTTGAGTAAGACTTTATTGATAGGGGACTAGCTCTACCATCGAAGCTATCTATGTTGTCGTGTTGCCGGCCCGAAATTCGCTCAGCCAGCGATCAGGGCAACATACGTTGTCCAACACAAGTTGCTGCTGTTTTTGTTGCCGAAAGCTGTCATACCGAGGCAACATTTTAGTTGTCGTCCATGTTGTCGTGCTGTTGCCGCGATGTGACAGGTTTGTCGGACAACACGGGGAGCGAGCAACAAGTTGCCCGACTGTTCGACAACGTGTTGTGTTGATGTTGCTGTCGTGTTGCCTCAGTGTGACAGGGCCTTAACCAACTCAAAGCCTAGGTTGAAAACAAAAGAAGCAAAACAGAATTTAGTCATTTTTAGCCCGAGAAAGACAGACAAAGCAAGCTGAGGGAGCTTAGCTGTACTGTGTACCCCCTTCGACCCGACCTCGCCTTTCCTTAAGCCTCCCCATCTTCCTTTTTGTCTTTGTGTGGCTGTGAGCAAGCTTGAACCGCCGCTTCAAGCAAATCAGAGAGGTGGCGCGAAACACGTGACCGCTCTCCGCAGGACGAAAGTCTCATCGACAAAAATTTGTCACGTGACTCGATCTGACGCGCTGATGAGATCACTGGGCTGTAGCCTTCGTCGAGACGCTTTGCAGCAGCTCTGCATGGGCGCCGCCATAACCGACCTTCAGTTTTTGTTTCCTCATTCATCAATATCATGGCAGGACAGGTTATTGCCATTTTAGGTGTTGCTGAGTCCTTCTCCTGAGCGTAGGACTTTGTGGAGGATCGTCAACGACCGCTTCAGTGGCTCGGCATCTCGGTAAGACAAGAGAAGGTCGGCAATGGCGGCACATTCTGGCGCGAGTTGAAGACGCCTGATCAAACAGAGTCGCCACCGTGCGGCCAATGTTGGAAACACAACTAGTGTGGATACCGCCGCACGTCGTCTGCTCTCGGCGCACGTTGATACATGGGTCCTCGCGACGATGACGGCTTGTTTTCGGGTAAACTGCGCCATTTACGCTGTGAATGCCTGTTTCTTCGAAAAGATTGTATCGTTCCACGAGAGTGGAAACACGCGATGGCAAGGAATGCCAGGCAGAATGCTTATATAATGTTGCTACTGTGGTTGTTGTTGAGATGCGGGTATTTGTTTCAGTTTCAGTGCCATTGCATACTGGTATGGAGTATATATTGCCGACGGAAAGCGGTGCCTTGTCGAAGGCGAACAACTTGTGAATGCAGGGCACATTATTGAGGGCAGCGCTGTGGCCTTAACGACCACGTCGACGAGCGTACACGTGCGGAGTTACGTACTGCAGTTGTCGGCTCTCAGCTAGGATCCCCACACTGTGGACCTGAAACTCACGAACGGTGCCACGGTTGATGAACTTTCGGCACTCGCCCCCGCCGAATAACTATTGTCTGTAACTCCAACGGCCGGATACGTCCTTGAGAGAATCGCACGATTCGTCTTCCCGATCGTTTTGAAAGTTTCATACGCAAAAACCTTTATTTTTACGATCCACATTATTCGCCAATTAGGCATAGGAACCTATTCGCGGCCTCTAACTAAAAATCCAGACTTGAATTCTGGCTTCAAAACGTGAGAGGTATTCGCGTGCCTTTATTTTTCGCTAATTTTGTAATTCTCGAAAATATGGGCTCGCCAAGGGTTTTTCAGTAGGCGGTGCAGTCACTTCAGAAAAAGAATGGCCCGAGCTTCGTAAGTGGCACCCATGTCCTTTAGTGATCTGTTAACTTTAGATGTAATCATGCTATTTTCATGTAGCGTGATTCGCCGTTGAAAATTTGTTTTTCAAGCGAAATGGCACGAAACCTTCGTCACGTAAAAGGTAAGCAAAATCCATGGAATATAAACAAGTAATTTGTTAGGCTCGATAGTCCTTGTTACTCCTTCGGTAGATTGACCTGTTGCCAGCAGCCTTATGTATGGCGTACTTCCGACCGAACTTCAAGAAAATTGATCAGGGGTGTCCGACGCACACGCAGGCACCGCGCGAATCACTTCCGCTGCAGTCGATGCCTCCTTTAGTGTGGCATTGTGTGGGGGGGCTCGTAGGACTGAAAATTCTACAATTTTTCAAAAGTCGGATTCTCACGCAGTAATAAGTTTGTGGCATTCGCATCCTTTGACGCTAAAATGCTCAGAGCAAACCGTGGTGTGAATCAGATCTCAACTTCGGAGCCACTTTTTCTATAAGCACGCCAGCCGCTGAATATCGGTGAAAACTGACCCAATTGGGCTGGAGATCGAATTATAGGGGGCGCTCTGACCCGTTTGTTTCCCCACTCCACGGTGTTTACTCAACACAACGCCTGTGCACATGCCTGTGCACACGCCTGTGCACAAGGTCTGTGCACACGCCTGTGCACAAGGTCTGTGCAGATGCCTGTGCATAAGGCATGTACACATGCCCACAGGCCTTATGGGCATGTCCATGTCATTTTCTACAATAAAGCGCGGGGCACAGTTTAATGTAAAAAAATACTAACAATCGACGAAGTGACGTTAAAGGAGTCATGAAACGCTTTTCTAACTTTTTCATGTTTAGCTTTCCTCCTCAACTCATAAATCGCGCATTCTGCCAAACAGTCCAAGAAGACGGAAAGCGCGGAGTTCCCTCTTGCTCGGACTGTCGTTTTGTAACCGGACACAGCCATTGTCCCCCTAAAAGATTAGCCCGTCGCTCAAAATTCGGACAAACGCCTAGCATGAAAAAAAAAAAAAGAACCTTTTTTATGGGGCGTGTCGGAGGCCCTTTAACCACCAAGTCCACCCAAATAGTTTAGTAAAATGAAAAATTGATGGTTTCTCGAGAGAAAACATGCCGCTTCCCGGTAGTACAGTAGAGCCTTCTTAAATGTACACTATAAACCAATATTGGTGATCGCCATTTATTGAACCTGAAGCGTGTGATTGGGTCCGAGTCGTCGCCAAACGCAGACGCAGCCCTCGTTTCCTGTACATTCTCAGAGTGCACGATCAAACTATGGCGGAATCGGATAATTTGCACAGCAGCCACTAGATGGCGCGTCTATTTAAAAATAGCGCATTCCTCTCCACCTACTCGCAGGCTCCGCTCGCCGTCATTTTCTTAGTTGCAAATGTTTAAAAAGTCGATTCTACCATTTTCATTTGAAAGTGGTAGGTCCTGAAACCGTTGGCATCTTTCTCTAGCCGTTTTTTACCTTTGGACAGTGACTGAACGTTCGGCAATGTCTACCGTATTTTTCATTGTAAGATTCAAGGTCGTTAGACATTTACGACAGAAGAGGAAAGGCAGATAGATGGCATGCTCTCTTGTCGGTTTGAAGACGGTCCCAAGCAATACAAATGTGCGGGCTTTTCAAATAAATTTCGTTTCGCCAACTCCACGAAAAAAAAAAAAACGAGTTTTTTGTTGTTCTTGTTTTGTTACGTAGCGCTAACGTAGCGCTATTGTTTTGTTACTCTTTACTGTTCCGGCTCTAGAGTCGCCACCTAAGTCCGAATGAGTTAACTCCTTCCTTGCGACTTATGGTACGGAAAATAGGGTAGCTTATTTTTGAGCTAACACAGCCACAAGCACACACACGCACACACCCACATGCGCCCATGCGCATGAAGGGCACGCACAGAAGCGGTTCTAATCTCCCTAAAACACCTAGCATGTATTTTTTTGCGTGACAGCTTAAAAACATTACATCCGTCGACCCCGCTTTACTAAACGACTTCTGGCGGGTGCCAACTATATCGGAAACGATTTATAGCCACATTCATAAATCTCTACACGATTAAATCTACTTTTAGCAGCACATACTTGGCGAAAACTCCTTCTCCACCTGACTGGTTTGTCGTAATTAATCTTTCCCGACTTGCGCATTAACATTAAGCTCGTAAAGGAGCGGATTTGCGTCAAAGCACTCGCTCCGGATTCAGCCGAGTCAACGTCGCATTTCTCGAGGAGCAAATTGACCAGACGGGGAGCCGGCATCCTCCGTAACTTGGCGAACAGCCAAGGCTACTGTCTCAGTGAGCCAATCAGCGCGTCGGACAGAGGCACGTGACTCTATCTCACAAGTCGCGCAGTGCTGTCAAAGTCGCGGGCGGAAGAGAGAGGAAAGTCGCTTTTGTCTGAATCTTGAAGGAAGGACTAATCTCCGAGGGGAGACAAAAGCGATGACTGGGACGTACAAAAGAGGGTAAGAGGGGGGTCCCTCCTTCCCTTTTCGCCAAGTACATGGTTACGCTCTCAACCCTGCGCCGTCGGTACAGTGAAGGCTATCACTCCGTTGCTCCGATTGGCTCGAAGGGGTTGTAGCGTTCGCCCTTTGCCAACTTCCGGTGGAACAAAGTATAGAGTCGGAACAGGCCAAGAATCTTTCGAGCTCCACTTAAAACGCTGAATAGAGGCGTTGTATTTCGGCAGTCGCCAGCTAAGTCTTAATGAATTAGCTCCTCCAGTCCTTGCCGCTCCCCCTCCTCTCGACCCCTTCCCCATTCTCCATTACGCGCGCGACAGCAAGGTGACAACGGACGATTTGAAACCGACGCTGCAGACGCAAGGCCTCCGCTGAGAGCGCATTAGGAAGCGACCCCAGGGTCGCCTGGGACGGCCACCCTCGAAATGCCTCGGACCCCGTATGCACGAAAAAAAGGCGAGACTCCTACGCTCGGGAATGGCTCCTAACCGTTCTTAAAGGGGCCCTGCAATCATATTTAAGCGTCCACCTTTTTTGCGGTTTCCACGTCTCTTGGGGTTCGGGCAAGCCAGCGGGCACGGAAAGAGTAGCTAAATATAAGTGCGTCATATTTTAACCGGACGACGCGGAAACCTCCTCCACCGACGAGGGCGACCCACGGTACCGAAAGCGCGCAAACTCTGACGTCTTTGGTCCTGGGCTTACTACTGGTCAGAGCCGCTAAAAGCTTCTTTTTAGTCGAAATACAAAATATAAGTGGCGCGAACCGTTTCACTTATTTATAAAAGTAGTTTTTGTTCAGTATTTTTGATCAAAAAAGAAACGAATGCAGTTCATAAAGTACGGAAACAAGAAATGACCCGTCGACATACCCGCCACCAAGCGGTGGAAAAGGCGGCGCATACTAGAAAGGAGTAGTGGGATAAGGCGCCGACACGGAAAGGTCCCGGATGTTCGCGGCGGCGCTGCGGTCGTTTGGGCAGGAGAATCCGACCGGCTCCGAGCGTTCCGAAGGCCTTCGGCGAGAAGCTTTGTCTCGCGTTTTGGCCGTTTCGCGGTGTGGCAGCGCAAAGTAGCTCCCATTCTGAACTGATCTTTACCCCGTGTTTGCTGTCGTTTGTGGCCAATGAAGTGTCATGCCGAATTAGCCTTTAATCGCGCAGCAAATGCAATGAGAGCCGCTCTGGCTGCCCGCTGCATACAGCATATCGAGAACATGCTTTAGTGGCGCCCTCTCGCGCCGTCGACTAGGAGTGCGGCAGCCGTGAGCGCTCGATGAGACCACTACTTCTCCTCTATACTCCGTTTCAAACATAGCGTGCAATGTAGTCAAAGCTAGCGCGCCGGTTCGCACAGCCGACCGCGACTACGTTCGCTCCACAAAATAGTGCGGCCCCTGAAAAAAAAAAAAAAAAAAAAGTCGAAAAGTGTACATCTTTGGAGCTAGTAACTAATAGTGGCGTTATGATTTCGAGGGAACACCAATTCTTTTTCAATAAAAAGGAAAATATAATGTAAACTACTCCAAATTATTTTCCGTTTTCGTTCGTGCGGCACTCGCACTCGCTTCGGGTTTTCGGGTTGTGCGGCTGCCCCTGCCTCGCCGGTTTCGTGAAGATGGCGTCTTACGCGGGAAGCTTTCTTTTCCTGCTCGGATATTTTCGAAGATTCGTTGTGTGAAGATCTCGCAAAAGTGCAAGCAGGTGATCGTTAACGTGTACGCGAGTTCAAGAACGTGTTTCCCGGAGACGTCGGTCCGTGAGGTCCTGGAGACGGTCAGTAACGACACCGGAGTGTCTGGCAAGGTGGCGTCCCCGAAGCGAAGACCTCGTAACGTGAAAGTTCCGAGCACGCGGACAGTGTTGTGAACTGCCACCTGTTATTTCTGGTGTTGAAATCGGCCTTATGGCTTCAAAGTGAAACAAGCCTCAAGAAGGAACTGTGTCGGTGATGAATCGTGCCTACGGCTCCGTCTGCTTGCGGGACCTTACAGCAGGCGGTGCCCGTGATTGCATTCCGAAGTGTCTGGGTTCTTCTGCCTGCGGGACCGTAACCATGGTCGGCTCCGTCTGCCTGAGGCACCTTAACCTTGGTCGGCTAAGTAAACGACGCACATGCCCGTGCCTGTATTCCGAGGCCCCTGCTTTCCTCGAAGAGGAAACAACACTCGATCCTGATCTCGAGTGCCGTGTGTTTCGTACGCGTCTATTGTGAATCACTCCCGGTTCATGTGGGCGCCGGCACCAGAGCACCGAGATACTGCCGTCTGGATGACTTCTTTCATACACCGGCGAGTATTCTGACTCTGAAGGAAACTTCCAGGAAGTCACATCACGTGAGGGAATGCCAAGCCGTCTGAACAATGGCAGTGCGGTCCCCTAATCACAATATTCGTTATATAAAGGACCGTCCACCACACTCTCAAGGTACTCTCTGATTTTCACGCTACCATGTAAATAAACGGCTTTAAATAGAGACGCCCTGGATCTCGACCGTTCTTCCGTTTTGACGAGGCCGGCGCAAGTTCGAGCGGAACACCAGCCCCTAGTCTACCTTCTTACAAATAAAAATCAACAAGAAAAGAGGAATTGAAATATGCACTTCCGCAATACGCACAATCTTGCACAAAAAATCGGTCGAGGAAAAAAAAAAAAAAAAAAAAAAAACCTTTGCGCCCTAAGTGGGTTCGAACCACCGCCACCGAGATGTCGGCATCGCCGGCATCGCCGGAGCAGCGCCTTATACCGCTCGTCCACGAAATCACGCGGAGTAACACAATTTTGTGTGTTTTTTCATGCGCACTACTTCAGTAGCTTTCCCAGCGTTGCACGCGATGTTTGAAACGGAGTATAGTTTACGGCCACTCTCAAGCAACCAAGGACGTCATGGGGAGGTTATTTTTTGCTTGTTTTTGTAATTTTAATTAGCCTATAACTTCTAAAATAAAGGGAATTTCGAAAAAACAAAAATTTCACTAAGTTACTACGTTCAGTGCGCTCAGGTTCGGTGCAATTTAAAAATTAGTAAAAAGGTCATTGCAGGGCCCCTTTAATCCTGTTCATAAACTTGGCGAGGATTGGCAGCGGCCTGTCTCAGTGCGCATGCGGGCTCAGGAAAGGATCACGGTGTGCATCCGGGAGCTGTGCGTACGGTGTGCGCTCCTGTGTGCGTCCGGTATTGCCCGTTGTGAGTTGCGTGAAGTAATAGTCCCCACTAATATTAAAGACCCACTCGGAACGCTTGAGCGAGAATGTGGTTGATGAGGGCCAGCCGAACGGAATCCACTTGCAATGACGAAGCGCCTTCGTTTCCTCTGAGGGACATGGAACTGCCGAAAGAACAAGCAGCCCCCCCCCCCCCCCCCCCCGCCCCCCCCCCCTCCCCTCCTCCCCGAGTCGTCGCCTCGGCTAAGCGCTCCAAGTGGGTCTTTCATATTGATCGAAACTGTAACGTATTAAGTCGTGCCCCGTTAATGCGGATCCCGTTAATAGCAAGTTTTCGTAGACCGCGTTTCCCCCTCCGCTAAGCCCTCCGCATCGAAGAAGCCGCTACTGCGCCTGCGCGCCGATGAACTTGACTGTAGAATTACGGGTATCGTAGCGGGCTGCGGAGAGAGTTGCGGGACGGCCAAAACCATCTACCCGAAAACTCTCTAATATGTGCAGCACGCTATATATAGACAACAGGGAGTTTTCGTAGACCGCGCTGCCCCCTCCGCTAAGCGTTCCGCAACGAAGAAGTTGCTACTGCGCCTGCGCGCCGATAGCCTTGACTGTGGAGTTCCCGCTATCGTAGCGGGTTGCGGAGGGCCTTGCGGGACGGCGAAAACGATCTACGAAAACTCCCTAATAGCGAGTTTTAGAATAGGGGGCCCCACAGCTTTGGGTGCCCCAAACAGCTTGGGGCGTCCCACTGCGCATGCGCAGAACTTCTGCGCATGCTTACTGCGATGCCCCGAGCTGTTTGGGGCACCCAAAGCTTTGGAGCCCCCTATTCTAAAACTCACTATTATTTTCTGGGACGAACTGAGTGAATGCATGCATTTTGATCTCGCTATTATCAGCCAATCAAATTACGGACGATTTTTGTTTTTAGGGGGAAATGGAGGGTGTTTATGTCAATGAGGGATGATCTCATCGGGTACGAATGAAAAGCGAGCGGAGGAGCGCGTGGCCTATTACACATGCTGCACTACCTACGACGCTACGTGCTAATGCGACTAATCACACAACGTTAAAGCGCGAGTCATTAGGCATTTCTTGTTTATAATTGGTTCAGCGATGATAGCACATTTATATATAAACATGGCGAACACCATGATGGTGTGCTTTTGACACTTTCTGATTGGTCCCATGAGCTCATATTGTCGGCCGTGTGTGCACTTAAAGGGGCCATGAAATGACTTTTTTACTTTTTCCAGATAACTTTTACATTAAACCGTCAATGTTCACTGAATGCCGAACAGGCATCCGTTTTCGTCTCGGTTTATTAACTTCTACACAAAAAATTAATGAAATATCGACTTTTTCTTGACCGCAAAACAAGCCGTGACGTACGCTATTTCCGGAACCGGAACTTCTCTCGGCAGTAGGAGATGGGAGCATTAGCGGCGACGAGTTGGGGTGCGCCGGTAGGTTTTACTGCGCCCATGTCACCGATGTATTTTCTGAATCGGCGCCTCTCATGGCCGCATCGCAGCTGAGCGAAATTCAACGAGATATGTTGCGCTACAGCGACAGCATGGGACTAGTCCCATACACCGGTATGCCTGTTGGGAAGTGCAGCGAGTTTTCCGGTGAAGACTCCAGAAGTCAACCCAACTGTCATTGTTGGCAAAAGACGGCCAGTGTCAGTCGTTTGCAAAACGACGTGGATGGAAACAAATTGCCGCGGCGTTTTTCGCGGTCTCGGAGATGCAGGAGCGAGCCGACGTTAAAAAAGATACGTTTGAACTACCAGTGTCAGCAAGAGCCACGTAAATACCTGTTAACACTCGGAGCGGACGCGCGCGTTTGATGGAAGTGCTGTATTCGCGCTGTTGGTAAGCGCTTCGGGACCGGTCTTTTACGATTGCAACTCGATACTGACGCGACACTCGGCAAAGAAAGGTTGGACCGGTATTGCACGTATACCTCTCACGAACTGTTACAGCTCGACAGTGACGTGCAGTCTGTCAGGATAAAAATGGCATACCAATAACAAAGTGTACATACCGTGTTACGAAGGTAATCCATACAGCGTTTATTTCAGCTCTATATCACACAAAACAAGAAGAGAGAATCGACGAGGGTCCCTTTTCGACGAGTGTTCGTCAACACTGCCTCGGAAAACAAGGGGAAGAGATTGACCTCACCTCTTAACGTAAAATTGAGGTCAGCGATCAAACTATTATACGGGAAGGGTCCACAAGGGTACCCCACAAGGGTAGCGCGGGCATATTCCATTCAGCACGCCAGCCGGTCGCAGGCAGACAGACGGTCTTGCGACGAAGCAACGCTGCGCCGAGTCGGAGTGCCTGCTAGGCCTATATTCTGAGAGCTTCGTCGGAGCGCGATTCGCGGCTGTTGTCGCTCTTCTCGGGTGTTTGTGGATCCAGCGTTCTTGTTCGTCGTGGTCTGTTTTAAGTAAATTTTTTTCTTGCTGCTTGAAGTCGGCACGCGCGAGATGAACACGTAGAAAAATAAACGTTCAGTCAGTCAGAGTTTTGAGAGGAAGGAAACCAAAGGAAATAACCGTTCTGAATTCGGCCCTGCCAGCCCTGCCCTACTGCGCACGCGCAGTAGTTGCTTCGTTTACCACACGATAGATGGCGCTTGGCTCTCAGCATTATCGAATTTGGCAATTTTCGCCACACATCTCTAATTATGCTACAAAATGTGGGTCTGAATATTATTTAACAAAACTTTTAGGAAACATTCGCCGGCTATTTATTGTTTACGATCGCGGTGCTGGTGAGGTAGGCTCTTACCCAATAGGCGACGTGGATTCGGCTGACGTGCTCCATTTCTGCGGATGCATCGTAGTGAAAAGGCAGAGCTTTCGAAGGCAAGAAGTCGCAAAAGAGTCCAGTTTTCTTTTAAAAGTTCTATAGGAAATAATTTTTTTTTTGGCTCCCTAGTTTTGTGTTTTTGTGTTTCTTTTCACACCTTTTACGACGTGCGGTAGATGAAATTAGATTTTAAAATCATTTCATGGTCCCTTTAAGGTGAAGCGAGGTATAGAGTATCCTAGGAACTTTTAAACTGCGGAGCGGAGAGGGGGAGAGGGGCGATCTTTTTATGGTCTATCTAGCGTTTTCTCGCAGTGCAAATTAAAGACGCGAGGTGGTGGGGTCTACTAGGTTGGGAACTATACCCGTCTTCACCTCAAGAACCATAGTAAAAAGTAGTCCGGCTTGTCGCGGAGCATTACTGATTTCCCACTTTATGTATAGAATAAAGATATTTGTAGGTGAATTGTAGATTATATAGAGGTCATCTTATTAAGACGTAAACGTTCCAAACGCCATAACCATCGTTTTCTCCTCCCACAACGAAATCTCCTAAGAACTACTTCGTGCCGCGTATGAACACTGCGCAAAAGTTTATTTTAAAACGTAACCACAAGGTCGTTTTTTCATTAGCAAAAACGTAGTTAGGCTCAAGTAACGAGCTACGTACAGGTCTGGCCTCCAAGTAGCCCAGCATGTATCGAAGGCCACGCGCCCCGCCGTTCGCTTCTCATTCGTATCGTGCGAGTGCTTGGGTGTTTGTGCAGGCGGAATGTCTTAGTTCATTGCGTAGATATATGCGCGTATTTGTGAACACAAGTTCCCCTGCCCTTGCTTAATATCAAACCGTTATCTAATTATATTAACAGTGTAACTATAGGGAGTATTTACTGGCGACCATAGCTGCGTACGCGACAGCTGAACGCGTGCTGACGGCGAGAAACCGTAATTCATTTGCAAAGTGAATTCCGCACCATCAAGACTGCCAGTCTTAGCAGCCTATTAATGTAAGCTCGCCCTGAGCATGCGCTCTTAACAACGACCTCAACTGTGGTGTCATAGATGTTATAGATGACGCGACGTATATCACGGAGTCTTGGCAGATCGTTCCGATAACTACAATAACAATACTCGATACTCCGCCGGCGCTTTTCTAGCGCGCATCTCATCGTTATCGGATGTATCGGAAGGATCTACTAAGACTCCCTATTCGGGTAAACAAGGCAGAAAGTTGGACGAGTTGGTTTATCATCTTGCTAGGTAAAACAGCGCAAAAAGCGAGACACAAGAATCAAGGAAGGTGCAGACGCGGCGCTGTGTCTGTGCCTTCCTATAGTTTATTGTGTGGCGTTTTGTTTGCGCTCTTTTAGGTTGTAAGTTAGGGAGACTTAGTAGATCTTTCCGATATTTCCGATAACGATGCCCGATAAGGATACGATGCATGCGCAAAGGCGTCGACTGAGTATCGGGTACTGATATCGGGATTATCGAAAGAATCTACAAAAACTTCCTATTGCGGGTGCCTTCATAATGCGGAAAAATATGGAAGGGTTCTCGACAGTTGCTAAGCAGGCGTTGCGAAAAACATGCAATTTGGACAAGCACAACAAAAAGAAGAAAAGGAGGAGCAAATGTTTAGGCGACCGAATAAAAAAAAAAAAAAGGGAACAAGAGGGAGAAAAAAGGAGGCAACAGCTCGATCGAGCCACGTGTCGAAAGAAAGCACTTAGTGGGTCCTTAGACGGCCTCCCCTGGGCGCCGTTTCCCAAAAGAGGGAGAGCGAGCGGAGCAGCTCTTTATCAGGGCGTCAACCGCAGCGACAACGCAATCAACGCCCCAGCAATGGCGGCCTTTCGGCGTGGACGCAGAGATAAAATCCAGCACGTCTTGCCATCAAAGAAAAACAAGTATTTTGAAAGGAGCGAAAGTATGCAGGCGAGCTGCTTAGGAAACGTCATAATCTGAAACCCTGAGACGAGAAGCAACAAAATAACGGACAAGACGACACATAATCTTGTCGTCGAGTCCGTTATTTTATTTCTCATCGCCTCAGGCTTTAGATTAAAATATTTTTTTTTGTACCGTTTATTATATTCGATTTTTTTTTTTTTTTAGTGCGTGTCTGTCCTTGTTGCGTCGTTTGAGAACTACATGAACGAAGCGAGATTCGAGCATCGCACCAAGTATACTCCGTTCGACCTTACAATAGACCGTTGCCGGTGCTATAAGCCGTCTCAGCTAATCCAATGCCATGTGAGATTCACGTAACCTTCTATACTCCGTCTTAACGCAACTTGACAAATGGCGAAGACCGCGGTCCTAGGGAGCCAATCAGATCGTGTAAGGGAGATACAAGGACAAAACGGCGACTCGGGCGAGTTGGTTATCCATGTCTCCAAATAACAGCGCAAGTATGGGTTTGCACACAAACACAAGTCACCACTGGCCGCAAAAACAATCACACATAGTGACACAATCACAGCAGACAAAACGCTCCCACAGAGCTGACTCGCAAGTCAATATTCTTTTTTTTTTTTTCTACGCCTCTCCGATAGATTGGTAAAAATTGGCTTATTTTTCTTTAGGGTCCCATGAAATGACAATCATGTGCGTTTATCCTGTAGTAGAAAGATAAGCGCACCCCTGCGCGTTTCGATCTGGATGAGAATCGTACCGGCGTGCGCTCGTGTATCACCGTGGCGCACGTTAAAGACCCCAGGCTAGCAGTCGTACTGCACTGGCTAACTTGTTTATCTACAGTGGGCAACAGTGTCGCCATGTTCTGGCAGACTAAACTCCTGTTGTATAAACAACTAACGACTAATTAGTTTTGTTTTTATAAATATAAGCAAATTATTTTCCTGATAAAGTGAGTGATGAAGTGCTAACACATTTAACGTCATACCTGGCAATATGTTCCGCTTCCACTCTATCTCTAGTCAGTTGGCTACCGCTTCTGCCCAGCACTGTACACCTATCTAGATGTGGCGCACATCCGCAATCACGGCAATGTAGACCTATATGTCCTGAGTTGGCTCTATAGTTATGTTATTGTTGTGCGCACGGAGTCGATCTGTTAAACATCACCCAGTCTGGCCGATATTTCGTTTTCCACAGGAGAGGGGAGAGGAATATACTATCCCTTTTGTGCACGGAACGAAAGTGGTCTGGTGCTTTTTTGTGCAGCTCGCTGAATGTTGCGAAAGATTGTTTACTTTTTGCATAAGCTGGAAAGATTGTTTAGAGCCGAGAATATGACGTCGATGTTGACCCTGTTTGCCACTTTTTTAAGACCATTGGAGACGTTGTGAATGTAAGGCACAACTATGGGCCTAGTTGACCTGTCTCTTGGTTTCCTTCTGATGACATATTTTTTTCTGTTCTCTGAGAAGTTTTTCCGCCACTGATGTTAATAAGGAAGTGGGATGCCCTGCTGATGACAGACGACTAATTGGTGCACAAAAGCTTGTTTTGATCATATGTTCGCTTGATTGTCTAAACGAGTTTTTAAGGCAAAGTTTGACGGTGCCCTCCTTAACCAGCTTGGAGAGTGCAGAATTGACGTTAAGAAGCGGCTTGTTTCCTTGCGGCTCGTACAACCAGCATAGGTGAAAGGTCAATAAAAATATTCGTAGATCCAGGAATCTAATGGATTTTTCAACGGGAAGCTCGTGCGTGAGCGCCAAAGGATTTATGCACTCTTCGAAAGTGGACAGAACTTTGGCCATAGTGGTAATCCTCTACGTAACGAAATATGTTCACGACTTCCGGGGACCCTAAGCATTTTTGCAGCAGTCTGCCATGGTGCGCAAGGTAAATGTCGCTGAGAACAGGAACGATACAAGACCCTACGCAAACCCCTTGTTTTAGAAAGTATTATTTCCTTTCCAAGTGACGAACGTGGATTGCAGGCAGACGGGAATCAAATCGAGAAATCTGTTTTGGGGGACGCCCGGGCGAGAGAGAGAAAAAGCGCTTTTTTACGAACTTGAAGCGACTGGCTAATCTATGGGACAAAAGGGACGCCTGGGACACACAAAAGACCGTCAGGGTAAGAGGCGGGTTCGTCCTTCCCCCTTTCCCAATTACTTGGGTGACGCACTCGCCCCTGTACCTTTCGTAAGGGCCGTCACGTGCTTCGCCCCCGTCTGTTTGATTGGCTCGTAGGGGCCTTAGCGTTCGCTATTGGCCAAGTTACGGTACGCGCGATGCGCGTAGTCACATGATGCATTCACAGTGCTGCATTGGCTGGTATAGCTCGTAGCGTCTGCTGTGGTTCCTTATAAGGTGACAGGGAGGAGAAGGGTCAAGGGTGTAGGCGGTGCATTACACTGAAAAGGGGATCGGTTAGACCCTTTGCTAAGTACGCTAAGCGCCCCAGTCCGCACTCTAGGAAGCACGGGAACGGTGGTCCTTCAGATCCATAGTGATCGGTAATTTCGACTAATTTGATAATCTTTGAGTTTCCCGTGTAATCCGGTGTCACCCTGAACAAGCGTTGTGTAAAGTCCAAGGACCTGTCATATAACTTTTCATATTTGTCGTCGATGCCAACGTTTTTGATACTATGCATGCGATCCACCGTTCAATCTGGCCGAGCTGCAGAAATCTTACATATTATCATTCCCATACAGCTTCAAAGACGTTGATATTGACTTATAAATACTAAAAATGCTGAAAACAGCCCCACGGACGGCGAGCTAAATCCTGGTTTCGGTTAACTGTTGTGGATTCTCGGCTTTTTAAGCGATTCCTGCTAAAACAACAATCACGAGAATGATAATATTGTACGAGATTTTTGCAGCTCAACCAGGTTGAAAGGTGCATGGGTTGCATGCACAGTATCAAAAACGCTGACATTCACAACACATTTTAAAAGTGATGTGACAGGTCCTTGGACTCTACACGACGCTTGTTCAGGGTGACTCTAATTTTCACTCAAAACTGTGTAACCATCGACTCGGTCGAAATTACCGATCACTGTGGAGCTGAAGGACCACCGTTCCCAAGATTCCTCAAGTGTGGGCCGGCGCGCTCAGGGGATTCAGCAAAGGGTCTTGCCACGAACGACAACACTGAGAAGAAGCTGTTTCTATATAACTTTTTGTTTCTTGCGCGAAGTGCCTGAGGTTTCTCTTTGCTTTCCTTGTTGTGGTTTTTCGCGTTGGAGTCGTTTGCTTGCACTTGCTGCGGCGTTCGAGTGACGATGTTAGAGGTTAAACTACTAAACAGTGTGCCTAGCTACATGAAAAAAAAAAAAATGTTTCTCGACTTTTTGTGCTGAGAGTATTAACTCCGTTTTTTTTACCGTTTTTTTTTTTTTTTTTTGGGGGGGGGGGGGGGGGGGGGGGTAGGTGTGTTGCTTGACAATACTTATTTGCCACGGCAGGGCAAGGGGTCGAAGGAGGCGTTCCGGTTTGTTTCTTGCTCGGCAGGTCTCCGCACTTAGAAAATTAGGTTAGAGTTAGAAGGAGAGACGGTTGTCTTGCTTCCGACAACGGACATTGTACGTGTAATTGCTACTCGCAACTCCAACGCCCCATAGGTGGTGGGGCGGTAGTTCCCAGATGGCGGAAGGGACGGGGACAGATTTTTCGTGCGCCTGCTAGCTGACGCTGGTCAGAGTGCCTAAATTAATTTATTTGGCTACAAATGCGAAACGGTCATGACAGGAGCGTATCACAGGTGCAAGCGATGTTGACATACGCGAGGAAAAGCAGCATGTTGCTTATTTAGAAATTGCTGAAATATAACAGAACTTGTGAGGCTTTGTGGAAGGCGAGCGTGTTTTGGGCGCCGGTCACATCATTGTATGGGGCGATATATTTTTGGGGGTGGTGAAACTATCGTGGTGTTTGCACTGCGCCTGGCTACCAGTGCTCTAAAAAGTGAGCCGCACATGGTGATTGTCAAGCTCTGGTAGAGCAGCGTTCACTTCACACTGTTCAGAGCTCACTGCACATCGTCGCGGTTTTAGTGCGTTGCAAAACGTGATCAACTTGTGCCATGGTTAGTAATAGGCAGTTCTAGCATAGTGTAGCCGCAGGCTACTGTACGTGGGGCTTTACGACCAAAGGTTTGGGCTGCATCTTTTAAGCATGATTTTCAGCACGCTCCAGGAGCGTTGCAGTGCGTATACGGTAGCCTGCGGTAACGCTGTGAAAGAACTGCGTAATAACGCCATTAGCGTGTTTGAGGGTTCAACGTATTGCTGTGTCAAAAGAAATATTCAAATATACAATAAACTATATCTGTGTACCTTGTTATTCGCATCGTCTGGACCCGCCTCGCCAAAACTGCCCGTTCTCAGCACACCTGACGATCGGCACACTAACGCGCCTAAAAATGCTGCAAGCATTTCTTAATTTGGCTTAGTGATAAACAAGCAGGTATGCGTAGTCTTTCTTTTGGAAGTGCTAGGAGAAAACTTATGTTTCTTGTCATGGCCTCTAGGCGCATAAAATGCGAGCCCATTCCCGTTGTATATCGCTTGATGCGCTGTTGCGCGAGCAGTTCTTTCCTATTTTCTGGAAAAAATAAACATTTAGTAGATGTGCGCAAGAGCTGGACCACTAGCGGGAGGTTTTGCCGTAACGTTGAGCACAGATTTTGCTCACGACCATCGGACCCGAAATCCGCAGCGTATGAGATCTACTTAAAGTCCCTAATAGGATCCCTGTCCCTTTGTGCAACGCTGTTGCGAAGCGGACCACAATTGATATTTTAACGCACTCGCTTTTTACGTCGAAACTGCATGATGCACGAACACGCGACCAGAACTGCAGCACCAAAGCCGGAAGTGATTCCGTTTCCGAAGCCGTCCCCGCTCCTCTGGTTCTTCGTTCGTCCGCGAGAGGGCGAGCGGCGGGCTGGAGTTGCGAATAACCGCGACTTTTTCCTTTTCTCTTCCACAAAGGATGGGTTTCATCAGGCGCATTTTATAAGAAAGCCGTCACGAATAACCGTTACAAAATACTGTGACGTCATCTGACGTCACAAATTCACGTGACGTCAACTGACACCATGGCGCCGTGTGACGTTTGAGTCATGCAGTCCCAAAACGTGACGTCACACACGCACACATACATGGGCCCAGCTCATTCACAGCAGATTTTGTGCTCATGGGCCTTTCTCAGCATGATCAAGCTATATTTCGTTTCAGCTGAAGTCCAGACGCAGCCGAAGCTACGAGCTAATGGGGCCGATCAAGCAGCATCTAAAGCGCAAGTCACTGGGCCTTTTCTGTTTATGACTGGTTCAGTGATGATAGAGCGCGCAAAAATTACCAACAGCTTGAGGGTCGGTTTTTGATGCTGTCTGATTGGTCCCATCAGCTCGTAGGGTCTGCGGCGTCTGGACTTAAAGGCCGACCTACAAATGTTTTTCCGCAGGGTAGCAGACGACTCCTCGCCCACCTTTCACATTTCCCCCGTTTTCACTGCTGTCTTGACTGCTGTGGCAACAGCTCCTAGATAACAAAGCCGTAGTGCTGAATGAGATGGCGCCAACAGCGAAGGCCAACGTTGGGCACAAATTGGACACGACGATTGCGTCAAATTTCGGCTCAAACTTCACTCGAAACTGAGCGCTGACGAAGCACTCGTTTCCAGTCCGCGTCCAGCATTGGCCCTTGATGGTGACGCAAAAATGTCAGAACTACGGCCTTGTCTTATAGGCGGCGTTGGCTGGTGACTGTTTACAAGTGCTCATTCACTTCGTCGGCGCACCTAGCAGTGACACGCTGACGTGACAGCGAGGAAAATGACTGAGACGACTACGTCACTCTTACAAGCGTCACTGTGGCCAGGACTTGCAGCGTTCTTTTCACGCTCGATTTTTTAATTGTGCTAAAAACGTTAATATTGATCAATACACCGATCTCAGGGGGATCGGTGGCCGAGTGGGCTAGCGCAAACCAGCCCGGAGCATGTGCGGCAAAATATCGCGTCGCAGAACCCATGGATCCTGGGCTAAATCGCCACTCCTGGTTGTTTCGATCTGGATGAGCATCGTACCGGCTTGTGGTCGTGTATCACTACTGCGTGGTGCACGTTCAAGACACCAGGCTAGAGGTTGTACTGCACTTGCTAAATTGCTCA
The DNA here is from genome assembly GCF_016920785.2 of Ixodes scapularis. NCBI lineage: Eukaryota > Metazoa > Arthropoda > Arachnida > Ixodida > Ixodidae > Ixodes > Ixodes scapularis. The sequence goes on from NW_024609837.1 coordinate 55,480,805, forward strand.
TCTCCAGCTGAGACACCAGACGCCCACTGAGGCAGATTAACTTCAGGCTGTATTAACATACACCGATCTCACCAGCCAGTTTGACTATTGCTGCTGCAACACCTCGAGAGAATTCCTTCTCCTGCATGTGCGAAAACCTCGCTGGAGCTCTGTGCATTAGAGCACGAGACGGCACAGGAAGCATGCAATGCCCGTCTGCCTCCTGGAAACTAAAATCGCGGGGTCCTGGGAATGTAACTCATGCCTTCTATCCGTACAAAGTCAAATATCAACATACAGACGCCCGAAACCTCGTAAGCTGGTTGGGTGATCGGTTTCTGGTGCCATGACAATCGCAATTTCGGTCCATTCACACCTTCGAAGTTTCAAAGGGGTCATTCTAAACTAATCGAGCCAATATCGCTATGAAGCTTCATCATAAAGAAGTATCCGTTCTCCCTCGGGTATTAAGTGTGTTATTCTTTTTGTCGTCTTTTTCATTTGGGACGCGAGCAGCGGTTGATGTTTGTAAGCATTGAAAGGTGTATACAAGAAATATCTTTATAACGTAAACTGTCACCGGGAAAGTGGATCGACGAACAAACAATAAAGAGGTCGAAGAGACTCATTCAATAAACCAACATAGTGGCCGCCAGGCGAGCTTGGCGCTACTTTCCCAGGATCCAGGGACTTTAGTAGTTAAGGCGGTGTCACGCATGCGCCGAACGCTTAGTGAGATCAGTCTGTTAATATCTAAAAAAAGACAAAAAAAAAATGAAAGACGTTTACGATTCTCTGTAATGCCGATTTAGAGCGCAGCTCTTGGGGAGGAGGAAGGTGGGGGGGGGGTACGGAAGGGAAGGTATGCCCCTCTTCTCCCTCCGTACCCTCCCCTCCTCCTCTCCTCCCATTTACCAGAAAATTTTCGCTAAAATTAGCGGGGTATGTTTACGATAAATTTAGTGGAAAAATTTCCCGCTAAATTTATCGGTAATATTTTTCCGCTAAATTTAGAGGGACATTTACCCTCGTTACGTAACACGTGACATCACGTGTGACGTCATTTAGGAAAAGTCCCATAATGCAACGCGCGGTTACGCCGTTGCATTTTGGGACCGTTTTTCTCTGAACCAAAAAACGCGCGCCTAAGAGCTGCGCTCTAAAGAAACACTACTTTCTCGCTAATTCTTTTAATTGGTCTGGCCTCTAATTGTCACGGCCGCCAATACGGCAATTGCAGCATGACTTTTAAAACCCATAATTAAAAAGGTTAACAAAGGGATTGTAGTTAATATTAGCCAAATTAACATGATGATTACCACTTGATCTAATGTCGTCCGAGCCTGGTAAATTCAAGTTGAAGTCAGCACTTGTCTAACTGTTTTCGTCTCTTCTTAAGAAGTCTGTTCGGATTAAAAATCAAACACCCTGAATATGGCCCCATATAGCCTTCTTTCTTTATATGGCCCTATATGGCATACATGTACGGGCAGACATGTTCGTAGCATCCATATGTATGACTCAAGCGTGCTTCGAACATGCTTGAGGCTAGTTCACACTATGGGTCCAAGCAATCTTTACGCGTTTGTATTGAATTTATCTAAAAAAATGAGACGTTTACAAATCTCTGTATTGCGGATTTAGAGCGCAGTTGTGACTTTTGATTGGGCTACTTGGTTCGTATTAGACATGATTATAATAGCGCGAACAATATGGGTGCAAACCGCTTTTGAATTTGACCAAGTTCCTGAAGGGAGCGAAGGACATGACAGTGAGGGAAATCGTAGACTTTTTTTATAAAAGAAAGCACGAGTCAAGTGCGTCAGCATGCCGTCGGTGTGTCTCATTGACGAAGAATTGTTCTTTTCTGATGGTTTTATCTGAAGATAGGCGCGTGGTAGACATGTAATCTTAATGTATAACTATTTTTGTGTTTTTTATGTCCGAAGCCGATGGTGTATATTGCTTGTTTGGATCATGCAATTTACCTAATTGGAAGTCAGAGCCAGTCCTGTCGTACGTCTGCCTTTTTCGTCCTTGTCAAGCTCACGCTGTTTTAATCATGTTTAGAGCGCAGCTCTTGAAGATGAGGAGGGGAGGGTACGGAAGTAAGGGTATGCCCCTCCTCCCTCTCCAGACCCTCCTCTCCCCTCCTCCTGCCATTTACTTTCCCCGCTAAATTTAGCGGGTAAAATGATGTCACAGGACTCGGTGTAATGTCACCTAAGAACAAATTCAGTTTCTCCGCTAGATTTAGAGGGAAAAGTGACGTCACATGACCTCAAGGCCCCCTTCAATTCCCCGCTAATTTAGCGGGAAATTGAACTGGTGTTGAGGTCACGTGAGGTTAATTTTCCCGCTAAATTTAGCGCGGTTACGCCGACGCCGCGAAACACGGAAACGGGCGGCTAAGAGCTGCGCTCAAAAATGAATAAATATGATTCTAAATCGTGTCTGCAGCAAGCACTGCGTATTTTGTAATATGATGTATGAAGAGTGTGACTGCGGCTTTAAGCCCGCTTTGTACCAATCAACAGCTTGTTTAATTTTGTTCCCCCTAAATGGCTCTTCTACACCGTGGGTGGATGGATGGATAATCGCTGTAGTCTTCATAACGGGCGGTATCTTGCGCCACCTAGCCTCGAAGACTCACAGCCGATTTGTGTAACACCAATTTCTTTTACCCTTAAAAATCCCCGCGACTATCACCGGACAGGAAATATTATCACCAGATTTCACTTTAAAAGGGCGACGCAACAATTTTTGTACTTTGCGCAAATACCACTTAGAACGGATCCCTGACGTTAATCACCTATGAAACATGCGTTCGTTTTTCACCCCACGCAATAGAAGTCCTAGAGAAAAATTAAAGAAAAACGAGCAGAGTTCACCCCCTCAACTCGCAGCCAGAACAAGCGGCCACGTGATCTGGAGCCGATTATATGCCGCCAGTGTTGATCATAGCCACGCGCTGGGGTTGGCAAAGCACAGGACACGCGCCGAGTTCCAGGCATTGTTATGGCTGGGCTATTGTCGTCATTGCAGCGATTGGACACGGGCCACTACCCGAATGCTTCTCGAGCTATCTATTATCACGAGCCCAAATCGAGTGCCCACGCAATGCTCGGGTCGAATCTATGAACAGCATTCAAATATCGTCATCGGGGTGTACTGCGGTCCCCACGTTACGTCATCAAATTTCGCAAAGGAGAGATCGCATGAAAATGATCGCTTTCGTCCTTGAAATTACACCGCAAGAAAGGAGTTTCTTGGCCAGTGGCGTTGCGTGCGAGTATCATTGGGTCCCACTAGTGCCAGTAAGCGTGTGTAAAGTGAAAAACATTCCAAATGAATATCGTTGCACCGCTGCTTTAACGGATCGGGGAAACAAATAATACGAAAAAAAGAAAACGCACATCCACCTCCTCCCCCGCGCGAGAGGGTCGCCAATTTTCCTTTGGTCAAGCTCGTCAATGTCATTCCCACCTGCCGTGATCATGTGACTGATGTCGATGGACATGGACCGGCCTGGTCGCAGCGTTACCTCCCTTCCCGCGCCTCGCACGTCACTGATTCGGTGCTCTTCTTTGTCCCGCACGAACGAACTCGTTTCCCCGAGCAATACAAATGTGTACACCTTCCCCCACCGACACAGCCGCCTGATGAATACAAATGTCTGTCGCGTGTCGCGCCTGGTCCCGTCGCTACCCGGAGTTGAACCGCACTGACTACCACGAGCCATTCGAACCTATCAGGCACCGGGAACACTGCCACGTGACCCTGAGATCACACGGCGTGACCGAGGGTGCGGGAGATCACGTGACATATTCCCGTCAGAAGTGCCATATCAACACTTAGACAAGTAACGTCATATATAACCATATTATACACGGCATTTTTTTTTTTCATTTTAGAAATATGTTCAAAGAACAGCGACAGTTACATTAATGCGGTCTCTGCAACTTGGTTATACGGCCAGGGAGAGATATTAGAGAAGGCTAATCGTCAAGACAAGTCGTATAATTGACTAGAATTTGTTAAGTATATAGGTTCTTAGTTATTTAGAATAAACACACGGCTTCAATTGGAAACTTGCTGAGCGCCCCCCCCCCCCCCCCCCCCCATCGCAAACCCGCAAGAAAATAAAGTTGGGAAAGATCTGGGGCGCGTGGGAAGCACGGTGGAGCTATAGAGTTCCCCCCCCCCCCCCCCCCCCCCCCCCCCCCCCCCGTGCGGGCGTAAAGCTGGCGGTTTGGGTACGCGGATGATAAGAGACGGAGAAACCGCAAGAACGCATTTTGGCACCACCTCGCGCCTGTTGCAGGTGCGGTAACATTAGTGCACCGTAGCGCTTAACCTCCCACACGCCCGAATTATTCCTAAAATGTATATATTTAGTGGTGTTTGATGACGCCCATCAAGTTTATAATTGAAATCATATCTTTATCTTCAAGAAGTATAAAGCCAATTAACATATTTTGCGGAATAATCCGGCTTATGAAAGGGGCTTTTAGGAAACTGTTACCGGTGTTCCGAGTACCGCACTACGGGATACTTTGAAGCCTATATTTAAGCGCGCGCACTGCGGTCACGGTGTAAGGTACACTCTTCAGGTGACGACACGGCGGGGCTGAACGCGCGGCGCGAGGAATCATAGTGTTCGTTCGACGGGCATTCGAAAGGCTGCATCATTCCGCTGCCACCGTGCCAGCAGCTGACAGTGTCGCCGGCGGCCAAACAGCGAAACTGTGTGAGAGCAAAACAAATGATCTCGTTGCCATGACACCCCGGTACACCGTGGTCTTTCTGCACGAGCGACAACCTCGCTACAGCTCTGCGCGTGTGGAGCATGAGGCGGCACGAGCCGTCTTTGCCGGGCCCACGGGTCGACGAGTCATCTGCCGGCGCCACTTGAAGCCATAATGAGAGAGAGAAAGAGAGAGAGTGAAAAGCGAACTTTATCTGCACTGCGCGAGGAGCGCGCTGTCCTCACCTGAAGAGTATTATCTTACACCGTGCCCGCGGTCACGGAAGAACCCGAGCGCCCGCTTAAAAGCATGCTTCAAAGGCTCCGGTAGTGCGGCACGCGAAACACGGGAACGGTTTGCTGAAAGTTCCTATTATGTCTCCTTGGCCGTATAACTCACCTGCATAGGACAAGTTAGTGTAGCTCAAAACATATTTGTGAAACCTTAAAATGCGGCTCCGGTCGAAAACGAAATCGAAATAAATGACTGGTATCGCGTTAATGGCACGAAATATGATCACTGCCGAAATATTAGGTCAAAGTGAAGTCGCGTACTCCACTAAAGCCGGTTTTAAAGATGCGACCAGCTGCTCTTTAGCGGGCGGCGAGCAGGTTAGCTTTTAATCAAGGAACACTGGCGCAGCACCCCTGTGACATCACGTCGCGGCCGTACGGGTGATGATCAGTGTGACCATCCCTCCAGCAGATAGTTTCAGTTTCGCCGCAGACACCCGAAACCAAAATTCGAGCCGTGATATTTATGGACAACACACAATACAGAGAAAAGAATTTATTCCCTGTAATTTAGGGACACTGCCTTCACTGAAAACTGTCGTAATCACAAATAAAAAATAGTGACCAAACTTCCCCCTTCACCCCCCGCCGCACACACACACACATACACACACCGAGGTTTTTCGTAGACCTCTGAACGGTCCTACCGTAACACCCTCCACGATATCCACCTTAAGACGCAGTGGGCTTACAGTCCCTGCTAAAAAAAAACCCACTACAAAGGGCGCCGCAATTCTGTTATTTCTCTTATGCTTGTATTCTTAGTTGGCGTCACCGAACGGCACCCTTGTGTGTGTGGCACTCGAGACGAGCGATGTGTTCGGCCGCGAGAACAGCGTCGGCAGAGGCAGGCTTCGTTTGCCGCATCGATTCTCATCGATTCGGCCATTGTATATTTGCGGCTTTGGCGTTCGAAGTGCGCGGTGTCGTAGTCGCTTCGATGTTTGCCTCGCTTCGATGTTTACCTTCTTAAAGGAGCGATGCAACAATTTTTGTACTGTGTACAAATACCACTTAAAACGGATCTCTAACGTTAATGACCTATGAAACACGCGTTCGTTTTTCACCCCACGCAATAGAAGTCCCAGAAAAAAATTAAAGAAAAACGAGCAGCGTTCACCCCCTCAACTCGCAGCCAGAACAAGCGGCCACGTGATCTGGAGCCGATTATATGCCGCCAGTGTTGATCATAGCCACGCGCTGGGGTTGGCAAAGCGCAGGACACGCGCTGAGTTCTAGACATTGTTATGGCTCGTCAGTTGTCGTCGTTGCAGCGATTGGACACGGGTCACAACCCGAATGCTTCTCGAGCTAGCAATTGTCACGAGCCCAAGTCGAGTGCACACGCAATGCTCGGGTCCAATCTATGAACCGCATTCAAATATCGTCACTTGGGTGTACTGCGATCCCCGAGTTACGTCATCAAATTTTGCAAAGGAGAGATTGAATGAAAATGATCGCTTTTGTCCTTGAAATTACACCGTAACAAAGGAGTTTCTTGGCCAATGGCGTTGCGTGTGAGTATCCTTGAGTCCCAGGTGTGCCAGTAAGCCCGTGTAGAGAGAAAAACATTCCAACTGAATATCGTTGCACAGCTCCTTTAAGCAGGAGTAACACTGCTCGCACATCATTCAAAATACATTCGCTGCAGAGATGGCAACGCCATTATACGCCGACACGCCCGAAGCATCTTCGAAGCGCTTCCGATTCACATATTCTATCACGCTGCAGAGAGTTTTTCAATTACCAGTGTTACAGGACCGCCGTACACTACAATATAACGGCGTAAAAAAAATTATCTGGTTTCGTCTGTTCCCCTGTTTCCGTACCTTTTGTTAAAAATGATCATTTCGGTTCTTGTCCTTTCTGTGAAATAACTGAATTTCTGTTGCCCAGCCTAGTAGAAAAACAGTTTCTGTTCATAGAAAGAACATCGTTTTTGTAAAAGAAAAAGCAGGTTTCTGATAAAATAGACAGCGCGCAAAAAACAAAGTCGAAAAAGAGTGGACACGTACGAAAGACGAGCGCTTACTCGCAACTGAAATTTTAATAAAACTTGGGAAAACACGAAGATAGTTCCTTTCGCCGGCTGCACTTGCGTCAGTCAATTACCCCCCCCCCCCCTCCCCTCCCCCCCTTTACCGGTTCTAATCTACAAAACGAAGGAACCCCTTTTTGTTACGACCCACCTCAACGTGCGCGTGGCATTGTCGCTAATAAAAATGCTTCCTCAGCATTTGTCCAACCAAGTGACAGGTGACTTAGGCAGCCATCGCCCAGAGTTTTGATAATAAAAGCCTCTAAAGCCTCCTTCGCTCTCTGCTCTTTAAATCGTTCTAAAATATTAGTGTTTTTTTTTAAAAAACAGGAGCACATTCACACCTGCTGCAGTGGACTGCTTAGTGGCCAGACGGTGTGTTACGGAGAGAGTTGCAGTGCTCCCTCAGTCTATCCTTAATACAACGTCCAATCTGGCCCACATAGGACTTACCACAAGACATTGGAATGCACTACACGACGCCGACTCGGCAGTTGACAAAGTGATTTGCATGTTTCTTTTCACATAAAAAAACACCCTTTTTTCTTCTCTGACACGCGAACCTTTCTGCACAACTGCATCGATTTTTCTGATGCGCTGAGAACAATTGGCACGTCATATCGAAGAGTGATGTTCTTTACATTACGGGGGACACCGTGGAGGTACGGAAGCTCCACTGGCCTGACACATTGCCTTCGTGGTGCACGATTTGTTGGCCACTTCAGACGTTTTAGTAAAAACCCCGACACTTCCACCAGCACCCGTGAAGGAAAACCTGTCTCTTTTAATTTTTTTAACTGGTCATGAAAACTTTTTTTCACACCGTGATGGCATGACTTGCTCAATGCCGATCCTAGGCAGGACACTGCGATACCTCTCCTTACGTGTTTCGTGTGTGCAGACTCAAAGGGTGGAAGCCATTTCTTCGAACGGGGACTGTGTCCAACACAGATGGTTTTGCAAAGAAGTAACAGATCTAAAAATTGCAGGAGACCGTCAGAAGAGGTTTCAAAAGTAAAACTAAGCCCCTTTCCCTTGTCTCTGAAAATGGGGGGTGACTCCGAATTACACTCAAAACTGTGTAACCATAAATTGGTCGAAATTTCCTATCACTAAACAGCTGAAGAAACGCCGTCCCCATAATTTCTCGAGTACGGGCCGAGGCGCTTGGGGGATTTTGCAAATTGTCTATTCGGGCGTAATGTTAACACTTCGAAATAAATAATCTGCATTGAAATCCTCGTGAAAATTATCACAAATAATTCTAAACTTAAGCTTGCCAAAACTGAAGTTTCGGATTATTTGTGCTAAAATTTAGCTTGCGAAGTCATTCACAGTTTGCTAACAAAGCAGTTTTTTTACATATTGAAAACCGGCCGCCAGATAAAGCTGTATAGGCAGTATTCACTGGAAGCCATATTTGAGGGTGATGTTTAGAGCGCATGCTCGGAACGAGCTCACGTTAATGGGCTGCTAAGACCGGCAATCTTGGTGGTGCGAAATGCACGTGGCGAAAGAATTGTGGAAGCACGCCGTCAGCACGCGCTCAGCAGTCGCGCACACAGCTATGGCCGCCAGTGAATACTCCCTATATACGCAAATAACGACGTATAACCTCAAATAAGGCTGTACATAAGTCTGTATATACGCCAGATTAGGCTGCATATATTCCAGATAAGGCTTTATATTCGCCAGATAAGACTGTATATACTCCAGATAAGTCTGTATATGGCCAGATATGCCCGAGATATAATATTTCCATACGGGATCTAACTAAAGCGGTTGCTTATTTCGACCGAATTTTTCTGAATATTTCCCGCTATATTACGAACATGTTTTACATTGAGGATAAAGGATATGTCTGCAGACTGCTTTTTGCATGGTCCAATAGCAACGTGACCGCCGATTTAGGCTACGACTAATCGATGCGTGGCTGCCCCGATTTGTGGCATCAGATGAGCTATAACCTGGGAGAACTGTTCATCCTGCCCTCGATAAGAAACAACCGGCAATGCCATCAACCTCGAGGTCTGTGTGTGTGTGTGTGTGTTTTTGTTTTATAGCAAGTTTAGTTTGATAGACTGAGGATCATGTTCACTTTCATAGTTCTTGCTGTCGTACAGTTGAGACACAACGGTCGAAAATGAGACGAGGCACTCCGCGAAGGATGCAGTGAAATTTGCTATACAAATCATGCGCGTCTGCTTTGTCACAAAACACTCCAGAGAGTCAACCACCGCGATCAACGGAAAAGCGCGGTCAGGGGGGTCTGTTCGATAGCGGCACTGCCCTCATTAAGGTCACTTCCTGTAGACCTTTCCAGCGTTTATCGCCCGGGCGAGAAAGGCTGAGTCACTGAGCTGAGGACACATGGGCAGCGTCCGATATACCGCGCAGCGGAGCAACAGCGTTTGCTCGGAAGGCCTTCCACAGCCCAGCAGACAAAGATGGCAGCGCGCAAAAGCAGACTTTTGCAAAGGTCAATTGACCGAACAGTTTTTATACACCTTCCAGAGCTCATCAACATCAAAAATATTGCCGAGTCACCACTGGTTGTAGAAGAGAGCAATACCACAAGCTCAAAATACGTTCCACAGCCCAGTAAACGAGGGTGCCTGGAGCGCTGCCTATCGTGCTTCGTGCCGCGAATAGAGCTAACCGATCAACTGGGTCTCTAGTGAAATTGCCCGATTTGTTTTATCCGCGGAGAAACTGCGGCTCGGCTGCTGCGCCCATTGCCGCGCCCTGATCCTCCAATTCTGCACCTAATCCTCGTCCATTTATGCTCGTAATTCAGACGAGAGCCCAGTAAGAAGAGGGATCACTGGGATCCTCGAGCGAGGACGTCGTCGCGGACATGGCCAACTTTTGGGTCATTCTGAAATTGTAATTGATTTGCGTTTTATGATACTGAGGCGAGTACAGTCCTCGGGAACATTACGATATTTTTTTCAAGAAAAGCAGAAATTTATAGTTTTGTAAATGTAACCTATAAGATTTAATGAAAAAAAAAATCTTGATCTCTGAAATAAAAGCTACCCTCGTCCAAAAGCTTGATCATTGCTTTCTGGTATTTTATGACTCTCATCTAAAATTTTCCCGGAGTACATTGCGATGTCTGGTGTTGTTCATTTGACATTCCTATCTTTGTGAATTCGACAAGGTGTTGATGTTCAAGAAAGTTTGGGGTGGGACGCTCGTAACGTTCTAAACGCTTCCAAGAAGGAACACTCGAGAATGTCCGATCGTCTCGCTTTCCTTCAAACGGCGCTATTTCAATTCTTCGAGCGGTGGAGAGAACGGAAATGCTTTACAAGTATTAATCTTCGGGCACATATTCAAACATTGAGTGTACGAGGTACAATAAAAAAGAAGTTCCAACACTCATTTTGCAGCGTCGAAAGAGAGGGCATCACGGTGATGCGCGCGCAGCTGTTGAAGGCAGAGACTAAATACTTGCAGAGACCTTCGAGTCTCCTTGCACCAAAGGGTGTCGTTCTCTGAGGATTTGGAGCTGAGTTACGCGAGGTTTTGTGGCCAGGTGCGCGAGCAAAATGGCGATTTCACCATAAACTGAAAATCAGAGCTAGAGCGAATATCGATTCTGCGTGAAACTCTTCAAATCAAAAACAGAGACTTTTGCAACGATTCAGCGGGCTTCTGTCAAAAAGCAGTGAATTGTGCGAAGTGTCTTGAGTGGCACTCACGCTTCAAGAATGGCAGAACATCATTGGAACACGAAGAGAACTAGCGTCCATCTCCGGTTCTTACTTTTATTTCTTGGTGGGAGTATGAGGAAATACTTTGTATGGGGACGCGCCGAGGGACTCAAAGGAAGGACGTCGTAAGTGGAAATGAATTGCGGAAAGAAAAAAAAAAAATTACTCGTCTTTTTCTTTTTTTTTTCTGTAAGAAAGGAACAAAAACAAAACAAACAAGAAATAGAAAAACGTTTAGGAGAGTGCCGCTGAACATTGAGGGCGCCACCGCTCTTATAAGCTCTTTCTGTCATGTTGTATCATTCTATCTCAACCACTTCTGGTGGTCGGTTTGGCGTGGAAGGGGCATGCTTGTATGGTGGTGCTTATGGTCGCGGAATATGCCCGGCAACCCGAAGGCCCGTTTCCTAAAAAATATGGAGCTTCCCCGTCGTTCATTGTGCACGTCGGAGGGCGTTCCCTTTGTTCGCTGCCGCCCACCCGAACTTCCAGGCGACAATCGACGAGTACACGCTCGAAGCAAAAGAACTCCAGCGGCCGACAGCGAATTAAGGTTTCAAAAGAGTACACCCTTTTTGTGTTTTTGTTCTTTAATTATTTTTTTACTTGATCCTCGTTGAGTTCAATTATGGTTCTTCTCGGAAATTGTCCCCTTTCCTGATCCCGGCCTCGGGGCTTCAGCGTTTCGCCTAATTAATTATTTCCCCTTTCTTTTACTTAATTGGGACCGTATCTCGTTACAGCCTTACAGCCCATGATTATCTGATAATATTTACGTTTTTTTTTCTTTTTCTGTTGCTCTTTTTTTCGTGGAACGCGATACAATGTTCTCGCTAGCATTACAAAAAAAAAAAAAAAATTACAACACAGGATTACTTCATAATCAAAACCCTGAGACACGAAAAAATAAAATTACAAACAAGACGACACAAACTTGTCCGTTTTCTTTTCATCTCACCATGTTTGGGGGTTTACGTTACAATGTTTCCTAATAAGTTCGCGTGCATACTTTCGCTTCTTGAAAGTGTCGCTTCCATCGTTAAAATGAAAAGAAAAAAAAAACTGTCGCATTTGCAGAAATCTGGTCAGCCTTCACGAAGACGCAATATCTACCCATCGCCCCTATCGCGTCATGAATGGTATTTTGTCGCTGGTCACGCACTAAGTTCACAATCAATAGATGAACGGACGACTGCCTACACTGTCGAACCCTTTGCGGTGGCTTGCGACTCATAGTCAGCTTTTCTAATATCTGAGACGAACCTCATGCAAACCAGCGCCGTCTACCGCGCCAACGAGACAAGCCTTATCATAGCCTCCTCTATACTCATAAAGCCTGTCAGTTAAACGACGGAGTAAAGGCCTGTTCACACATGCAGCGGAGCGCTACAAGCATAGCGCTTACCTCGCGCTAAGCGCGTGCTGACGGGAGCGTTCACCAGCTTTGTATCGCACCGTCAAAACTGTTGCTTATGGCAGACGCTAAGTAGCTGACGGCACGTGAGAAGCGCTACATCAGCGCTCCGCTGCATGTGAGAACCGGCCTTAATGGATTGCACGGTCTCAGATTTGGAGCGCGAGGATGTGGTGGCACAGAGCATCAAAGAGCCATTTCTCGGGGAACTTAGAGTGCCTTCATACACACGCGCGCTTTTGCTTGAGTGGTGACATCTCAGCCATTTTTCCGCCCAATCGTTTTTTTATGCATTTTGGAGCGCGCGCAACCCGGTGCCACTCAGCTCGAGCCCGTAGCTTTGGCTAATGCATAGACGCCATTTTACCGCCCAAGTCACGTACCGAGTGCGCGAGAGAGTCACGCGCTGGCAGATTCAGGGCAACAATGGATGTCTTCACCCTGAGACAGACAGACATGTAGGCACCCTAGGGGAACTTGGATGTCAGCGCACAGCTTTTGCAGCGGCGATGACCCGAAACACACTTGATCGCTCGGGAGAACTGTGTTTCGGCGTCTCGCCGCAGCGGGGCGCCAGTCATGGCTCTCCTCTCATCCGTTGCCTTCCGCTCCACCTTTCTATTTCGGCGGCCGCTTCTCGTGGCGGTCTGCCAGGCTTTGTCAGTATTTTGGAGGGTGTGGCCATAAATAGTGCTCGAAAGTTACCAATCACGCAACAGGCGCAAGGATGAACGTGAGAAAATGCGTACAAGAGACGGGAAAAACTGCGCGGGTGTCTCATCGCGCCCGTAGCCTCGCATTTTGCTGCACGAGTGCTAACTTCACATCTCCGCCGTGCTTCATACGTGCTTCCAGTTTTTTTTCTTTTAAATTGATGGATTGGTGGTTTTTGCTGACGCTCAGCAAGTTTTAATTGAAAATATTCGTGTATTTGCACTCATTATAAAGTTAATTAACTGATATTAATTAGTTAGACGACCGATTGTGATTATTAGCCCCGGCTTCCGCGACGAAGTATCTACGTTGCTGTGCTTTTGGCCAATGGGAATTCATGTGCCGTTTTCGCTGCTACAGACAGCGGCTACAGACAACGGCTAACACACAACGCCGGCTTCGCTCCGTGCATAAGACAGTTAATGCTTTCGCATTAAAAAAGAAAAAAAAAACTACCCCACACCGTATTCTCAACTATCATGACCTATTTCATAATTACTTACAGCGCGACTGGGACAAGGACAGACAGAGGAAAAAACACAGGACAAGCGCTGAACTAGCAACTGATTCTATTGAAAAGAAAAGACATGTGGTGCTGCTGCTGCTCGTGCAGGCATGCCCCTCCGTGGCCCTGGCGCTTCTTCTTTCACTCAATGCGAAACCGGCCAAGTTATCCGAGATCCAAAAAGCCGATCTCGCTCTTTATCAAAGTCACTGTGTCTTTTCTTTTCAATAGAATCAGTTGCTAGTTCAGCGCTTGTCCTGTGTTTTCTCGTCTGTCTGTCCTTGTCCCAGTCGCGCTGTAAGTAATTATGAACTCTTACCAACTCGCCCAATTGTCCATTTTGCTAGGTATCATGACCTATATGGGGCGCACGGGCGCCTATCAAAATGGCTGTCATCTCGATGATTATCGTAGAACAACAGTAAGAGGCTGGGTCTGCGACGCGGAAGTCATTATAGTTTTGTTATATTCGCGCTGTATTAGAGCCTTACTTTAGTTTTTTTTTTTTACTTCAGGAAGGTGTAGGCAAGCACATTTATTGTGAAGTCCATTATCCAGGAGCTAGGGAGTGCGATTCTCACACCGCGGTACCACCACCGCTGATGCCCAAGTCCCACTAGAGCGACAAACAGAAAGAACCCACACCGACACGCCTCAAACATCTGCAGCATGCACGCGAAGGTATCTTTGGCGGGCTTGCGGTCCCATCGTGCTTACTTTTCCAGCACGGGACACTGGAAGCTTGCCAAAGGTACCATCGCGTGCATGCTGCGCGTGTTTGAGGCTTATCGGTGTCGGTTGTTTTTGTTTGTCGCTCTAGTGGGACTCGGGCATGAAAGTTGCGAATAGTGTCCGACTGAAAGGAGTATGCACTGTATAGTGCACTCACTGCTCCGTTTCCCATTAGGCGCACCCGCAGCCAACTCAATGATTGGGCGAAGCCAATCAAGTAGTGGCAAAAGTCATGGCGCTCGTCGTCTTTGTGCGTTTCCTACCAGCGCGACTAAGGGGGTGTCCAAAACAGGACACCACAAAACGCACGACGCCGACAAATCGTGAAAATTGAAGCAACCGCGCCCGCTTCAATTTTCACGATTTGTCAGAGTCGTGCGTTTTCTAGTGTCCTGTTTGGACACCCCTTAAACCAATCACGGACCCTTTGTCTTGGCGAAATAGCCGGTGACCGAAAACACACAAAGACAAGGAGGGCCGTGACAATGCACTTTTTGGGCTTTTTGACTGGCTCCACCGAGCTTTTCATTTCTACATGACCGACAAGAACCCAGCTACCCCGAACACAATTTCGGGCTTGAAATTCGTTTTCTTTCTGGCCGACAACAGTCGGTCGAGAACTGGTCGGTTTGGGTCGCGCTCACTCTATTTTCCATGGTCACGTGGCGTTCAACGATGTGTACCAAATATATTAAAAGTCGCGAGTCATCTAAGGCACATGTTCGATATTATAAGACAAAAAAAGAATATGCATGGACCCTATTAGGGGCGAAGCTCCTTAAGGGGCATTCACACGAGGGACAAATCCCGGGGATTTCTCCCCGGCACGCGTATCCCACGACGAGAACGTTAAGATTTGCGATGTGCAAAATCCTCGCGTTTTCATCTCGTGATGCGTGCGTGCCTGGGAGAAATCACCGGGATTTCTCCCTCGTGTGAATACCCCTTGGGCTAGCCATGTCCGTATGTCCGTCCGCCGTCGGGTGCACGTGCTCCTGCTCGTGAGCTCACGTGCTCACGAGCAGGTGAGCACGTGCTCTCGTGCTCGTGTAGGGGGAAAAAAAACCGCATCTCCACGTGGTGAATGATGTTGATTGGGGCGAAGCTCTGGTGGTGCTTGTCTGCGTAGACGGTGAGCCGCAGCATGCCGAGCCTTTCGTTCGTTTTCATCCATGTTAGAAAGAGAATGTGTGGTATGGAACGTGGTTATATGCGCATTTGAGCATTTGACCGCAGCGTGACATGGATGAAAACGAACGAAAGGCTCGGCATGCTGGGGCTCAGCGTCTACGCAGACAAGCACCACCAGAGCTTCGCCCCAATCAACATCATTCACCACGTGGAGATGCGTTTTTTTTTTTTTCTTCTGGTTTCCAAGACTTTGCAAAGACGTTGATCGAAAAACAAATGTTGAGGAGGTCACAGGAAGTAGATTCTCAATATGGCGACGACGCGATGGGGGCGCACGACGGACCCACGTTGCGACGGACGTGGGGCGGCTACTTCGGAACTGTCTTTTTGTGGTACCGGGCAATCGATCTTCAAGCCCAGAATATCGAGCGGAATAAATATAAGTGCGAAATAATCGCATGAGAAACGATGCATGCAACTTTGTCGTCCGCTTCACACGCCAAAGAAGCGGAGAAAAAAAAAAAGAAGAAAGAAAACGCGATCGGGTCTAGCTACGTGACTTCCGGGCTTGAGCTTCCGTGCTCGTGTTTCGGCTTTCAGAAGTTGAGTTTGTTTGGCTTTATTATAAAATATACGTGACTTTGTAGCAAAATATTGATCGGGCGGTCTCTGATACTATATTAAATCGCCTAACAAACTATATAAAAAATAAGAACACAATAGAGGGGGGGGGGGGGGGGGGTGTTAGTGCGTTATAACACACTCTTTTCGCCCCCTTTGGACCGTGTGCCTTGAGACCTCTTAAAATTTCTTGCGACGAGAGAATACACTTGCGCCACCTATTGGGCGGCCGCGAAACACCTTCGGCGTCTGTATCTTTCCTATTGTAGAGCTCAGCTCTAAGGCGCCCGTTTCCGGCTTGAACGGCGTCGGCGTAACAACGCGCATTGCATTATGAGAATAATGCAACCGGGCGTAACTGCGCGTTGCATTATGAGAAAGTTTCCCCGCTAAATTGAGCGGGAAAATTTTTATTAGATTTAGCAATAGATTTAGCGAACATTTCCCGCTAAATGGGAGGGGAGCAGTAGAGAAGGAGGGGAGGGTACGCAGGAGGAGCAGGTGCGTACCCTCCCCTTCGTACTCTCCCCTCCTCCTCCTCCTCAAGAGCTGAGTTCTAATTCAGCATTACATAAAATTGTAAACGTCTTTCATTTTTTTTTTGCATTCATCGAAATTTTCTTTTTGGCTTGAAACTTTGAACGATGTTCTGACAACCATTTCTGATAGATAGTACGTGCATCTGATCTCGCAAAAACTGCAAAACATTAGCTCTAGCAGAATCAAGTTCCAAGGTGTCCCCATAAATTTCGCCAGCGTCAGCTTTGTCTGTTCGCTCGTCCTAAAGCATTTTAAGAGGTTTTAAGGCACTAAGCACTAAGAAAACGCGTGTGTCTGAATGGGTCTTTCCTGTGAAACGGACTATAGCTGTGGGCCTTTGTGCGTAGTGGAGGCACAAGACGTCTCCCGAAGGCATAATTTCTTTCCCGCGCCGTATAAACATTTCCGCGCCGTATGGAATGCGAAAGCCATATTGGGCCGGAATATTTGTACGGACTCCTGAGGGCCATGTTTTCGCCGCCGCTGTCTCGCCTTGTGCTAGACGAGTCCGTGCTCGGTTCCTCTCAAGACGTGACTGATTTATGCCAGCTGGGTTGCGTACTCTATAGAATCTCGGGCGAAATCACCCGGACGGTCGGATCAATGTTGAGCTGGTCTGCCAAGTTCCCACATCTACACATCTCCTGCGCACTTATTCATCTTTCCACTGTGGACTTACCGCGAGCCATGACCACAGCAATCACGATAAAGCATAAAGAATGATGAATCAATAAATATGACAAATAAGTGGTAATAAAAATAAACAAAAAGTATTCTCCCGCGAGTGACAGCGTAGAAAACGTAACTATACCTTTTTCATCTTCACTGCAAGCGCTACTTCAGTGTCTTCCCACTCAGCGTGAGGCAGCGGTTACCCTGCTCATGCGTCATACAAATGAGAATGGAATTCTCAAATTCTAATAACATGTAAGTTTCTTGCCAATGCTTTCTGCTGTGTGTGTCCTAAAATTTCTGGTTGATGTGTACTAACGTCGTTTTATTTTGCAAGTTAATTATTTTACCGAGCTGTGCAAGCCTCGGGTCCAACCCCCTTTCATGTAATGACGAAAGGCCTTTGAGGGAATTTTAAATAAATAAATAAATAAGTACCATCTGCGGACATGCATCAAGCATGTTCAAAGCATGTTGGCTTCTAAACATGTCAGTTGGCATTTTTTATACGATAGGCCGGACAGGACCGCCACACAAGAAAGAAGCATGCCTCAGGCAGTGTCTACAAACTGTATTTTGTATCATGTATTAGCAGTGTGACCAAAGCTTTAGGATGCTGAACACCAAGATGGTGAACACTAAAACACTAAGATAGTGGACACGACAAATAGGATGCAAAGTATCTTACTAGCATCATGGAATATTTTTACGAGCAGCAAGTTTACAAGCAACAAACATCACAAACATCACTCATATGCACAAAAACAACAAATAAAGACGCAAGGTATCATGTACGAGAGACAAATCGTAAACCTAATCACTGCTCCACCGCCTTATATTGTCACGAATGAAGTCGACGAGAGAATGAACAGTGAACTAAAAAGAAAGGTTTAATCGGCGAACTTGTGCCATACAAAATGAAAGACGAGCGTCGAGACAGCAGAAAAGCGTGCTGCGATTTGGCGGCGTAACAGCAAGTGAGAGCAAGACAGACTCGAACAGGTAACGCGAAGCTCCTTATCTAGTGTGTGTCACTACCTGGAATATTCGGCCCAGAAGGTTCCAGCGTCGCGCGATCGTGGTGAGAATGAACAGGCACTTTCGAGAACAAGAGAGCAGGAAGAAATGACAGAAGTATTGTCCTGAGTGAGAATGAAGGCGAATGTTCTAGAAGTTTGTGACTGAGCGTGCTTGCTCGTCCCTGTGCGCGGCAATATTGCCACGTGCGTCGCCGAGCGAGCGCCAGCGTGGTCGAATGGTTAGCGTGCTTGGCTATCGCGTGGAGGCCACAGGTTCGATTCCAAGGAGCGGATTCCTCGTTTCTTCAACTTGCCGATCTCGTAAGTTTGAGAACCTTGTCGTCTTATGGAGTTACAAATGTTCTACGCGCGGAACATTATACGCCTAATGTTCCAGAAACCCACCAGGGCAGGGGACAAAAGGTGCGTTTTCGGCACAAGTTCGCCAAATTAAACGTTTAGTTTCTGTTCATTCGTCGCCTCATCAACTGTCATTGGTGGCAATTTAAAGATACTCATTCGCAGGCAACCGCCTCCGCATTTACAAAGGTGTGTTGCTTTGTTCTCGTCAATATTTCGCGAATGATATTTAAGTTCAAGGAGTGTATCTCCAAGTAAAACACATGGTACAAGCAATAAATATTTAAGATCATCGCTAAAACAAAGATCGACTATAGCGGGTCAGTGATTCCAAAACCCTTAAACGACGAAGCACGTTCAATGGAACACCACCCTATTTTACGATTGAGAAAGATTAGGTAGAAATAACGGTGCTGAAAGGGTGTTGCCACAAGTAAGTTTCTGGAACACCGTTTTTTGCACCCCCCAAGGGTGTGAAATGAATTAGAGTGTGTAAGCAGCGACGCCATACGTGCAAGGGCGCGATCGAACGTCTTGACCAAGACATAATTTGCGGCAGACCGGCAGAGGCACGGCAGCAGCAGAGCCGTATATGTGGAGAGTTTGGTCATTAATTGGGAGAAATAGGGCGAAAATAAGGGCACGTCATCGGCCGCAATTGTTTCAATAACCTTGGACGCGATGATTGACAGCTCTTTTCACCAACCACTGGCCACAGATATTCCCCTAGCGGAGGCAATGAGCTTAACAAATATCCTCCAATCACAATTTCTAGGTAAGGATGTGTTCAAGTATTTCATTTCAGCACGCTTGAGTTGGAATTTAGAACTCGTCATAAGTGAAAGGGCGACGCTCGTGACGTTGTCGTCACAGCAGCATCTTTCTTTTGATTGCACTCGCAGCCGCGGCCACGACAAAGTGGGCGTTAAAAAGTGCGGGCTTGGATCCGTGGGAGTTTTCATCAAAACCCCGATCGCGCAACCCACTTTCGCAGTTGCGCCTCATGTTTCAGGGAAGTTTTCTCGTCAGTGTCAGCTTTCCCGGCTCAGTAAACGCACTGAGCACCGTGAAACTCACCTTTCCCACCAATCTCTTACAATTTTATATTCATGCTTTATAAACATCATAAAAAAAAAACGAATTCTTTGAGGTTATCTCAGCACATTCTTACGTCCCAAGTTCATCACGGGGGGAATATGCGGCGCTGTCGGTGGCGTCGCTTTCACCGCTCCACCTCTGGCTCCCGTCGGCTCGACCCATTGACCAGACTCTCTCCACCTCTGGCTCCCGCCGGCTCGTCTCATTGACCAGACCCTCTCCACACAAGGCTCTGGGCGGCAGTGGCCGCCCAAGACAAGGAGGTGGGAATGGAGAGATAAGAGGGGGCAAAAGGGGGCAAAAGGGAAGCTACGTACGTGTCGTCTCCAGTGACAACCAAAGCACCCCGTGGGGAACGCGTGACCAGCGTGTAAATATCGAGCGTCCTTGGATGTTTAGTTTGTTTTACAGCGATGGCTGTTATGGGCTCTTCCCAACACTGGAAATGACGTCCGTTGTTGATGTTGCAGTTATTGTTAAAGTTGGCGTAGTACGGCGTAGGCTGCCCGCCGTCGATGTTGCACAATTCTTGAAAAAAATCACCCCCGCTCGCGGGAATCGAACCTAGGTCCGCTGGGTCCGACGCAGAGTCGTTAGCCCAGAGGGGAAAGTGGCTCGAGAGCGCATGACACGAGAGCTCCGACGAGAAAGCGCAGGACAGAAGAGCGCCGAATTACGAGAGCGCATCACATGACTCCCGCCTCGGAATCGACTTTAGTTGTTTTCCAAAGACTGTAAAGCTCCAGAGCCGGGGTCACACTGCTCATATATCTTTCAAGAGACAGTCTGGAAACACGAGTCACCGCAATATCCGTGGTTCGAATGCCGCGTGCCCAAGGTTTTCCTTGAACTCTTTGCTATAAGTATAAGGCAACCGAAGCAGGCATCTCGAGGTGACTCGCGTTCTAATATGTTTGTAAACTGTCTTTTGCACAATGTATAAGCAGTATGAGCAAGGCTTTAGACTGCAGGTGTATCAAGAAAGCTACACAGGTGATAAAAAAAATACAAATATCTCATATTTCGTAACCCAATGTTTCGAAACCAACTCAGTCTCTTCTTCAAGGATGCATCAAAGCACGCGGGGCAGCAACAGCGCCTAACCTCTTCGTCTTAAAAACAAATTGTTAGCTTATTTTTTTTTCTAAAGTTATGGAGAAGGTAATGTTTTCAGCTTTTTCGTCAGGTCACGGAAACCATGTACGTACACAGAGGGTAATGCGCCCAGGGGGATGTTTAGGTTTACTGGCGTATGCTTGAGTTGCCACGAT
Source organism: Ixodes scapularis (assembly GCF_016920785.2). Lineage (NCBI taxonomy): Eukaryota > Metazoa > Arthropoda > Arachnida > Ixodida > Ixodidae > Ixodes > Ixodes scapularis. The sequence continues at coordinate 55,501,659 of NW_024609837.1, forward strand.
TTCAAGAAAAGTCCTCTTCGGATATTTGGCTTTGTGTCAACTACGTGCGCGTTCGCGAAGTCAATGCGATGGTCTGTCACTATAGCGTATCGTAATGTTCGGCAATGGTGCTGCGCTCACTGTCCAACTTCCGCACGTCGTTCTTGTGTTGGCAGATTCTCTCGGTAAAGTTCTTCGTCTCGCCGATGTAGGCTGCGGGGCACTCAGTGCATGAAATGGTGCCACGCCCTTGGGGGGTCGGTGGCCGAGTGGTCTAGCGCACATCAGCTCGGGGCACGTGGAGCGAAAGCTCGCGCTGCAGAACCCAGGGATCCTGGGCTCGAGCCCCACCCCTGCCCGTTTCGATCTGGATGAGCATCGTACCGGCGTGCGGTCGTGTATCACTACTGCGTGATGCACGTTAAAGACCCCAGGTTAGCGGCTGTACCGCACTGGCTAAATTGCTCATCTACAGCTGGGAGACTCGTCGCCCCTGTGAGGCAGACCAAGTTCTAGGCTGTATAAACACACACACAACCCAATTATTATTATGCCACGCCCTTGTGCTATTTCTCTTAATAGACTGCCACCCTTGAAAAAGAAATCGAGTTAGTTTCAAAACCTCGGCTTACCTCTCGAGATTTGGTTGGAGCTATATTTTTCGGACTTTGATTCTCACCCAACCATACCGATTTCTGCCGAATATGTTTACTTTCAAAACGTTTCTTCGGCGTGCTTTTGAAGACATCCCAGAAAAAGACTGCGTCAACGCACAATGCTAAAGCATATGAGTAAAGGTTTCAGCAGTCCTACAAAGTTTGCAGTCCGTTGATCACATTTCTTCGATGCATCGGGATTCAAGCCGTACTTTCACTGGCACCGTCTTTTAATGAAAGCGAAAAAATTATGTTTTGCATTCCAGTCGTATTGGTATGCGCTTAACCCTCAGGACCAAGTCCATTTGAAAATTCTGTGGCGGTTCAAAGGTGCATCAACGATATAACGGAGCAGGAAAAGCTGCTTGAATGAAGAATTTTCGAGCAGGTCTATAAAACTGTTTGATTAAATCTAACACAAAAAAAAAATAAGTGTGTCTAATACTTCCTATAAAAACCTCGCAGCGCTATTATTGTTGGTGCGTTAAGTTGTATGAACATCTAATTAAATATATTTCGCCAAACCTCTATTTGTGTGCATATTTCGAGAAACTAAAAAACTTTCACCTGGCAATTGACTGCCTCACAAAAATATGACCTAAACTAAGACCGCCACATTCAATTGAACGAAATAAATTTTCTCTTCTCATCGGCTCATAGGAAGACCTCCAAATAGAAGACACGAGAACTCTAGCGAACATAATCACCGTTTTTCTCGGATAGTGCATGAATTGAAGGAGGTATGTCAGTTTCCACAAGAACACTACGCCAGCGGGTTAAAGGGACCATGAAGGCAATTTAATTTTTTTTTTTAAGAATGTGTTTTCGGAAGCATTGGGGTCCTGGCATGCCACATAATTTTTTCTGGAACGTTGTGACTCTTATTTCTGTACCTGCAAATAAATTTGCAAAACCGAAACAAACATTCAGATTTCTTTCCTTTTTCGCCTCTGGAAAGAGAAGTGACGTCAGGGAGCACTGTCGGCATCGGTAGGATTCAGTGCACACTCAGTGTGGTTACCGTGGTTCGCTCTAGTGCACCGCGGTCTGTGAAAAAGACCTGGAAGAAATGGACGACAACGCCGCGCTCGCAAACGAGTTTGAGCTCCCGTTCAGCGACCTCACGCCGACTGAACGTGCTTCGTTGCCGCTGTGGTGTGGGCTCCTTGCGCAAGGAAAGTGAGGGAATGGCGTTTTTCCTCAGACGCGGGAACTTCCGTGTTTTTACCCAGACTCCGGCTGACGTGAAGGTACTGCTCAAAGTCTTCTGGTCGGAAATGCAACGAACAAATCCTGACACCGCTGTCCACAGCTCTACGCAAGACGACGGCGCGCATCCAAATGCTGCGCATTGCTGTATCGGTCGGCAGTTTATGCAAACTAACGTCGCCCGATCGACCGCACGTCTTTAGCCGACCTTTCGCGCAACCTACTACTGCACATAAACGCGGCATGATTGGTGAGACACCAGTTCGCAAAGCGAACACGAGACGACGCACGAAACCAAAACCAAAAGTCCGCCGCCCCCGGCGCTCGTACCTTTTTCTTTTTTTGTCCATGGTTGCTCGATGCTTGTTACGCGCAACCCGAGGTAGCAGTGCGGGATGTGTTCAACCAGTGACAAACGGAGGGAGCGCTTCAGATTATGCTTTTATACACGGTATGAAACCTATTAATTCCCGACTACAACTTCAAAAGATTATCCAAAGATTATCCAAAAAATAAACTTTTTTCATCACATCTCACCACCGAAATCGAAACCAAGAGAGCGTCTATCGTTTGAACCAATCGCCAGATGAGGAGCCCGTTGTCGTCACGCTTCGACGGCGCACTTTAGTTCACCTTTCTGCCGCCGCCTCGGTGGGGTCTCAGGCATCGTTCCCGGCGCTATTATTACCGCGCCTGTTTGCTCGATTGGTGCGGCACCCAAACTTCTGTTCGGGCTAGAACTTGGTCAACAGTATCTGAGACGTGCCTGACATCCATTTCAATCGTCGAATAAAACTTCGAAACTGCCTTCATGGTCCCTTTAACAACCTGCCTTATACACGTTTGCAAGAAAGGCTCCTGTGCGCTGCCATTTTGAGCGATGCTGGCGCCCCGTACCGTTTCCGCCATGCTGGGGTGCGCCAGGGGTACGTCAGTGGGGTGCGCGATGACAAGATGGCGCCATTTGCTGCATCGCCGATGGCTAACGTTAGCGGCACACTTACTGTCTCGGAACGCAGGAGGAGGTATCCACACAGAATCGTAGCATCACATATTGTAGGGCGGGACATTTTTAAGGGTTGGAGCTGACTCTATAACGATCGCAGCCTCTGTTCCTGCATGTTGTGGAAGCCAGAGCTGCCGCGAGCGCAGCCATCGTTGATGCAAAGGCCATGCGACTTGTGGCGCATTCTGAAGAGCGCCTTGAGACTTTAGATATTTTTTGAAATTTTTCGATTTGTTAACGGTTTAGGCATTTTATTTAATTATCCGTGCTCTTTCGCGGTCGAAGACGACACGTGTACGTTTTGTAGTTATTTTTTTCAATTTCTTTCTGCGCTCAGTGGTGTATGCTTCGGCGAGAGACGCTTGGCAACATTGTACGACAACCAGCGAACGTCCTGGCTGGAGAGTAGGTCCGCCTCACCTTGGCGCGCGGTTCGAGGTTAAGCCGGGATCCCACTTGCAAAGGTGTATACTTAGGGCTTTTGTAGATACCCCATGGTTCACTGCACGTGCGTACTGGAAAAAAAGTACAAAGAAATAGCCGATGGGTAACAAAATGCCGTCGTAGCACTGTCAATGGCAAGAGTAGTAAATTAAGTGTAAAAACGCAGGCGAGATGGTGACCAATCGTAATCAAGAAATAAAACATTGAGATAAGGAAACAAAAAGGGACATACACACCACCGATTCGAGACGTTGGTGTGTATTTCCCTCTTTGTTTCCTTGTCTCAAGGTTTTATTTCTTAATTATGAATGGCAAGAGCTCGTGCCTGGAGACGCTCTTTCACGCGCTCCGAAAAAGAACCAAGCGTTCGAAGTAAAATGGTCAGATGTTATTTTATTCCTAACGCTTTTGTTCACGTACCCGACGGTGCGTGAACGGGACACGCTGACAGGTACTGTGAAATAACGAAGGAATGCTCAATTTTTTGGTTGAGCCTTGAAACAAAACAGAAATGAATCGCGTTTTGTTACGTGTTTCCAGAAAAATAATTGCACGCAATTCGTTGCCAACAGTTACTGTTTTTTTCCCCGATACCCCGAAGTCTGGTGATATCCAACACTGACTGGTTTTATGGGGAGAAAATTGGTCTTAGAAGGGCAGAGGAATCATGTGTGTGTCTTTTCAGAATTACCCCAAAATTCACAGGTGTGACTTGCTCTGAAGGCGAACTTCAACTGGCTCAAGTCCGTCTTGAGACGAGCAAGCGCGCTTCATAAATTCACCTTAACTGAATCACTCTTGAAGCGAGCTTGAAGCGAACTTGAAGTGCCTCAATTTCAAGACTGGGTTGGACCTACCTTGAACGCGACTTCATAGTCATTTCAACATGGCGGCTTGCCGGTGTGATGTCGCATATGAGATTGCCGCGTTAAATATTTGTCTCCTGCAATGGCGGCGTCGCCTACGGGGAAGGGTGTTTCTCGCTGAGAGAAGCGGCCTTTCCTCCGTTGTCAAATGGATCCCACCGGGAAGTGCGACAAGAAACGGCAACGGCGCGGCAGCTGCTCGGCCGTGGCCTGACCACCTGATCCGAACGGCGACTACAGGCGGCTACCCTCTGACACCCAAGCTACAGTTGCTCGTGCTGCGACTCTTGCTGGCAGGATGTTTCAAGCTGCCAACATTTCACTATTAACGGCGTGCCGTGATACGGGGGATTGATGCCTCTCACCGTAAGGCATCTGTCGCTGGGACGGTTCGGACCCGTTCACTTCCCCGGCGCTCCGGTTTGTTTGACAACTTCATTATCTTAGCCCAAGACCGAAACAAAACGACAAGAGAGATATCCGAAGCGTTTTTCATAACGAAGTGCGTTGACGGCACGTGTGTCAGCGCTCCATCAAGAGCCCTGTTTGCCTCTGAGGTGGCGTTTTTAAAAATTTTCGTAAAGTATAGATAGCAGATAAATAAGCAGCGATTGGATGATGTCGCACTTCTGTCATAACGCGTGATTTCACGTTGTATATATATATGTATGTTTTGTGTACATACACTTAAGATACAAATGGTGCTCTGCGTTAATTGTTCTTTTGTTTCACTTGTGCGTTGTTTTTTTAGCGCTTTTACACTCGGAAATATGAATCACCAACTACCCAAGTGCATACCCTTCATGATTGTTCACTCGAGCTAGCCTAAACTTCACTGTCATGCACACATTATCTGCAGGCAACCTCCATAACGAAGATGTTGGAATAATAACTTTTCAAATTCCTGAAAACATTATATAACTATTGTCTTTCTTACTCCCCTATTGAAAAAATTATATGAATTTATTTCTGATATGTTTATTGGACACAATTTTCATACCAGAACTTATTAGGTACTTCATATCAGTTTCATATGTCGCATATAAGTTTCAACTAGGCTACCTGCTCAATGTACATCTTATGCTGAACGTATGGCAAGAAGTATTGCTTGCTTTGTTTTAATTTCATTACTCACTGCGCCCTAAGAAATAAATGAAGTTTAACAACTGCAAACTGTGCAAGCCTCCTTGTATGCCCTGTCATCATGAAACGCTGCCGACAAAAGACCTGCAAAAAGGAAACGACTTAACTGTTGACAAACAATAACACAGACCACAGCTGCCGATTTGGATACATAGACCAACATGTGGCTCTGACGGGCCAACAGAAAACACATTTCTGCAGGTGGAACTGCACGTCTTGAGGCTCTGAAAGACTCCAAATGCTATTTCAGAATAGTTGGCATGCGAATCTATAGAGAATAATTCTGCCCTACTTGGCGGGTTGAGCAAAATGGAAGGAGTGCACGTGAAACCAGGAAGTAGCTACCGGGCATCATAGTTTTCGCAGATCTGTTAACCACGTCAAGCTTTCACGGGCAGAAACACAGGCCCAGAACATGTTGCGCATCAGGCAGTGGAACTGTCACTGATGTTTGGCGCGCGGAGGCAGGGTTGTTAACCTTCTCTCATTAAGGAAGCTCTCTTTGAAATTAAAATGTTTATAATTCGTCTTTGATCATTTCGGCTGTTATTAATCTCGACGCTGTCACTCTCTCGCATGAGACATTCATGGGTTGAAGTCAAATCATTTTATATTTGTCTTCAGAAGCCTCCTCCCTAAAGATGCAGTCTAGGAGCAGGAGTAGCACCTGAGAGAAGATTAACTTTGTGGTTACATCTTCTATGTTTGATTTGAGTGCCTTATATAAAAAGAAAATAATTGTTTTTAGAGCGCAGGTCTTAGGTGCCCGTTTCCGGCCTGAGCGGCGTCGCCGTTGGCGTCCGCGGAACCGTGCGTTGCGTAACCGCGCATTTTGGGACGTTTCCCACAGTGACGTCACATGTGACGTCACGAGGGTTATGAGGGAAGAGGAGGAGAAAATTTTCTCCACTAAATTTAGCAGGCAATTTTTACCGCTAAATCTAGCGGAAACCTTTTCCCGCTATATTTGGCGAAAAAAGTTCCCTCTAAATTTAGCGACAAATATTTCCCCAATAAATTTAGCAAAAAAAAAAAAAAATTCCCCGCTAAATTTAGGAGAAAACTTTCTCGACTGAATTCAGCGGAAAATTTTCCCACTAAATTTAACGGAAAAAACTTTCCCGTTAAATTTGGGGAAACCTTTCTCCGCTAAATTTTGCGGAGCAAGTTCCAGCTAAATTAAGCGGAATATTTCCCAGCTAAAATTTTCGAAAAATGCTCCCCTCTAAATTTAGCGAAAACAATTCCCCGCTTAATTCAGCGTAAAAAAATTCCCCGCTAAATTTAACAGAAAAATTCCTGCGCTAAATTTAGCGCGGAAAATTTTCCGCTAAATTTAGCAGGGGAACTTTTGCTGTATTTTGCGGAACAATTTGTTCGCTATATTTAGCGGGGAATTTCCCCGCTAAATTTAGCGAGAAATTTTTACGCTGAATTTGATGGGAAATGTAGCGAAAATTTCCCGCTAAATCGGAGGGGAGCAGGAGAGGAGGAAGGAGAGGAGGGAAGGGGAGGAGGGGCATACCCTTCCCTCTTCCTCGTGAAGAGCTACGCTCTAATTCGGCATTACAGAGATAATTAAACGTCTTTCATTTTATTTATTTTTAGGAAGGAAACTGTTTCCCCAACCATTGAATGCGGTCTGGGCTGGACATGATTTCTACGCAAGTAATTAAATGAGCATGGTTATGTTGTGGCAGATAATTATATGTGCCCCACTGTCCGCAGCGAGTCAGTAGTCTGCTGCTGCAGCCAATGCTGGACCGGTAGGAAGGAAACCCATCTGTTGAGCAGGAGGAAGACAAAGCGACGACGACATGAGTTTCAGTGGAGCTGTTGAATGCTGCATACTATGGCGTCGTAAAAGGGCCCTTTTACGGCATTGGCGACTTCCTGTTAAATATCTATCGAGCAGTACAGGTCGGTAGCTACTTCCTGGTTTCGATCATCGACAACGCAGACACCGAGCCCAACGTTTTATGTAGTGAAGCCCATTAAAACGAGCCTTTATAGAAACATGTAAGGAACACAGAATAACGTTTAAAACAGCCGAAAGAGCGCTTAGGCCTGGCCGCATAGTTTACAGTTTACATATCCGAGAGAGCACTTAGCCAACGTCGCATAGCTTGCAATTAGGAAATGTTGCAGAACACTCTTCTGCTTTGAAGGCCGCTTCCATTTGTAGCCCCTTTCCTTTCGCATCGGTAGTTTCAAGCGCTTTTATCGTTATTAGAGTCCCGTGAGAAAATTTATATGAGGATTTTAAACTTTCATATTGAGGCTTGTGGGCGCAACGCCGGACTCGGGCACTCACTCGAATATCTTTTCATTCGTGTTGAATCCATTTGTTTTTCGTCTTCGATGAATCATGGTTCAAGCTTCTCCCGAGTTTTTATATTGAAGGAGACGTCAAAGCTCACATGATGCCATATGGGCCAGAAGCGATGGACGCCGACTAGCGAAACAAAAATGAACATGCGCCATGAGCCAGCGTTGCCAGACTGAAAAGCGCATTTGTCTAAAAAACGCGTACAACGTTAGTTTCGAAACCTGCGCATCAGCATCTTTCCCGATTTGCGTTTCGTAAGGACATGCTATGAGGAAAATTTAAAGAAGCAACTTCTCTTTTGAAGTGTGACATAATTTTTAAGAAAAAAATTGCAGCCTAATTTTTATCACAGGCGGGGAGCACCGCGAGCGCTCTCGACCTGAACAGAACTTGAGGAAAGAAGTTCGCGGGTGCGTCTGTGAATCGTAAAAGCCAGCTTGAACGTTTTCATGTCGGACTTGGTGTTGGGGCGGACTTGAGCAAATGGAAGTTCGGTTCAGATGAACTCATGTCTATGAATTCGGGGGTTAGGCTAGGTGGCGCAAGCTACCACCCGTTACAAAGGGTAGCCATTAACATCCCTACATCGATACGTTCTGCCCTTAATACCGGGAGCAACTGCTTTCTCTTTAGTGGGCATGGAAGCAGCGTTAGAATGTCCATGCTGCGTGGGTCCTTGTGCAGATTCGTACTGGTCCATCTTGATACGCAAAAAGAAGTAACACCATTTTTCTTCTGATGTTTCTATGCCCAAGTGTTCTTTCTAATAATCTTGTCGAGTTTGTTGATGTTTTGGGGGCACTGTTGGTGCTTTCGGGCGACATACAGGTCAACCCCGCCCCATGACTGACGCACAGACGAAACAGTTCGCTGAAATGTTGCAGCTAATTCAAAGCCTCAATGTGGGATCTTTACATTCCGAGGAAGGGCAGAATGGCCCATTTAATGCTGTGAAAGAAAGAAAACTTAACCAGCAGAGTAATGAAGCAAAATTAACAACATAGGAAATCGACTTGCAGTAGTTGAAACTTGAAACCAAGGTTTCCGTGCTTGAGCAGGCAAACGGCGAGTTTCAAGTATCGCGGGACCTCACTGGTGCCTTGCAAAATTAACAATAACGTATATTAACATAGCCGGCTGAATGAATTAGAAGATCGACCACGGAGGGATAACCTGGTCACCAATGGTATTCCCGATTTCGCATCTGAAATATGGGCGGAAAGTGAAAAGAAAGTTCTTGATCTGGTCTTTAACTCTCTTCAGGTTCAGGTCCCTCCCAAATGTGTCGAACGCGCACATCGTATCGGCTATTTTAGTGCCACCAAATGTCGGCCCGTGATAATAATGCTTTCGTCATCATAGGTCAAGGACCAAATATAACAGTCACGACTGAAACCTAAAAAGAAGCTGGACTTATATCAGGGAAGATTTTTCACCTGCTACGCGCCTTGCGAAAAGGAAACTGGTCGAATGTGGAAAAAAAACTATGAATTGCGTCTATCAGTTACGGTACGACAAACTATATGTCAGCAAAAAGTGCTACGTGCATAACACGACAACTGATACTGTGAGCTTAGTGGCGACCCCGATGCGCGTGCGGCGGATAGCAGTGTGGCAGTTCCTTGTAATCAACAGCAAACACCACTATTATCTAAAGCCTTACTATCATCTTAACACGTCGCGAGGGGTGAGGGCTGTTTCGATAATGGCCAACTCGTGTCCGTATTTTTTTACTAAGTGTTTTACGTCAAAGGGACGCCTTTGAGTTCTGTTATAAATTCCTGTGGTGCTGATATTGTTGTATTAACTGAAACGTGGCTACCTTCTAGTGTTAGAAATTCTTAAATGTTTTGCTGCGAAAAACGTTTTAATGTTTATCATTGTGATAGGGGTGAAATAACAGGTGGTGGTGTACTGACCGCTGTTGCAAATCATATCGAATCATTTTGTGTGTGTTTGAGTAGTGATTTAGAAATATATTGGATTTTTTGCAATTGTACCACCACAAAATTGTTTTGGGCGTTTGTTATCCTGCACCATCTTGGAACTCTTGTTTTGTTGCGAATCGTCATGATGACAATAACTCGATGCTAGTGCGGTTTCCGTCTTCTCCAATTACCCTTCTTGGCGATTTCAGCTATCCAGACATAGTATGGACGAGCTTGGATACCCACAGTCAGCCATTTTCATCAGACGTGGCAGAGTTTAGAAATTTGTCCAGTGATTTAGATTCTGTTCAGTTAGTCACTGTTCCCACAATAATCTCTTCAACCTCAGAAAACATATTAGATGTCATTTTGACAACTTTTAATTTTCTCGATCGGTCACATGCAAGGTCTAAGAGATCATTGCTTAATGCATTTTACTATCGATGTCCCCATTAGAAACGCACGAAAGTACGTTAAGAAAATACGTTACTATGCTAAAGGCAATTTCAAAGCAATCAACAAAGAACATTGTAGTTTTCTTGATGAATTTTTGTCCAATTGTTTACAAATTGGACAAAATAAATTATATAAAATAAATTGATATAAATTACGAATTATTTAAAAATCAGGTGTCATATCTTACAAATGCATCTATACCGTTACGGAATATCTCGGTGTTCCTGACTCTCCTCGGTATGACACCAAATTAAAGACTTTCAAATAAAAAGAGGCGTGAATTTCGACTAGCGAAATTTACAAATCTCCCTGGAAAATGGACTCATTACCGCAATACTTACAATGCTTACAAAACTGCTATTAAGAATGCGAAAGCTACTTATTTTTCGGTAATTGTACCATCACTACCAACGAAGAACCCTAAATAGTTTTGGAAAGTAATCAAACACAAAGAAGAGCCCCTATAGCCTTGTTTAGTTCTTCTAGAGATCCTGTACCCGTTAGTGCCCGTGAATATGTTTTGAATTCCACATTTGTTGTGTCGTTTACGAACACTCTTTCAACAACTTTTCATTCCTTACAGGAATGTGAATTTTTACCAATGTACTTAATACTTATCGATCTGAATGACATTGTTAATGCGATAAAAGCCTAAAAGTATTCAAAGTTCCTAAAAAATACCAAAGAATATTTTTAAATAATACCGGCCAAAATATTTCAGAAATCTCTTGAACAAGGACGTTTGCCCGACGTCTGTAAGGTGGGAAAGGTTGTACCGTTACACAAAACTGGCGATGAACATTGTCCTCTAAATTACCGTCCCATATTCTTAACAAGTATCCCACACAAAAGTTTTGAGCGCATCATGTGTTCACAACTCGTAAAATTCCTGGAATTATATAACTTTTCCAGCTGCGCAACACGGTTTCCGTAAATTATTTTCGTGCGAAACGTAGTTACTAACCTTCACTCACGACCTTCACCTTATTCTTAATCGTAGTCTCCGTGCTGATTGTGAGCTAACTGTGTATTCCTGAATTTTGCCAACGCCTTTGATAAAGTCATAACCTAGCTGCTGCTTCATACGTTAAGTACACTTAACATTGATTCTTCATTACTCTCTTGAATTCATGTTTTTTAACCAATCGCCCCCAATTTGTATTTGTGAATGAATGTGCATCCTCCTTATTGTCTGTAACGTCCGGCGTCCCGCAAGGATCTGTTTGGGCCCTCTCCTTTTTCTGATTTTATCAATGACTTAACCTCCAATGCTTCTTCTTCATTTAGCTTGTTTGCCGATGTCTGTGCTTTATATATTTTAAGACACACCCCCGAGAATGGGGAAAAGAAGAAGGACAACACAACACACACAAAGTCTTTAGACTTTGTGTGTTACGTTTCTTTTCGTCATTTCCCCAGTCTCAAGGGTTTGTGTTAAAATATGTTGAACCTTCACCAGCTCGTTTGCGCCTCAATTTTTTGTTGTAAATTCTATCGCGAAATTACTAAAGATTTTGATGTGTCTTGCCTTCAATCTGACCTTAACCGTATATCTGAATAGTGTAACAAGTGGAAAATGAAGCCTAACACTAACAAATGCAAAATAATACGGGTTTCCCGAACAAATGATAATGTATTATGCAACTACCTCTACCAAACTCCTCTACAGCCAAGTATCATCCTATAATATCGTTGGCGTTCATATCTCATCTAATTTATCTTGGGAGACTCATATTCAGTACATAGCGAATAATGCCAACCCTGTGATAGAATTGATTAAACGAAATTTTTCATCAGTTCTCTTATCTCTAAAGCTGCTTCTTTACAAAACGCTCGTCCGTTCTGAGCTGGTGTATGCTTCTTCAATTTGGGACCCGGGTAACAACGTACTGACATCAGCTCTTGAAACAATTCAGAACAGATCTGTTGGCTTCATTCTTACTAATTATCACCGCGCTGAAAGCGCAACATCAGTGCAATTAAGTTCGAACCTGCCTAACCATGCATCACGTCAAGACCTATCCCGTCTGTGTCTGTTTCAAAAAAAAAAAAAAATACTATTGCAATCTTCTTTAGCGTGACAAGTTACCAACACCCCCTTTCTACATAACATCACGTCTCGATCATCAATAAAAGATGGGACATGTAACACTACAACTTTTTACATCCCATTCATAGCCGAAACCACGCTTTTATGAAATCACCTTTCACCGTCTGTGGCATCCATATCTGATTTCATCACTTTTAAACAATGCCTTAACAGTGTTACCTTTTAGCGGTTCATCAACTAGTATTTTTGCATTCTTAGGATTGTTGTTTTTGTGATTCTTGATCTTCCACTGTTTGTAACCCACTCCCCTCTGCAATTCCCTCGGGTCCTGAGGGTATTTGAAATAAATAAATAATTAAATAAATAAATAAATAAATAAATGAGGTCTAACAACAGTTATCAAAAGGTGTGAGTTCTGGACATTAGATAAATTACCGATTGCACCTATATAAATGTTTTAAAGTTTACTGTGCACGCGCCGATCGAAAGAAGGTGTGCTGGCTGAAACCGAGGAAGCCATGTGCCTAATGAACGATGGACAGGCCGCTCATGTGCATGATCTCTCCGTCGCAGAATTAAACGCACTTCCGCGGTGAGTAAATACGCAAAACGAAATGACTCTGTTGTTTTACGCACATCGCGCGCAGGTCCTTTATGAACACACGTTGGCACACGCAGTGGCGTCACTAGAGTCAGCGGCACCCGGGGCCGTGGCCCGCGGCTCCACCCCTCCCCCCCCCCCCCCCCCCCCACACACACACACACACATTTCATGGCCCGCTGTGACACCCCCGGGGCGCTGCACCCGGGAGGTCAACCCCCCCTCCCCCCTCCCCTTTGTGACGTTACTGGGCAGACGCTAAAGACCTTTCCAAAAAAGGGCTCCTTGCAGGTTCCATTTACAGTGTTCGTGCGTATAGCGCGTGAATTGCTCGCTTTCCGACGCGACAAACATGCGCGTGCTGCAGCTAAGCTGAGGACTTGTAAATGCTGGAATAGTGTTAAGTGAACTGATCCGCTTTGGGAATGTTCACCTCGCGGAAAAGCGCTGGGAGGCTGCGTCCACTACGCTTTGTTATAGACACTATAACGGCTGTGCGAAATGCGACCACATTTCTTCGAGAATCAGCGTAGAGGCAGCAGCGATTTCGGCCCAGTTATCTTTCTTTATTAGAAAGAGCTACGCCACCAGCAGTAACAACCCGCCTTATACTTAGGGTTTGTGTAGTAAAAAAAAAAAAAAGAAATAGTACAAAGAAATATCCGATAACAAAATGCCGTCGTATGGCGCTGTCAATGCCAAGAGCTCGTGCCGGGAGACGACACTTCCACGCGCACCGGAACAAAAAAGGAAACAAAAGCGTTCGGAACAAAATGTTCCAATGTCATCAGAGTGTCCTCCCTACCCCCTTCCCTACCCCCTTTCCAGAAAACAAAAGAAGGAAAGACAGTTTTGTTGTTGTTGTTGTTTTTTACCGCGTCTACGCATCGCCGAACGCTCATTCTCCGCCCAAATGTAGCACCCGTCCGAACCACATGCCAAAGTTTCATCTTTAACCGTTGTCGTTTCCAGAATTAGAAAGTAATCTTCTGAAATTTTCGACGGAGCCCTCGACGGAGCTTACAGTGACCAAAAAATGAGCAAAAATGAACCCCAATTTTCCATCGAAAAGTTTATAAAATCGCTCAAATTTTCATTACGATAACGATAATTGAAAATTTTGGCATCTGGTTGGTACCTCTATCGCTACGCTTGTGCAGCGAATGAGCGTCTATTGATGCATCGTTTAGTTTGTGGTGAAAAGCACGCTGAAAACGTTTCGGAAAGACACACTGTACTTTTTTTTTTTTCTTCCCAACGCGTGTTTTTGCGCAACGCCGATGCTCAACAACTTCGCCGTGACGTATCGCAGCCATCGCTGTCACTGTATTGTTGATTAAAACTTTTTTTCCCTTCGTAATTGGTGTACTGTTGATTAACGGAGCTCAATTATTTGTTCTCTGGCATGGCGGTCATGTCCCACTGGTCATACAAAAACTGCCTGCAGCAATATTCGAAGTGTACACACATGTTACAAAAACAAACACGCTTCGAAGATGCTCGACGCGCGTCCGAAGATCACTCATTCATCGTGTCTCCGGCCAACGCCGTGTTTTTTGGGCGACGTATATGAATAGTGTCGATAGGGAGTTTTCGTAGACCGCGTTGCCCCCTCCGCTAAGCGTTCCGCAACGGAGGAGTTGCTACTGCGCCTGCGCGCCGATAGCCTTGACTGTGGAGTTCCCGCTATCGTAGCGGGTTACGGAGGGCCCTGCGGGACGGCGAAAACGATCTACGAAAACTCTCTAATGCAGCCTTAGCGTAACGCGGATCCGAGCAGCGCTCAGAAATAGGGGTGTAGTACTTACACCCCTTGCCCCACATATAACACCCCGAAGAGCTACAATTGGGCGTTTACTCCACTGACGTCGAAGCGACGATACCAACTTTTACGAGCGGCTCGATAGCTCTGTCGTATAACTTAGTAACGCAGCTAATGTACGCATTAAAGACTGCAAGAAAACATTCGAGGTTTTGTTTGCCCTGCTGCAATTCTCAATGTTTTTTCTTTGTTTTGTTTTCTTTGTTTTGTTTTCTTTGTCTTTAATACTTACATGAGCTCTTTAGTAAGTTATACCACGAAGCTATCAAGAGGCTCGTAGTAGTTGGTATTGTTAGTTCAACGTCAATGGACTGAACGGCGAAAGGTAGCTCTGGGGCGGTTTTATATGGGTCAAGGGGTATCAGTGGTACACCCCCTATTTCTGAGGGCGCGCGATGCGCTAACGCACTCGGGCACCCATCATATAAACAGAGTGTTTCTGCGAAAGCTTTCAAATATCCCCAAAAATAGGATGGCTGACAAAAAGAAATATATATATATATCCTTCCGGCAAACGTTAAAGATTGCACCAAAAATATTTATTTGTCCGAATATTTAAGAAACATTTTTATTAACTTTCCGACTAGCCGGAATAAACATATAGCCCCAATGAAAAACACACTAGGCATCATCGGAAACGACTAAATCAACTCATTTTAGAAAAATGTCAAACAGAAGCAGCATTATACGGCATTCAAAAAAAAAAAAAAAAAAAGAACGCTTAGTTTGAACGCGTTTTTAGGTTTCGGTTTTGAATCGGAGCACGTTTTTGCGCCAGCAGCCCTACTCCCCGGGACCCCAGGCGCGAAGCTTCCTCCTCACCTCCCTCGTGTAATGAAAGTAAGTATGGCGCACGTGCGCTGCGCGCCTTAGCCGTCGGAGAGCAGGACCGCTGGCGCATAGATGCGCTCCGATGAAAAATCGAAACCTAGAAACACAAACAGGACCGCTTGTGCTGAGCAGTTTTGCGCCCCGGTTTGTCTACATCGTTGCCTCTGTTTGTTTTTTTTTGTTTTTTTTTGTGCTTACCTACTAGATTATGAACCCACTGGCTTAAATTGCGACTTTAGAAACACATCCAAGTGGAGCGTTTTCCTTTAGTGCAGTAAAATGCTGCCCCTGCCTTACACTTTCCAAAATGAATCTATTTATACTCTGTTTCACCTTATGATGTACCGCAGGAAAGGCTACAAGCGCGAGCTCCTTGCTCTGGGGCACATCTCAGCGGCACAAGCTCTCGTGACTTAAGGGCGGCTGCCAACGCTGTGAGCTCGCGCTTCTAGCCTTCGCTGCGGTACAACATAAGGTGAAACGGAGTATAGTAGTTTTCGAGGATGCTTAGCAAGTTTCGAATTAAAATCATATGTATATTTTTATTTTCTGAAACTGTAATTAGTAATTTTTAAACAATTACTTATACAATTCTTATCTATTTTGCAATTTTTTTTCGTCCCCCGTGGCTGGCAGTTTGTTACCGAAAAACGTTTTTCTTTTTTTCTTCTCAACCATCCTATTTTTAGCGATTTTTGAAAGGTTTGTTTGAAACACCCTGTATATTTTTTTTTTATATATACTTTTAAAATAGGAAACCGTATGCTCTCTAAATCCTGGCCAAACAACCCGAGGCGTCGCACTTCCCATGCGGAGAAGCTCTGCGCATGCGCAATGCGACCCTTTTTATTATTTATTGCTCGCCGACCGAAATGCCCCCTACGGCCGCAAGGTAGGGAGGTGTATACCGATCCCTGCGACCACATAAAACGCAAGAGCCGAGCAACTCGCCCTGACATCTGGGCTGTCGCAATTCTACGGGCAAGTGGCCCAGCACCCGGCGGTTTAATGCGATCCGCGCTTTCTTCGGCGAAGGGCTCGCCGGGGCATGGGACAAAAGGCGCTTTCTATTTTGAGGCGCGTGCAGAGCTGCAGTCTCGGCTGCTGCCGACAGTGTAGCCGTGATCACGCATACGCTGGGGGCGCTGTTAATTGGGTGCCGGTAAGCCCTTTCCCTATTATGCGTCACGTCGCGAGCTCGGGAAATTACCGGGCAGGGAAAAAGGCTGGCAAAAAGAAGAGAAACCGGAGCGGCTATTTCGCCTCCGGCGAGGGTCGACGGTGTCTCGTCGTTATCGCGAGGAAATCCTCCATGCTCCGAAGAACAAAAGCTGAACTCGGGAAGGAGGAATTATAATGCCAGTCGGGTTTTGAAATTAGGTCTCATCAAAATGCAGCTTTCTGCTCTTTCTCGCACCCCGACTTACAGAGGCGATAAACTAGTCTCCCTAATCAATCAGATTAACGTGATGAGGGAGCGTAGTAAAAAATGCCTCCGTTCAATTTATCGTCGTAAACGGGGGAAAAAAAAAAGAAAAAAAGAAACGGAGAAAACGGGAAAAAAAAAAAAAGCGTAATCCGCTTTGCGGACGCGGGTGTGAAAAAAACAAATTATTTTTTTTTTTTATGGCAGAAAAAAAACAACACGCACAGTCAGTGAGGACGTCCCAGAGGTGTTCAAAACTCGGCTCGCGAGCCTCATGCGGCTCTTCGGGCGCGCAAGTGTGGCTCGTTCCTTCCTCAGGAATTTTTCTACTTTCAACTTTATTGTTTGCCTCCAGTGGAGAGGAGGAGGAAGAAAAAAAATTAGCCCGCTGTCGCTTGACTAGCGGCGAATTCCCCTGGGCGTTTTGGAGCGCGCCGGGATCAGTAGAGCAGATCCGAGATGGAGCACGCGATCCGATCGGAGTCGCTCCGCCTTTGGATCCCCAGTGGAACCTGACCACTCCTCCGGGATGGGCGGGTGCCTTCCCTTCATTTACCTTCCCGACGAGTGGAACACGTTCGTCTCGATCCTGATCGCCCATTGATACAGGCGCGTACCAGGAAAGTCGATCCCGGCACGCTCTAAAACGACTAGTGGAATTCGCAAGAAGTTTCTTCTCCCCACTGTCAACCTCTCCCTCCCCCCCCCCCCCCCCGCCCCCAAAGCAAGATCAAAATAAAAGTCCATTAAAAAAAAAGGCAGCTTGTGTTTTGCCTGCTTTGTGCCATCATATGCACATCGAACAAGATGCTTTACCATTAAAAGAAAACCGCAAACTGAGACAAAAAAAAAAAAAAAAAAAAAAAACGAACAGCATTATAGAATGCGCGAACTTCTTTCGTACCGAAGTTTTGATGACCGAATGAAGCGGTTCGAACGGTTCGAAAGATTTCGAATTTTCGACCTTTCTATATTGAAAAATGTGGCGGAAGTCAAATTTTCGAATTTGTTAAACTAAGAAGGTCTACGCTTTTCGAAATTTCGAACTTTGTACGTTCAGAAATGCAATGTTTTTCGAATTTTCAAACTTAAGATTCAAAGAAATTCGAAATCTTCGTATTTTTCTAACTTCAGATTTCAAGAAATTCAAAATTTTCGAATCTCTCGAATTTCAAGTTAGGAAAGTTCAAAATCTTCGAATTTCTCGAACCTCAAGTAAAAAAAAAAGATATTAAAAATATTCGAATCCGAACTTTAGAAACCGCGAAAGCTTCGAAATTTCCGAATTCGAAACTCCACGGTGTTCAAAAGTTGCAAACGTTTCGACTTCGAGCCTCGGTAAAGTTCGAAAATATCGATATCTTTAGATTAGAACCCAGGGTGGTTCGCGACATTCCTAGACATCACCGTGATGTATTTAACCCGAGACTGGGAAAGGAGGAAAAAACCTTTAACAGTGGTAGAAAAGAATGAAAGACGTACGTTTATAATTCTCTGTAGTGCTGAATTAGAGCGCAGCTTTTGAGGAGGAGGAGGGAAGGGTACAGAGGAAAGGGTCACGTGTGCGTCACGTGTGCGTCATGTGTGCATTTCCTCGCTAGATTTAGCGGAACAACTTTGCCGGCTTGAGTGGCGTCACGTGTGACTTCACGAAGGTAAAATTTCTCTGCTAATTTAGCGGAAAACTTTTCTGCCACCTATGTGGAAAAGATTTGCCCTTTTAACGTCACACGTGACGTCACGTGTGACGTCATTATGAGAAACGTCCCATAATGCAATGCAAGGTTCCGCCGACAGCGACGGCGGCGTTGCTCAAGCCGGAAACGGGCGCCTAAAAAACTGCGCTCTGAAAGAAACGGGGACGCATGCATCTCTTGGCTCTTTCTTGTTTTACGAATGAAGGCTCACAAGAAAGAAACATACTGAGCGATTGCGTTATGAATAGAATTCGACGTGGCCACCTACTAAGAATAAAAAAAAAAAAAATCTCACGCCTCCTTTCTATCGCGACTCTTCACTTAGGATGGTTCCTTTTTATGGCATTCTTAAATATGTCCATCTGGCCAGAGGTAGGATATACCCTGAATGAAAACTGCTACGACGCTCGTTCGCTTTGTGTCACGTGGCCTTTCCCGCTTTTGGGCTGACTATATTCTCTAGGCGACGCGGAATGAGGACCCGTGAGGAGGCGTACAAACGCCGCTGGCGGATTAAGAACACTCGGAACGGAGTTGGGGTTGATTTGTGGGCC
Source organism: Ixodes scapularis (assembly GCF_016920785.2). NCBI lineage: Eukaryota > Metazoa > Arthropoda > Arachnida > Ixodida > Ixodidae > Ixodes > Ixodes scapularis. Next base: position 55,520,656 of record NW_024609837.1, read on the forward strand.
GTTGTGTTGACATTGGTCTCTCGCTGCCGGTCCAGTGTTTTGTCTAGGGATTGGGGAGGCGCTCTGGCGGCTGGGCCTAGTGCCGACGAGGTCGGACGGGCCTGTCTAGCCGCAGTTCGCTCTACCTCGGTTACGCGTTTTGGAATTCGATCAAGAAGCTCTCCTTCTCCTCCTTGCGTCTATCTCTCTCTCTCTCTCCTTCTCTCTCAGCGTCTAAGCCACTTTGCGCTCTTTCGGGCATGCCGGATTATTCTGTCTCCCCAAGTCGAAAAACAATGGGCCTCGCAGCCCCCCCCCCCCCCCTCCCCGTTGACAACCGCAAAGATAAAAGATAAAAAGGAAATGATGTTCAGCTAGATAAGAGCTGTTGGATTTTCTACGTGAACTTCAAAAGTCAGCGCGAGCTGCATATTGTACACCTAGTGCTGCGTCAATGCTCGGCTGGGGTTTTAAAAAAAGTTCCTAGCACTTATTAAACTTTAGGTTAATAACGGCTTGTCAAACATGTTACTATTATTTTATTAACTGCACCTAGTAAGGGGGTATTGGTGGCTCAGTGGGCTAGAGCCTAGCGCACACTAGTTCGAAGCAGGTGGAGCGAAAGCTCGCACCGCAGAACACAGGGATCCTGCAGGCTTAATCCCAACCCCTTCCCGTTTCGATCTGGATGAGCATCGTACCGGCGTACGGTCGTGTATCACTACTGCGTGGTGCACGTTAAAGGGACCATGAAATGACCTTTTTTTTCTTACTTTTGGCAAATAACTTTAACATGAAACCTTCAATGTTCACTGAGCGCCGAACTGGAATCTGTTTTCGTTTTGGTTTACTCTTACAAAAATTTGTATGGACACTTCTAGGACGTTCTATAGAGCAGCGTCCATAAACAGAACAAAAGGCATCTACAGGCAGACCACGACCTCTGTTGCCTCCTTGAAGTCGTCCTATGGCTGCCCTATAGAATATTGGCCAACGGACGTTCTATGGACGTCCTATTCTATGGATGATGTGTGGTCATCCTATACCCTCTCTATGGTAAGACGCCATATAGAGTCCGTAGAGACTCTATAGGGTGTCTACACAGGGTCTTTACGGTGTCTATAAGGTGCCTGCAGAAAAGCCATACGAAGTCTACAAGGAGTCCCTAGAAAGTCCACAGGGAAGCCATACAAGGTCTACACAGGGTCCTCATGGGGTCCGCAGAGAAGCCATACAATGTCTACGGGGAGTCCCTACAGGGTCCACAGAGAAGCCACTCAGTCTGCAGGGGGTCTGCTACGGGGTCCGCACCGACCAGCGTTTCTAGAGCAAGTCAGTCGGGAGACGGCTAAAAAGCTTGCTCTGAAAAAGCGGCACCGAATTGTACTCGAAAACCGAACTAATTGCGATCGCAACGCCACCATTCCACCCGCAGCGGCCACTCGGATAACTGCACGACTGCGTGTGCTGGTTTGGGACTATCGATATTCGACAGCATGTGACTGTTCTGCTTCGGCTTTAATCGGCCACTTTGACGCCGAAACATATACGGTAGAAGAGGGGTTTCAGGGATGCCAACCCCCCTCTCCCAGGCGGACGCGCCGCGAATTGCTACCGAAGTTAGGACGCACCCAAGTCGGGACGCGCTACCTGAAGTCGCCGGTGAGGCATGGCTGTAAAAAAAAAAAAAAAAATTAATTGTGCCGCAAAACCATGTAAGCTAAAAGTGTATGCAAACATCACGCTCTTGTCATTTTGTACTGATCTCCAATAGAGGTTTCTACAAAAAGAGCTTTTTCCCATTTGCTTTTACGCAAAAACGTGCTCTCTAAAAGTCATTTTAAAAAGTGTAGGGTCCTTAGGGGTCTGCAAAGAAGCCATACAAGGTCTATAGGGAGTACGTACGGGGTTCACAGGTAGGCCATACAGGGTCCACAGGGAAGCCATACAGGGTCTACACGGGCTCCTTATGGAGTCTGCAGAGAAGCCATACAGGGTCTGCACGGAGTCCCTACGGGGTCCATAGAGAAGCCACTTTAGGCGATGGTGGTACCGCGGTGTGAGAATCGCACTCCCTAGCTCCTGTATGATTGGCCTCATAATAAAATGGCTTGCCTACACTTTCCTGACGTGAAAAAAAAACAACATAAAGTAAGGTTTTGATACAGCGCGTATACAGCGTAACTACAACTACTTACGCGTCGCGCGCAGACCCAGCCTAGTATACCGCTGTTTTACGACGATCATCCAGATGACCGCAATTTTGATAGGCACCAGTGCGCCCCCTATGGGTTGTGAAAGTTGCGAATATCTACGAAGGCCGCGGCGACCCACATATACCTACCTCCCACTGAGAAAGTAAAAACATTATTCGGGCTCAACCTAAACACTTCCATCTCCACAATGAATATACCCTGAGGTTGGATATGCCTCCAGACATCAATGTAACATAATGATACCCGGAACTTAATTCACAACTCTTTAGCTCGGACACCTCGCCACACCTAAAGAAAATGTCTACCCGGCATCACTTTTTAATGTACCAATATATAGCTCACACCATAGAGAGGCAATATGATGTCCATAGACTCACCGGGACCATAGAACAGAAATAGGAAGGAATGAAAAACTTTTTCTTTCGGGAAGATCTCTATAGCGTTGTTGTGTCCATTCTTTGGCGAACCAGTGGTACATAGACGGTCTAAGAACTGTCTACAGGAATCTATAGGATGGACAAAGGGGTAATAGAACGGCAAAAGTATGGACATAGGACGTCCATACATATTTTTGTAGGGGTATTAACTTCTACTCGAAAAATTATTGAAATATCGAGTGTTTCTTCCCCTTTAATTCACCACAAAACAAGCCGCGGCGTAATTTTGACGGTCGTGACGTGATCTGTCACCGGAACCTGAAATTTTCTCGGCAGTAGGAGACTGGGAGCGATAGCGGCGAGCTGGCGGTGTGCCGCTATAGGTTTTACCACAGGCTTTTACTGCGCTGGTGGCGCCGATGCCACCAACATATTTTCTGAATCGGCACCTCTCATCACCGCGATAGCCATGGACACATCGCAGCTGAGCGAAATTTAATTATATATATTACGCTACAGCGACAGCATGGGACTGGTAGGCCTGTTGGAAGTGCGGCGAATCTTCCCACGAAGACTCCAGTTTTTCGTCGGAATCGGACGACAAGGAGTGGCGGCTCCAAGGTACGGAATGTTCCGAGCATACACGGCCGGATGAACCTTGACCCGGGGTCCCTCAAACCGATGAGCCTTCACCAAGTACTTCGACGTGATTCCTCGAGTGGCAAGCGGCGAAACTGCAGCCGTTTCTTTTTAAAGGCCGACGTACAACCTCGGTTTTCTGCAGGGAAGATAATCCTCATAGCGCTTCCCTCTCCTAAGCTGCGAGGGGAGCCAAGGTAAAAAATGGAGAGGATATAAGAAAGGAGGAGGCGGGAAAAAGTGGAAAGCACGAAGTGTACGTCGGCCTTTAAGCTCCGGACTGCACAAACTGTAGTTCGGGAACTTGCAACGAGCGCGTTAACTAAGACTTCGTCCGTTGTGACCGGAGTGGCCGGAACAACCGCTCTGCGCCGCGTGTACACACTCGTGCAACCACAGCAAGAAGCGCAGCAAATCGTCAGCAGGACAGCCGCTTCTCCGCCGCCGTCAGCGGTTTTGAGGATAACCCAGCATGTCCCTTCTAGGACGTGCTGGGTTAGCATCGCGACACACGACGAAAGTCCAGTCAAGGATAGCGCTTTTCGTGGAATGATGAGCTTCCCCCACGTCGACCAGGTCAACGATCACCACCGACGCCATGTTTTTCAGCAGAGAGCAGACACCGCAAAACAGCGCAGGCCCAGTCTTGTTTTCCCCTTGCTTCGTTGACCACACGATAGATGGCGCATAGCTCCGAGCATTAAAGTAGAAATTTGGGCTAGTTGGTTCATGATCAGTATATACAGCGCCAAAAAACGACAGGACAAAGAGGAGAGTAAACAGGACGAGGCGTCCATTATAGGATTTGGCAATTTCCCTTACATATCTTATTATTCAATAAATGTGAATCAGAATATACTTTAACAAAACTTTTAAGAGACATTCGCCGGCTATTTATTGCTTATGATCGCGGTGCTGGTGAGGTACACTCTTATCCAATAGGCGACGTAGACTTGGCTGACGTGCATTGGCACCGCGGATGCATCGCAGTGAAAAGGCAGAAAGCTTTCAAAGAAAAGAAGGTATGAAAGAGTCCGCATTTCTTTTAAAAGTTCTGTTAGCGGCGAGATGTTTTGGTGCCGCCCTCCTATGATTCCCTCTCGTGGCGTCATTACCTCGCGAGCAACAAGTTTGATGGTGTTCTTAATGAGCATAATGGAAGCTTGAAATTATTACGCTCTGAAACTAACGTTACCAACACCGCCCAAAACTGAAGTTCTTTCATTCCTCTTATTTCCGTCGAAGAGAAATCTTTTGCTGACGTCATAGTCAGCCTTCGGCCGATCGTGGAAGGTCGCTCAGAGCGACGCTTTCGATCGCACACGTCGACAATAGCGAATATTTTTTCGGGCTCTCTATTTTTGTGTTTTGGTTTTCTTTTCACACCTTTTACGACGTGCGGTGGATGAAATACGATTTCAAAATCGTTTCATGGTCCTTTTTAAAACCCCAGGCCAACCGTTGTACCGAACTGGCTAAATTGGTCTTCTACAGCTGAGAGACAAGTCGCCCGTTGAGGTAGTAACCGTCTAATCCACAAACCTCACTCCAATTGAGGCGCCCCTCCACTTCTTCAAGGAAGGCGAAGAGCCGGCGCTGGCCAATCGCGAGGACGGATAAGTAACCCAGGCCACCTCTCCGCTGTTGTGATTGGCCAGCGCCGGCCTTCGCGCCTTCCCTGAGGAAGTGGAGGGGCGCCTCAATTCGAATGAGGTTTATGGATTAGGCGGTAACTTCAGGCTGTATAGACATACACACAACCCAAGTTTTTGCTGTTAGTAAGGGGTTTGTTCGTAACAGTTACTAACTAAGGACGTTAGTAAAAGGAGCTTGTCTCAATCACAAGACCCAGTAGAAGTCACCTATACATTGATTAGAAGCGGATACAAACTGCCTCGAAAAATTATTAGTTAGCAATTAGCCCAGTGAATACTCCCTATTGGTTAGACTCGCTCGACTGCCCCAAGATTGGGCGCACAGTGACTGCGGGGCACGCGTAAAAGGTCCGAGCAGCAAAGCCAAAGCGTTCGTGGACGGCCCTATCTTATCCCGGTTGTCGCGACGAAACCTGGTCGTTCTCCTGGCGCTAATTAGCCAGGTTTATGGAGGGCCGCGCACAAAGATACTTCACGGATCGGGCCCCCTTCCCCCCCGACGCTATTTCCCGGCGGTTATCTGGATCGCGGTGGCACGTGCTGCCCTTTCCTTTCTTCCGGCACGAGATAAGGGGACTGCGGGGAGCGCACGACTGACCCTCGGACCCGCGCGATAAGCTATACGAACGAAAGAGAATGAACGCGAGGGCTACCGCTGCGTGGGGGTCAAGATAGGGTGTGTCGGTTCGCGCTAATCGATTGTTTGATCAGGTATGCCCGAGTTCCACTAGAGCGACAAACAGAAACAAGCGACTGCGACAAGTCAAAGTCTTTCGCGATTTGACAGGCTTTGTAGAATAAAAGAGGCTATGCTCAAACACGAGCATCATGCACGCGAGGGTATCTTTGGCAGGCTTGCAATCACTCGTGCTTACTTCGCGAGGTGCACCGAACCACTAAACGCTTTCCAAAGGTACAGAGCGCGACACTGTTAGCGCGAACAAGCGATCGCCGGTTTTTCCAGTTTTTCTCTTTGAAACCAGGGGATGTCATCCAAGTTATTATTGCTACGGAAAGATCTCATTTAGTTCTATTATGTAAGCAATAAAAGTTCGTGCTCGCTAATACTATTGAGAAGTAAAAGGCGAAAATGCGCCGATGTCCTGTTCGCGCTAACAGTGTCGCGATGTGTACCATCGCGAGCATGCGGCGTGTGTTGGAGGCTTGTCGCTGTCGTTTATGTTTGGTTGTCGCTCTAGTGGGACTCGGGCATTAGAGTGCACCAAAAACATTTTGCAGCAGTATTTCGATCGGTGGATGGAACCGTCATTTGCAGAATTGAGTTTTATTAGCAACGCAGGAGACGCCCAACTCCAGTCCAGTCCCAGCCTTCCAGGCACGTGACGCCGTGACAGCGCGATAGACCCCTTTCGAAATATTGACCTCTGTCGGCAGGTGTGGGATCCCTGCACAATGGCGGACTAAAACCGCAACGTCACGGCACGCTTTATGCGTTTGGTTGGATTAGGAGGCAAAAACACACCCACAGAAAAAGGCAATGAGCGCAGTGGCGTTGTACTTTAGAAGCTGTTTGATTGACTCGTCGGCTCTTAGCGTTTAGAGCTCCGGCGTTTGCTATCTAATGGAATGACTTATACGTTCCACGATGTCAGTTGTTCCGCCATTGTGCAGGGGTTCTGACCTCCTTATTATCACACGTGATTTTCGAAAGGGATCTATCTATACCTTGTCTCATTCTACGATGGACTAAAAGCCAAAGCTACGGTCCGCTAGGTCCAATCACGTTCCACGCCGAACTATGACATGCGTAACGGTGATTAGGGGTGGACGAATAGTGCTCCGATCGAAAAGCGCTGCATCATGTTTATAGCTTCGACAATGCAAAGAGCTTGTATGTCGTGTCTTTCTTTGCAATGTAAAATTGATGAGTCACTTTGTGCCATTCGATTCGAACCCCTGTCCGCCCATCCCTATCAGTGAACCGAGACGCGTGCACCGATAGGCGCATCGAAGCGCAATACCATGCAATTTGTGAGTGACTCGTGATTGGGTCTGGCAGTCCGTAGCTTTTGCCTTTAGTCCAACGTAGGATGAGGCGAAGTATATAAGTCACTTACAAAGCGAGGACGGCAAAGAGTGTCTTTAAAATGCCCGGCCTCCAGCATGCGTTCTATGCCTTCCGCCATGCTTCGGCTGCGCGCTAGGAGGTGCACAAGACGCTAAAGCATTGTCGAAGAAGCTCGCACTGACGGAGGGTGAGCTGAAGCTCCTCCCTGCCGGTCTCACCTTGTGAGTGACTACAGAAGTCAAGGCCTCCGTTGGCATAGACAAGCGATTGCCAGTGTTTTCATGTGTTGCTCCTGAAAGGGAACAGCTGCCAGTGATTTTACCAGCGTGACGGAAAGTGCTAGTTTCAGTCCCTGACCTAGCACTTCAATTTAATATTTTGTATAATAATGTTTCAAGAAAGCATAAAAAAAGACCGCTTAAGTCGTTTTTGCACGAGCTGTGTCACGTGGTGTACGCTTCGCCAAACGACAGAAAAATTGTGATTATTTCTCACATGGCTATTTACAACTATAGAAGACCACAAACAGATAAAATTCTTTACGTTTGTTTCCCAGCCGGGATAAGAAAAATTAATAAAGGCGGAAGAAATTATTTTTAGATAATCTTTTCTCTCGCACTAAAAACATTTAAAACAAACTTGGGGTATCTTTTTCGCTTTGTTTCAGTGAAAGAAGCAAAAAAAAAAAATGGGACATGGAAGTTTATACTTGTCACGACGTCTACAATTGGAAGGAACGTAGTGTTAGGAAAGTTATCCGATCCAACGGAATCTGAAATTCGGGCGTAATTCTGCTGTTTGACGAGTACTATATTGGCACTGATCATTTTGAGTGTCGCCACCTGCTGGACTTGAATTGAAACGCTATAGTGATGACGTTGCATACTGTTCAAACAAAAACGCAGAGCGGCCGAGGCCAGGCCGAGGAGATAAGGGAAACATCAGCCAGGAGAAACCACGTGCACCTTGACAGTTTTGGTCGAAGATGTGTCGGTAAGGTAAAAAAAATTGGCTTGCTCTTTATGTTTATACAACCTTATGGAGATGCGCCTCAACGGGTAATCGGTCTCTTAGATGTAGATGAGAAATTTGGCCAGTGCGGTACAACCGCTAACCTGGGGTTTTTAACGTGCATCACGCAGTAGTGATCACACGAACGCGTGCCGGTACGAAACTCATCCAGATCGAAACGGACGGGGGCGGCGGGGACTCGAACCCAGGAGGTTCCCAGCGCAAGCTTTCGCTCCACGCTCCGAGCTGAGACGCGTTAGCCCACTCGGCCACTTCCTCCCCTTGTCACTAAGGTATGTGAAGTCTCTGCTATATATATTGTGGGAACCATGGGGTTCCCTCTATCCCTATCTAGGCCTAGCTTCAAGCAGGCCGTGGGAGTCGTCGTCATCAATGGCGTCGGCCTCCCGGATACAAGGAACCACGAGGCCGAATTCCCCGAAGGGGCCGGCTCTCCCTTGCCCAGTTTGGGTGAACGCGCCACCGGCACACCCTTGGGAGTGATTATGGACGCGTCCCGTTTTTGAGTGACCTTCTACCGGCCTCCCCGGGCGCGTCTATTTCCCGCAGGCTACATATGCCGGCCACCCACCTGTGGCCGGGGCTCTTGGTTAGGGGGGGGGGGGGGGGGGGGGGGGAGGGAGGGGCTACGCTCGACGGAGCATTCATCGTTATTTTACTGTTCCCCCTTTTCCGTGATCCCGCCAGTTAAAGGGGCACTGACACCCCACAGGTCGTATTTTTTTTATTGTCTAAAACGATGCAAGTTGCAGTCATAACCACGCAAAGAAAAAAACGCATCGCGAAAAAAACTTTTTCCCGCGCGCGCGCGCGCCTTTTTATTTTGGCGTTTGATTCTCCCGCCTCTTGCCTCCTCGCTTCTTTTGATTCGTGACGTCAAGAATCACGAAATTGAGAAGCTTTGTAGGCGAAATCTCTATAATATGTAATAACGGCAATCCTAAAACATGTTTTTTAACGCAATTGCGAACGCACTACGGCCCTTCCTTTTGAAATACCAAAAATAGGGAGTTCGTTGTGGTGCCGTCTCCTTGATTTGTATCCTCCCGCGGAAAACAGGCGACACCGCTAAAAACCGGTCCGCCGGCGCTGGCTCCTTTCCTCCTCGCTTTGAATCGCCATGGCAACAGCAGGGAGTCGTGAAAGAAAGTGGACTCTCAGGACTCCGCAATATTTGACGTCAACGCACCGGCGCGGATCGCGCGGGATTTTCGTATTCGGCATTTGGAAATTGTTTTTTTACTTCACAAATACTAAATTCTCAAATTTCAAATTTTGAGGGTAATGTCCCGGCATCGTTTTCAATCGTTTCGGAAAATAAAAAAAACAACAACATGGTTTTGATGTGTCAGTGCCCCTTTAAGGGCACAGGGTAAGGTAAAATTGAAAAAAAATTCGATTTTAGTTTTTTTCGCAATTTGAAAAGTTTAGTTCTTTCTGCACATTTTCCATTGTCCCAGTGTTTTTAGAAAGCTATATTTCGGGCTGGAAATCACTTCTTCCGAAAGCAAGTAGCAGGTGACCAAGCATCCTTTTGGGATACACTCCCTGTTTATCGATGAATTCTCCAACAAAACAAAATCAACACAAGACCTAAAAGCTTGTCCAGTAACAGATAATCTCAAAAAATTATTTCGCAACTATTGCATAGCTTTTTTTCAACGAAGACAATCACGAGATGCTGTGCACTTTTTTTCCAGGTGTGTACCGTGTGTACATTCAAGCGTTAGTGTTTTCGTAACGACAAAATGGCGCCATTGAATGCTGTTCCTTTATTCAATGGTGGCAGCATTGCACAAGCCAATGTTTTGAAGTTTTGTGGATGGAACCCTGTTTGGAAAGCCATCAAGTGGCTGAGGGAAGTTGATGTCACTCTAATATACTTTACGGACCAAGCGACATGGCACGTCACAAAAGAGGCCCGGCATGCAAGGCGATAAGCCTAAAGGCGAAGACATGACTTTAGCAATGCCTTTCAAGCTGGCGGCTATTGAAAAAATGACTCTGAGGCTGTTGGTGCCAATAGAAATTCGTTATTCACCAGTTTGTTTACTTTAAACTCAATTATCTCAAAACAGTGTTTTTTAGTACATAGGTACCAGTTTTTCCTTAACCTGACATTATAGAGGGTTGATTTTTTATTCCTACCACATACATGGATGTTCAAAAATACTGAACTAAAATTAAAAATGTGCACTTAGCAGTTTTTGAGTTACGAAGTTTTTAATAGATGAAAACAACTAAAATTTCAGTACTAGAATAAAAAAATATAAAATGAAGCTTATTTCAGATTGGTTCAAATAATTCTAGTTCAGTGGATAAAACACAATATTTCGAACAAAATGATATTTACATGACAGGAATACTCCCAATAGTCACCGAGAAAAATGTTCCTCAACATGGCCTCAAATGCATGGGGAGTATAGGACTTACCCTGTGCCCTTAAGGCAGCGCGGACCTTTCTCCTGGTGATCCTGTCAATTAAGGCAGCGCCAACCTCATTTCTCTTTTGTTCCGCCTACGGGCGCAAAGCGTGTGGTGTAAGCCTAATAAACCCGTTTCTACGGTATCCCTGTGTTTGGTGTGGTCTCCCGTCCACCGGAGCCTAACGGCAGGCAACGGACGGACCCGGCCGTAGCCGCCATAGCAGCGAACTACGGAGTGGGTGTTGCCTCACAGCGATCAGCAAGGTAAGTCGAAACCCGCTTTATTGCAACCGACGAGTTAGGGAGTGGGTATTTGCCTCACTGAGGACTTTGGGGTAAACTAGAATCCCACAATATAGCGCCTATTTGTTAGACAGGCAACCCTTCGCTGCCTGAAAAAAGGACATTGGGATACTGCCCGCGCCCGCAAGGCAGTAGAAATGACGGAACGCAGGTCAGAGGACTGGTGGGAACATCTGTGAAGAGGGAGAGAGGGAGTCCGAACTCCGAAGAGGCCGTGCGGCCGAGCTCAGCGCGGCGCACAGCCTGTAGGGATACGCTAGTACAGGAATGCGTTGGCATTCCGACACGTTAACAGTTTTAAGAGTCTTCTTAAGAGATCTTTGTTTTCTCTCTTTTTTATTGTATATACATTTTGTGTGCTGCTGTAAACTGCTTAGAGTAGAGAGCTCCGTCAGGCAGAAATGCCTTTGTTCTTCCTCCCTACCGGGATTCGCCCGTGAAAAGTACAATAAACTTGAAACTTCAATACGAGCATAGAATTGTTTTTGAGACTGGTTTTCAAATTCAAACGATTTTAGAGGACCGTTGCAGTGTCGATGCGATATTTGTCTCCCATGATACGCCACGGCGCTGGAACATCGAGCGCTTGTAGAGGCCACTCAACGTAAATGCCGGAGCGAAGGCAGCGACGTCGTTAAGTCCTCAGACACAGGCGTGGTCGTGGGCTTCGTCGACAGGTGGCGAAACTCATAACAATTAAGATATAGCGTTGGTGGAGTCAGTGTGTTACTGTCTACACTATTTTTACGCCTTTTTTATTTTCTCCTGCAAAGTAGGAGGCAGAGACAAAACGCCACCTTAGAGACTTTACACAATCTCCGTCCTAGTTGGTAGAGGGGGCATACTGCGCTTGGATGGTTGCATTTGGTGAATTTTATAACTTGGACTTTCGAGGCTGTTTCAGACATTTACGTTTGAGTGTGCTGTGCATTCCCAGTGTGTTCCAATTTTTTGTAACATCTAGGAGACTAGTGCCATCTATCGGGAAACCCTGGAGCACTTCTGAGCCCCATGTATATATTTTTAAGTTACGTTGATGCATTCTTACGGCGGTATTTTCTCAGGGACTTCAAGTTCTACGTATTTTGCCCGAGCAGGTTCCGGGAGGAGTATACGTGTGCATCATTTTTGCTTGATGGATTTCCTCTTGATGTCTTTGCAGTTCTTCGAAAGTTGGTAGAGGCACGCATTTATGCAATTCCATGGGCTTCATATTTCGTGGGAGTCCTGTAACGCGTCACCTTTCACCGTTTAGCAGTCCTTCTAGTTTCTTCGTTGCTCTTTTATAGAGGCGAGAAAATCTGATACCGCAGATGAGTTTATAAATCAGTAGAGTCTGGGTCAATGTTTGAGCTTGCTTGTCCTGTGCGTCCAAGTCTCCTGGCAACCCTTCTAATAAATGACGTTCCTTATTTCCGAGTATTTGTCATTCTTTGTAACCATGTTGCAGCGCTGTTATTTGTGTTTACGATGATTCCTATAGATTGCGGCATTTCTCCGCCTCTTGAATGGGTTGATTGTTGAAAGGGAGTCTATCTCTTGTGGTGCCTCTTTGGCAAATATCATATACTTGATTTTTTTTGGTGAGGGGTCATGTTGATCCGCTGGAGGTAGGATTCTATTGTCCAAGCCCTTTTGGATGATCACTCGCAGGTCCGAGCGGTGTCCTCTGTTTGTTCAGATGGTTTTGTTGTCTGCATATACTGTAAATGACAGGCCTGCGATTTCGTGGAGTTCTCACACAACGGAATCCTGGCGAGATTGAATAAGGTGCTCGACAGCACCGAACTTGTGAGACGTCGATGTTATTTATCTTGACCGAGCTCAAATATTGTCCTACATTTATGGCACAGTACCTCTCGTTTAGAAAGCCTTTCACAAAAGTAAGGGTTTTACCCGTGATTTCTTTTTCATCGATGCTGTTAAAAATCACTTCGTGAGCAAGCTGTCGTAACCCTTCTTGATGTCCACAGTTACAAGCAAGCTCTCGACGGATGAGCAAAAGGCTATCTTGGGTTTCGAGGTGCTTGCGGAAGCCGGTGTGAATCGGGTGGTATGCTCTTTTCTGTTGGGTAACCTAAAACCTACCCTGCGAAGCACCATTATCTCAATTAGCTAGCGTAAAGCAGACGTCAAAGAGATGGCTCGTGTGTTTTGAGGTAAATTAGGTTCCTTGCCTGGTTTCGTTATGGGGTAAGCTTAAAAGGTTCCAGTTTTGAGGCAGTGCCCCTTCGTTTCATATTTTGTTGACCCCTTCTAGAAATTTCTGCTTGACTTCTGTTGCTATGCTCCGGATCATGCTCACACTGATTTGATCGGGGGTCAGACGTAAGAAAAAAGGGAGACATACGCCGAAAAACACGAGCGAGAAGTCGAGAGCACTTGTAACAACCCCGAAATAGCAACCTACTCCACGGACGGTGCAGTGAACGAGAGAATTTTAACGAAATCCTTCCACCTAATCAACAAGGGACTGTGGGCATGCCCTAACGACGCTGACACGCCAGAAGCAGAAGCACAGGCAGTACTCGCAGCGATATAACACGTGTATGCGATATATTAGGGACAGGAACGGGTAAATATATTCACGGAACACCAAGACTCAATGAGGGCATGCAAGGAACACCTGACAATAAGCCCCACAATTCGACGAATCATGCAGATGGCCACTATGGCTTAAAAAAGACACATACACACCTATCGCGATCTACACCACACGCCTCACGCGAGCCGCACCGGTCCTAACACTACCCCATATTCTAATACACTGTACTATTACCTAACTCAACGTTCGAACATGCTGAGCACGACAAATGGGACCTTTGACCTTTGTGGTGGAAAAACAAATTGAGGTGGGGTTCGATCCGCAAAAAGACGCCGTTTGGCAAAGTCGCGAATGACTCCCCATCACTCCCTGGGCGCAATGTATTCACAGCCGTGACCGAGGGCTCAGAAATAATGCCCGGGGCATGCCACAAAAAAAAAGAGCGCGCGGAGACAACTCCGAGAATGGCAAACGATGAATGATGAATCCGCTTGGAGACGGTCGATGCCGTCGCGGTCTCTCCACGCCATCAAGAGGAAACCCGATGCGGTGCGCGTACAAGAGAGGCACCCATTTCTAAAATAAGCGCATATTCAACGAAGCCCGACGCTGCTTATCCTCGACGTCGGGCCGACGCCGGTATCCATTTGCCACGCTTCTTTCGCGGAGGGACAATAACATACTATAACAGCGAACAATGGCCAAAGCGAAACTTGCGTACCATTCAGTGTCTGCAGCATAACGCTTAATGCATTTCCTAAGACATTTTCGTTGACAGGGTAAGAGTTCAGGGAAGCTCCTCCCATCTCTCTCCCTTTGGCAGAGCGAACGCTGGAGAAGAGGCGACCTCCTCTCTGGCGTTCGCTCTAACGAAGTAAAAAGAGGTGGGAGGGGCTTCCCCTGAACTCTTAACCTGTCACTTACTGTAAATATTTCTAGCGTGCTTTGTTTAGTGTGCATTTTATTGTCAAACTGTATAAATGTGGTCAACTGTTAAACTCGAGCAAAGCGTATTAGAGGCTGTACTTCGTTTGGACTTATCCATACGCCGACGCTACGAGCTAATGGACCGATCAAGCAGCTTCGAAAACGTAAGCCGCTGGGCCTTTTCTGTTTATGACTGGTTGAGCGATGTTAGAGCACGTACAGGAGTGTTACGAACACTGTGATGGTGCGCTTTTGACGCTGTCTGATTAGTCCCATGAGCTCGTAACGTCGGCTGTGTCTGGACAAAGGGCACTCAAGTGCTTTTTATAGAAGCTTTTTTTTTTATCGCATATTGCTTGTTGGGAGAAAAAGAAGGGGGGGGGGGGGGTGAGGGCGATCCCTGGGTTCCCATCAACTCCATAAACTTTGAGCAGGAAAATAGTTAACTCTCTGGAGATTCCGAATGGCACTATTATTGCTTTTTTTAAGTGCGTTGCGCATTATATTCTGACAAAGATAAAGTAAAATCTTTGAGTGTACGAGACGGAATAAAGCAGTTATTGTTTGAAAGTGCCGTTTGACGGAGCCCCGGGTGCTGTTTCCAAGGCGCAGAGAGAGGGGCGTGCCACGATCTTTGATGGGATATTTAATAGAGAAATCGGCCGCCCACCAGGGTAATTCTTTTTAGAATGCTTATAGTTTGTAGACAGTTATGACCATAAATAGACAATCTCAGAATCCACATGAGTGGCCCCTAAGGTGGAACGAAGTATAGAGAGACTGCCTGAGTATCTACTGGTGGCGGTCTGGCACTCTTCCAAGCGTCATAGCGCGTTTTTGGCGCGCAGTGTCTCAATTGGGGTAAAAGAACGTGAAAATGTTTACGACAAAAAAAAAGTAAAAATTTCCACGACGGGGTGTATTTCAAATTTCATTGAAATATGTTGTGTTCAGAAATAGGCTGGATTTGACACACAATATCCATAAATGACAATCGCACGTTTGTAGTTTGAGCCTGATGGCTGTATTTTTCGTTCTAAACGGCCCACTCTGGCAAGCGCTCGGAGAGCACGTGACATCCGCCGCAATCGCGACGTAGATTGCCTCGGGACGAGCAAAGCTACGGCGAGGTTAACGTCGAGAGGATGTCCTAGCCGTTCCAGCCACCGAAACGGCCGAAGCACGCCAGCGATAAGGCCACCGCAACTAACCCCAAAGCTGCTTTTGTGCGAATTTTGAGTGACGGTCTAATATGTATAATCTTGTAGAGGAACAATAGCGATGTCTGTGACACACAAAAGGAGTCTCGGGGATACGGGTGTACCTCCTTGGCTCCATTCTCTCGTGGTGGCCGGAAGTGAGATAGTTATCGTCACTACCTGTCAAGGTTCCTAGACGGGCATTACAAACGAGGTGTTAGCGACATCCACCAGGTGCTCTTTGATAATCGTTTAATTCGTTTTAAAAGTCATTTTGGTGTCTTTTTCAACGAGAGATTGGTGTGTCTGATGTGATACTGTTCCCTTGAACACGCATCGACACATTTCAAAATTCTACTTCTGTCGGTAGCTGTGGAATTTCTGTACAATATCGTGCTAAAACCTCAACAGAACGGCACACTGGGAACACGTAAAACACACCCAAAGAAAAAGGTGATGAGCGCAGTGACGTTGCACCTTCGACGCTGTTTGATTGGCTCGTCGGCTCGTAGAATTGACCCCGCTCCGACCTTCGCTATGTTATGGTATGACTTGCACGTTCCTCGATGCAGTTGTTTTGCTATTATGTAGTTGTTCCGACCTTCTAATAATCGTCACGTGACTTTTGAAAGGGGTCTATAGACCAAAAAATCGGCGCCGAAATTTCGTTCTACACTTTGTCTCATCCTACGATGGACTAAAGGCCAAAGCTACGGTCCGCCAGGTCCAATCATGTTCCACGCTGAACTATGACATGCTTAACAGTAATTAGAAGTGGACGAATAGTGCTCCGAATCCAAAAGCGCTGAATCATGTTTATAACTTCGAAAATGCAGAGCTCGTATGTTGTGGCTCTCTTTGCAATGTAAAATTGATGAGTCACTTAGTGCCATTCGATTCGAACCACGGTCCGCCCATCCCCATCAGTGAACCGAGACGCGGGCGCCGATATGCGCATCGAAGCGCAATGCCATGCAATTTCTAAGTGACTCGTGATTGGATCTGGCAGTCCGTAGCTTTTGCCTTTAGTCCAAAATAGGATGAGACGAAGTATAGTATCCCTTTAGAAAGCTCAGTCCACGCTATAGGCCGAAGACATCACGGAAACAGCACCAGAAACGCAAACGTCATGACGCTAGTCGTTTTCAGTGCCTATGCTATCCTCTGCTAAACCGCTCAAGCTGTGACCTTGAGCTTTAATGCTGTGCGCTTCTTCCAGTCCTGTGCACGTTACTGGAAGAAATTAAGCGATTACGATTACAAATACATTTGATTAAACGGTGCTTAATTGATAACCCGGTTACTTGAGAATAAAAAGTAACTGTCCATTACCCAAGAAAGTAACCACTGTTTTTCAGATTATTTGAGATTTTGAAAACGGCAGATTTTCTTCCGGTTTAATAGCGGTTCTCTCGTACTGTCCGTTTCCTTTTTTATCAGGATCACCCCATTAAAAACTACTCATCTTCTCACACCAACAATTTGGGTAACCTTGCTCCTGTCGAATACTTGGTTCGGGAACTCCATGACAGGTAACTTGGACAAAGGGCACCATTAGAAAGGGAAGGGAAACATAGTAGTGGTTGCGAGCAATGTTAGTACTGCATTTTTTGGACTGTAGACCCACCAGGGCTGTATAGTCGGCGGGGGCGAATTTGGGGTCAAAAATAAAAGTATTTGCTTAGGTAGTCCGCGTCCGGTGCATAGTCCGCACGTGGCGCTTAGTCCGCACTTAGTGCCAAATCCGAACGTAAAAATTATCATTCACAGCACACCTTGGAAAATGCCTGCTGTATAAGTTCGCCAAGGAACTTGTATGATCCATAAATCACTATTCAGATACTCTGTTAGTCATAAAATCTTTCGCGTCTTGTCACAGTGAACGATCTAGAAAAAATTTTTGAAAACCTTGTATAGTCCGCACCGGGTAAAATTTCAACTTTTAAACATGAATAGTCCGCCGACTATAGTCCGGAAAATACGGTACTTCCAAAAGTAATCAAATTACTATTGTAGTTAGTCTGTAAGAAACGTGCTCGTATGATTACAAAATTACACCCAAAAGTAATTGATTACAAGGAATTTGGTTACTTGTAATGAGTACCGCACAAGTCTGGTCCTTGCTCGCGCACCGCCTAGCCTTTTCACTGCGCTCCCGGTTACTCTGAGACGAAGCGTATTGTCTTTTGTGGATAAAAAAATTATATCTCGCTAATACGAATACCTCAGTTCCCCAAAGGAGCGTTCATAATTCGAGTTATTTATAATAGCGAGACAATAACCCGTGTATTTCCCCGGTTTACCTTGGAAAATATTCTCTATACATAGGATTCCGTGTTTTCAGAGTTTATTATTCGTCAGATTCGGAGGGTGCTTTTCAAAGTTTATTTTTGTTTGATTTCAAAATTTCGAATATGCGGAGCCTAATTTCGCAGTGTTTCCCATGAAAAATTAATAAATGATATCCGGGTGGAAGCGTACGCTAAATAATAATAAAAAAATAATCATAAAACGCGCTTATATCAATTAATATTTCTTCAGCTCGATTTGGTGTTGGTGCAATTGCCACTGTCAATACTAATCTGTCCAACGGCAAAATTTGCACACATCTGCGGCTTCAATAAACGTCATTACCTTTAAAAAAAAAAGCTCCTGGAGGTAGACGTTGGTAAGCACGTATTCATCTCATCCTATTCCATGCTACCTCGCGGCCGCGCGAGGTGGAGTGGCAGAGGATGGAATAGGAAAGTTTAAACTGCCCCTCTTTCAACTTTATGCAATTTCTATGGTTCGTAGCTTGAACTGTTACAAAAAAGACAAGTGAAGAAGAGACCGTCGAGACGTTCTCTTCTTCACTTTTCTCTGTCCCTTCTACTTTTAAGTTTCTGTTTCTACCCCAGTCTCGGGTTAAGTTCCATCATGGTAAATATCCACCAGCTCGCATGTACCTTAACCGTTTTTTCATTAATGGACATATCTTTTGTCCTGACCTCGTCCTTTACGTCGCTTTCCTTTTATCCCCTCCATAAGGTTCTCAGTCAAGACTTTTCCCGTAGCGTGGGACGCTTACATTGACCGCGGAATCCAGGTATAAAGCTGAAGCGAAGCAATAAATCGTGAGATATAAAAAAAATAAAAAAATAAACAGGTTCGTTCATGCGTAATACAAGACCTGAGACCCCACGTGCACGCGAGCGACCAAATTTCCAATTCTGCAAAATTCACGCTTCCAGGGTCAACCTCTACTGGGAAGGGGGAGCCGGGCTCGAAAAGCAAAGTTATATATAACATATACGAATTAAGCCACAAAATTACACATTTGGAATTCGGTTACGAAGAAGAACGAATAAAAAATGGCAACCCAAAATCCACACGGGGAGATGTTCACGAAAAGCCCGTTTGGAATTCAGGTACACGCGGGAAATCTCGGATACGACAGGGGCCTTGATGTGCACGGCAGAGGCAGAGATCAACGGAAGAGAGCCGGACGAAACACGAGACAAAACAAGATAAAAAAATCTAGTTTGAGGCAAAAATATTTGCTGACGTGAGCTCACCGCTTTCCTAATTTTATATATTTTATAATTTATATATATACATATATATATATATATATATATATATATTTATTTATTTATTTATTTATTTTTGCGTTTTAGGGGGGGAACCGGGGGGGGGGGGGGAGGGAAGGGAGGGGAAGGGGGAAGCAAATCCGTGAGTTGTGCCTATCTGAGAGTGTCGCATCCTTTTCATTTTTGCTTCTTATTTTTTTCTGGTGATGCTCTTTTCTGTGATCCCGGGTCCGCTAAGACATCTCAACCGTGTCAGATCACCGCAAACTTTATGATCAGGGCCGGATTACATGGGGAAAAAATGAGTCGCTTCTCGTGTAACACAGTATAAATGTTAGTACTGCCGCGTTAGTGAAAAAAAAAAAAACAATAAATAGAAATGCCCAAAAATCAAACATCTTGCAAAATGATAAAAAAATATTATATGCGATTTTTATAATTTTCATGAAGTTTCGGTACTCTTATTTGACAAATATAATATACCGTCATTTGAGCGTTATAACACGGACGACTATGCATGCTGAAAGCTGTACTAAGTAGTACAGCTTCAAGCTGTACTACCTAAAGCTACGGACTAGGAACAGGTGCGGACAATACAGGGATTTGTTTTGTTTTTCTGTAGACTCTGACGAGATACAATGCATTTTGCAAACTACAGAGTATATTTTAATGGTGCTTTATGCATAATACAAGTTTTTTTGTGATCTATAATAAAGCAGACATTTTTTGAAGTATGCTTCGTATGACACTTTTTTTTTTGTTTACGTGCTGACTAGGCATTAAGTGCAGAGACTATGCACAAGTGCCAACTTTGTTGAAAAAAACTTTTTTTTTTAATCAGGTTTTGACATTGCTATTATTACACCGCGTACGGACTATACAGTTTCCCAGATACTGAAATGCATGTCGTCTCTATTTTCAAGAGCGCAAATCTAGCACACGGGCGGAGCCGCAGATAAGAATCGTTTCTGATCTGCTTGGCGGCCTTGGAAATGTTAACAATTCTGATCTCGATGGAGGAGATCCTTATGGGAGGCGCCGAACTGAAAAACCTCGTTCTCATCATGCCCAAAAAACTGCTGTACAAAAAAAAAGGGAAAAAAAAAAAAGAGAGACCGTACCAACGAGGTAGAGGGGCTTAGAGCGATAAACCGGGGTTCCGGTCTGCACTCGAAAGTGACCCCCATAAGGCGGCTGCCATTGTACGCAAATTTGACCACACGTCACATGACCAAACCAAATACGTGACGTCACAAAAAAGATGGCAGCGCCCATGCAGCGGCCGGCCCCAGCTGGGCCGGAGCTTGTCGGATGCTTTGTTGGTTGTCGTTCGTCTCGGCGAGTTGATTTCAGACGCGGAAGCCGTCATATGAGGCCGGTCGAAAGCGAGTTCAGAGTTCAGCGTAGTGTTTGACGTAGGTATAACGTGAAAATACGGAGGAACGGTGTTCATTTCGCTGGTGACCGTGTGCATTTCGCTGGTGACCGACTGGGATATGGAAGAGACAATCTGACCTACGTTGCTCGGACCTCGGATTGATTCGGATACCGCTAGGATAAAATTTAAGGTGACGTTTCTGTGCTCTCGTTGACCATCGGAATCTTCGAGGTTTGCAGTGAAGCGTGTGCAATATATTTGATTACACAGTTTAGCGACGGAAATTGCGTGAGTCGTGCTTGGCGGTGTGCAATCGTGGTGCAGCTTCGGTCAAATGACCGAGGGCTCACTTTGGTTGTGCGGCGCACTGGAAGGCTGCCTTGAAGCTGGTGGTTCCCGTGCCGTGCTGAATGATGCTGTGCTGCTTCCCAAATTGTTCCGGCGTAGACGTGCACTTTCACGGAGCACAAATGTACGGCGCACCGAAGAGCTGCCTTCAAGCTGGTAGTTCTTGTGCCATGCTTTAGGTGATGCTGTGCTGCTTCCGAAATTGCTTCGGCGTAGACGTGCACCTTCACGGAGCACAGGTGTTACAGTTGGTATTGATCCCGCTGGTCTGTCGCACGTTTCGTCAACACAAACGTTTCATCCACACTCGTTTCATTTCATTTCATTTCATTTATTTATTGAACCTTAAGGGCCCGTGACGGCATTACATAAGGGGGGGATCATTCATATTATACATTGGAAAAACAGACAAAAAATAACACATTCAGGAACATTTACGCGAATTGCAAGCTGTACGGACATTTCATCGAGCGTGTTACCTACCCAGCTCACGCCGCTTTGTGGCAACAGTCTGCAGTGGCTCATTACCACAAACGTGGTCCCACATCCATTTCAGTTCAGTTCGTCCACGGCAGTCGCCAAACCCCGAAGGAGAGGATTTATTCGGACAGAATGCCACTAAAGCAATGCAGCTTCTTCAGTGGTCAGGATAGACTCTCTTCTGCAAGTTTTGTTATATTGTCACGGATCCTTGTTCCAGTCCTATCTTCTATCAATATTCACTATACTGCAACACTGCAGGTTATGCTCGGCTGTCATTGTATGTTCTGGTAGAGGTGCTGGGTACTTTACCCATAGCCCTTCACTCTGTGTGAACCCGGCGGCTCCTTAGCCGAGTTGCCCGATAATGAGATACGGGTGGCTGACTATCCTCCGTCTTATACCCCCAGCGAGCCGTAAGCAAAGTCCTAACCCGAGCCTGGCAGAACAACCGCAAGACAAGCCAGTACCACAAGGAGTAACCTCGGAAATACACCACGAAGCACCTGAAATCCGAGCCAATTGCTGCTACCAGGAAAAACCACCGGAATTCGGTCTCCTGCCAGAAAATCCGAAGCTCACTAAGTCAACAATGACAACCTTGTAGCAGCAAACCGCGTCCCCTCCCACCATTGTTTGCATGCCCGTCGCAAATCACACTCCGACGCTTTTTCACGCAAGCTGTATGAAGACGTCAAGGACTGGATTGAACAATATGACAGTGTCGCCCGCCACATTGGGTGGACAGACAACCAGCTCCTGCAGAACCTATACTTCTCGTGGAAGAAACTGCCGGCGCTGGTCTGAGAACCATGGATCCTCCTTAGCGTCATGGGAAGTTTGCAAGATCGAGCTGAAGCGCGCATTCGTCAGCCAACATCAAAGAGAGAGAGCCGCATTCTTGATTCTGTCCAGGACACTGCCCCAACGAGAGCGCCACCGCACTCGTGGAGGGTGTTTTGGGCTTGATCGAGCGCCCACACCCACGCCGACCTTGATGCTACAGAAGACAAGAACCTAAGAATCCCATGCCCCTCATGTAAGGGACAACACCTTCAACAACCTTGTCCGTAACCCCCCAACAACAGTCGAAGTGTTCATATCACCGAGGCTTCCAACATTGAATGTGCACTGCATGCCCGAGCCTGTCACTATGAACAACTTCTCGGCGTCTCGACACTCGAGTTGTCCAGCTGCTACTTCGATGCCAGCCTCCCAGGCATCCACGACATCATCCACGACGTTGTCTGGGAAGAGATCAGGAAGCTGTTTCCTGCCATCAGTTGCCCGGCTTTTATTTTGATTGCCGAGATTGTTTCGGAACAAGTCTGACAGGTATTTCAACCGAGACTTCTGCGAGCAAAGCGGCATTTGACAAACCAAGGGCAACTTACCCTACAATGGCACAACGACCGCCACCGGCTGCCCCTTGGTATTCAATGCAAATTCAGTGAGACACTTCAATGCCGAAGCATTCCCGACATCGTGTGTAGGTCTGTGTTCAACAAAGTATACCGAGGAAAACGTAGGTGATGCGAATGGCCGACCGAAAACCACTTTGCTACCACTGCATGAAGCCGACCATGTCTACCAAAGCTGCCCGTACCAATGGATTGGTCTGCGAGGGTTCGTGCCGAACGACCCTCAATCACGTCTCGAGGAGCGACCAAGGGAGATTAAGGATTACCTTCGGCGACCTTTGTCCCTGATGCCGAAGGTGCTGAATCGAAGATGCTGAATGCCTGATTACCCCGAAGCTCCTGATATCCATGACCTCAATGAGATGTAAGCACGACAAAGAAGGTGAGGGGCAATGCAGTGAAAGTGGATTTTTGGTGTCCGTTGTGGTCCAAGGACAATACCTAAAAATTTGCTGACACCAATTATCTGTGTCCACTCCACGAAGCACACAATTTCCAACTTTGAGGGAGAATGCCCCTGAGTGACTTGAAGGAATAGAATGGTTGGTTGCTCTCAAAAGTGAACTGCAAGCATCACCAGACTTGGATAGCAAACAAACATTGTTGCCAGCTATCAAGTCAACGGTCCAGCAAAAGGCACAGCCACGTAAGCAATAAATGCCCGAGCTTGCTGCATTGAGGCAAAAAACTACCAGGAAAATTTTCGGATTAGAAGCCAGCCCTGCAGCTTCAGTGCATCAGACGTCAGTGGCCGCACATGACGTATGATTACAAGACAGCATCAGTCGGTCAAAGTTGCCACTTGACCAAACTGAACACTGACGTGCCAGGAGCGTCATCCGACAACAAGGTCCACAGGTACTACGACTGAACGCCTGACACGAGACTGTCACAGAAAGAACTTGTTATGGAACCATTTACTAAGAATCAATAATTATGTAATCAAGTGGAAATAAACATATTTGATACACTAACCAGATAAACATATTTCCGCTTGCCTTCACGCCTTGAGAGTCTATACACCGAGAATTGTGTTCACTGCACGCTCTGGACCTTACGAGGACACTCGCATCTCTGACCCTTCAATATTAATGAATGGGACATACCAGACTGGCAGACGTCTTGCATGGGGTTGCACTCGTTCAACCTTTCCTGAACATGTGGTGCGTCCGAAAACCAACTCCAGTGATGTGAAAATGTTATTTATTAATTTATTCCCTCCAGGGTTCTTCGTTGGCAATGCAGAGGGGATACTTAAAACTACACACATGATAATAACATTAAAGCACACTGCTGTAACTTGTTAATTGGAAAAACAAACACACCTCTAAGCATATAGTTTAATAGTATGTAGTGTGTGTTGATGCATTGGTATATAGCATGTCACTTCCTATATGTATGACACAATAGACCCTTTGCAGAACCCCATCAAGCAACACAACTGTCACCATTTTGTTCGGCGTAAAGCACACGAATGGGCCCCAGTTCACGTCAAACGCTAATGCAGCATTCGAGTCCAATAGGTGCTGAGCCGAATTCACAGGGATGGCGGACATAACATTCTTGTCGAACAAATGCCCAAAGTATGAAAACCTGGGGTAATTAGAGTAGTAGCTACTGTAATTTGTTTCAGCAGAATTTGGCAGATGGCAAAGGCTTCAGTCTCGGTGAGTCAATGCACACGTTGGAGAGAGGCACATGACAACATGTCATCAGAGTGCTCGTCTGCACAGATTTGTCACACACCTTCGCTCCGTCTCTCTGATTGGCTCGAGGGGGCTGTGGCGGTTGGCCTTTTCCAAGTTACGGTGATACGAAGTATAGGCAGCCCACACTTTTGAAAAGAGTCTATTGAAAAGACCGAAAGGAATGGTAGTCAACATTTTTCAACAACACTGCTCTCCCGGTAAGGGTGAACACAAATATGAATCATATTATCCAGGTAATTAGAACAATTACATAATTGACCGACTAATACAATGCACTCTTTATGGAAAAGAGTATTGCTGCAATAAATCCTACGAAAGAGAAAAAGTGTGCAGTTAATCTATGCATGCACCAAAACAGCTGTTCTTTCAGCAAGTCGAATAGCTTTGAAGCAGGTGCCTGCAACGATTTATTCTTCCCCACACTCAAAAAAACGTCATCCTCGTAGCTGAAAATAAGTGCACTTCGCACTCACACACAAAAAAAAAGAAGAAAAGCGATCGAATGTAAATCGTGGATTAGCACAAAAGGTAAAAATCGCAGGAGCTTCCTTGCTAAAAGTTGCTATGGTTGTTCGGTGACGGAGGGCTGAAACAACTTCCCCTAGGCCCTAACGCGACGCATACATTTCGTGTAGATTCTCAGATATTTCAACGTTCAAACAAAACTAAGAGAATGCGAAAATTTCATGTTAAAAGCACTCAAAAGTTCTATCGATCCTCGAACACATCCCGGAATCCGAGCACCGGTACGGCGATGCAGAGCTGATGCTGTCTCACAGGCGTTAATATCCAGATGATCCAGAGCGACCTTGCGTAAAAACGGTATAAAGTCTCGTTCCTTCATATTTTCACATTATACCTGCGTCAGCGAGCACGAAGAAGCCCGAAGTCGTCGGAAAGCAGCTGCACATCACGGCTACCGCGCACCGAACAAACTCGCATCCGCCAGCTATGGGCGCTGCCATCTTATCTGTGACGTCACGGTTCTTGGGAGGTCACGTGACGAGTGGTCACATTTGCGTACAACATGGCGGCAACCGGGGGGGTGCCACTTCCGAACTTCCGGTTTATCTCTCTAAGCCCCTCTACCTCGTTGGACCGTACAGACGCCATGTTAGTACAAATGGGAACTTATCTATTGCGCGTTCATTAAAGCGAAAATGCTTTTTTTTTTTGCATTCGTTTTTATCAAGTTTTTGGCAATCGTTGTTTGCAGTCGTTTATTCGCGTCTACGGCTTCGTACCATACAACCACTGTACCGAGAAAGACTGGAAGAGGAGATGATAGTGTGAGGTGGACATAGCCGAGCTCTGATTGGGAGGATAGTGGATGGACGCAAAGGCCAGAAACTTTCTTCACTATCCTCTGCCTCCCTCCAATCTGAGCGAAATTAACAAGTCTGCTCGTCGCAGGTCTGGCATTCGAACGCCGGACGCCCAACGCCGGCGTCTAGCGTTCCAATGCCAGACACATGGCGCAGACGATCGCTCTTGCTCGTTCTCCAATATATGCAAATGCAGACTCTGCGCTCGCGTATGCGTCCATTCAGGAGACGTTTCGTTGTCATGGTGACGGTAACCATAGCAGACGGACATTATCGCGCAGAAGGAGACGGCAGTGTGGCGACATCAGGGGCGTTCTTGGGGTCCCTTGCCGCGCTTTGCAATAGACGAAAGGTGTATAAAACAGTTTTAAATAAGGACCTAACGCAAACGGTCGATTTTCTGCAGCGCCTAATGTTTTGACGAGTCTTATACGAAAAACACGTTTTTCGTTCTGCGACGGTGCGTTTTTTCTTTCTTGAACATCCGTCTCAAGTGTCAAGCTGCCGCAATTTCTTTGAGCCCATGATGTGTGAGCGTGAGCCTACCATAGATATGCCTTCGAGTAGAGGCTTGTCCGTTTGTCGGTGTCGGTTGTTGCTGCTTGTGGCTCAAGTAAGGCTAGGCTCTTGTGACGCTCGAGCGCGGACAGTGTTGCTAACCGGATATGAGATGCCTGCGAGTTGTTTGCCCCCCGATTTGTGACGATGCTCCGCAAGTGTATCATATTCAATGTGTGTGGGCGGATTGCGCGGACTGCTCAAGCACGTGAGTTTCAACATGCGGGTACATTGCTATGCGCCAGGCACAAGTGCTTGCTCCTACGTTCACTTTATTGCGAAGGAATGCACTCTCTTCGTGCGTCACTTTTTATGCAATATGTACTCGCTCGCAAACGAGATATGGGTGTACGTTTATGCCGAGCGTGTCAGCGCCAGAGGTGCGTAATCTGAATATTTCGAACCGAATCCCGTCTCCTGTTGACTCGTGTGAAGACTTTCGACAGTTCGTTCGTTAGATATTCATCAGGTGGGTTACGCGTCTCTCGTGGACGGCAAACGTTTTCCTGCTTTTTTTGTTCCCTCCTATACCTGATTTGATTCCCCTGCTGCATATATTAACATGACTAAACTCAGAGTTCCCTGCGTCAACATATGTCGATGAGTCAGAGAAAAGACATGATATGCCCCCAAAAAAACACTGCATAAGCTAAAAAAAGAAAGCAAAAAGAATATCGGCGCTGCTTCTTCCTCGTAAAGCAGTCAACAATCTTTGAATAAGCTACTTTTAAAGAGTAATTCGTCACATTTACTGTCACTTTCAGGAAAACAAAAGTATCGAAGTTACCGTTACTGTTACCGTAACGAAAGAGTAACTCGTTACAGTTACAGTTACTTTTCAGCTACTTTTTCATAATACGAAAAGAAAATGTGGAAAAAAACTGAAAAACGCCTTGGCCCGGTGACGGTTGCGCTGGGTTCGTAGAGCCTCTGGACACATTTCACATCGTCCTCGGCAATCCAGGAACAAACCCCGCGCGAAGAGCAGCAAGTTTTGCTCCGACTGTTAGACACTGCGCCGGAGTAGTGGCGCTAATCGAAATACGAATCATGCGCAATGCCCTCGGCATGTATTAATTGTTTCGCGGTTGCGTCACAAAATTAGAAAGTGATTGCGCAAAAAAAAAAAGAAGAAAAACACACAAAGAACGGTACATAAGTAGAGTGTTTTAAGATACTATGGCGTAAGTCTGCAGTCGCAAACTAGAAACGCGTGCGTAAAGATAACTAGATCGTTATTTTCACCAAATCTAGACGTGGGTAATTTGGGTGGTGACTCGCCGGAAAGAACGAATTCCCAACTTTGTGCAAGGTCAACTTGACAATCGGAATGTCGGAACACATAATTTAAAAAGTGCGAGGAATGGCTAGGTTGTTCTCGTTCAAGAATATCTTAGTCGTCCAGAAACTGAAAAAAAAAAAAAAAATCTCGTTACTTTCACCGTTAATTCAAAAAAGCAATATAACTACAGTTACAGGTTACATTTACAAAAAGTAACTGGCTATACAGCTAAAAGTTATTAAAAAAATTAACGAAATATAGTAACACGTTATTATCCGAAAACCAATCAGTGAAGGACAATCGTCGTTGGCCGATTCCATCGCGCGGAAGGAGACGCCGGGGTGGCGAAATGAGGTCCGCACAAGGGATCTTTCGCCGTGCTTTTTAACGGGCGGAACGTGAACAAAAAGAATGCGAAATTATCGCAAATGGCTTATTTGATTCAAATGCCGGGTTCGAATGCCCGGTGTCTACGTTTTCTTCTTGGACTCAATTGCAATGCGGAATTCGGAGGACGAATCTCACGGCGAGTCGCGTTCGAATCTGTATGCAGACTGCCGTTTGTATGATGTATAAGCAGTGTGACCTCGGGCTTTAAAGGGAAACTGAAGCAGCTCTGTATTTGGGGAAAAAAAAACACTGAAATCGTTTTGATTATAATGCAATTAATGCGACGGTGCGAGCGAGCCGGACAAGAATGACAATAATAATCCCTAGAGAGGGGGAATCAAATAGGATACACCGGCTACTGCGAGATGGCGCCACCGCACTTGCGATGACAAAAATATACCCGTTAAAGGGGAATCAACTTCGTCGAAATTTGAGCTACTTAATCCAAAGGCATCATCTGAATGCGGATGGCTTCCTCATTCCGAAATGCTATCCCCGTTTCCCCAGGTTCACTCCAATTAATTAAAATGTTATATTTTGTTCGCTGCCAAAACCAATACATTCCTCTACCCAGTTTCTCCCTAATATATATGTATGTGTGTGTGTGTGTGTGTGTGTGTGTGTGTGTGTGTGTGTGTGTGTGTGTGTGTGTGTGTGTGTGTGTGTGTGTGTGTGTGTGTGTTCGTGTGTGGCGTGTGTGTGCGTGTGTAATTGTTGTTCACATGCGTTTTGTACTGTATAGTGATCCGATTTATTTTGTAATTTCCTTGAAAGGTTTTTCTCTTCTTCGTTCTCTCTTTTGACTATATTCAATGTTTCATTCTTATTTTCCAAATGCAAGGGGAGGGGGAGAAACGCTCTGTCACCCAGTTTCGATTTCCACTTCATTTTCTTTACAGTGCATGTTGTATATATATTGATGCTATCATCATTCTTCTCTTCATCTTTCTTTTCTTCTATTGGCTCTATCCAATAAAAAGAGCAGTCTATCAGGACGCTCGGACAAGACTGGTCTTTCGCTGAACAGTGTACCTGTAGCTCGGGATACAACACTACCTAACACAAAGTGTAATGCTGAGGAAGTGGCACTTTTGAATCATGACGATCGGCAGTTGCGACCGCTCTGCACACTCCGCCCAGCGACAAGCTGGACAGGGCACAGGCAGTAACACTCAAACAACTGCAGACGTGCACGTACCCTAACCCTGCACAGTATCACAAAATGTTTCCCGAAATATACACGACAATCACTTGTAAGGTGTGCCGCAAAGAGGTAGCCACCTTAACCCACATGCTCTGGGATTGTACCAAAGATCCTCACGGTGCTAATTCCGGAACCCTCCCGCCGCGGCTGTCCGCTACCCTGTGCAACCCCAGCCTCGACATTCAACTCTGGGCCGTCCAGCAGGCCTGTGAGGCGGTGAAGCGGCAGGACTTCAACGCCCCTAAAGGTGTATCCACACGACGGACCAAATTGCTGTTTTGGTCCGCGGGCCACGCATCACGTGATCTTACGTCACCGCTTTTCGAGGTCCGCCGGCGGTCCGCGGCCCGCGCTTGTGAGAAATGCCAAGCGCTTTTCTCGCCCGGACCTTGGCGGCGGACCGCGGCGTTTTTAGTATAATTGAGTGCTAAGTCTGGCAACAAGCTGACTTTTGTTTGGATTGGAATCCAAATCCAAAGTCGTGTTCTTTTGGCGCCAACTGTTGAAGACAAAGAAGACGAACCCTTTGTTGTGCGACGATGGCGGCATGGTGCGACGATGCAACTTTTTACTTCATCGCGCTCGTGGAGCAATTCCCCGCTCTGTGGGACAATAGATGCATGCCCTTTTTCGGTTCACCTATGTCCTCCTCATCCTCAATAGTCAACGCCAGGATTTCGTTCAACCTCCATCTTGGCTCCTTACAAATAGCCTCAAAGCAGATCGTTGCATGCGTTTGGCGGAGCTGTGAGGTCGAGGGTTAGACCGCCCCGTTCACTCTGTCGTCTGCTCTTTTGATCCGCCGTGTGGATGCTCATTGCAGCCGGGCGGCCCGCGGGCCGCGCATCGCGTGATCAATCGGTCCGCGGCCCGGTCCGTCGTGTGGATACACCTTAAACGGGCGAAGAGGAGGAGCGGCAACGCCCCCAAGCGGGTGACTTAGGCCCGGTCTGTGAAAGCTCTGCAGGCATTCAATGAAGTTTTTACCAAACAAAACTGCTATACACATGCGCCAGAATGGAGGCGCCCACAACAATGTCGGGGAACGGAGTGGCGATAGTCTAAGCGCAGCTCATTTAGTCGCTCTAGCTTCGGCAAGCTGAACTCGCACGTAGTTGCCCGCACGAGCAGAGACATAGCGGCGGCAAGATGCCGTGCTTGCAATTGTCTAGTGGCAACCACCCCCGCGGGCCCAAAATTACAGCGCAACGGATAAAAAAAACACACACACACAAGAAAACTTAACGGCGATTTAAAAGTGCGATGTGGGAGGGCGGAAGCGAAACCGCATAGCATTCATCAACTCCAGGCGCGCTGGTATTATTTTTAGTCTCCCCTCGTTTTCATCGATTTGTTTCGCGTGGTTTCAGGCGCCATTGATTGCCTCCGTTGCATCGTGCATTTCTGGACGCCATATTTGAGGGTGATGTTTAGAGCGCATGCTCAGAACGAGCTTACATTAATAGCCTGCTAAAACCGGCAATCATGATGGTGCGGAATGCACGCTGCAAACGAACTGCGGAAGCTAGCCGTCAGCACGCGCTCAGCAGCCGAGCACACAGTTATGGCCGCCAGTGAATGCTCTTTATTATAGACCAACTCGAAGCCTCGCCCCAAGGCAGTGGACAGGAGGCGCCTCGGTCGGCTGCTAGTCAGCGCGGCTGGCGGCGAAAAAGGGCAACTTTGCAAAGAAGGCCAATGCATTGAGCGATTGGACACAAGCGCTGCGTCACAGTTCGGAACGGCCCTCGGAGATTCGAGCTCAAGATCGGGTCCAATAATCGCGGCCGCGGGCCATCTCAGAGTTGCAAAAATTCGCCATAAGATGGCGCCACTTGTCAAACGCCGCTAAAATGAGGAAGAGGGGGAAAAGTGAGCGCGCGGGAACGTCAGAACGCCGGCCTCTGACTCGAAGGATTAGTGGGTAGGTCTAAAGCTATAGCTGCCGCTGTCTTCCCTGCACTCATCGAACGCGTTTGACTGTGAAAGCCAAACGTAGGAAGCCGGCGTTCCGCGTTCGAATGCGTTCGACGAGTGCAGTGGAGGCAAAGGCAGCTCTAGCTTTAAGTCTACCCACAGTAACCCGCTAATCCTTCCAACCAGAGCTCTGCGTTCTGATGTCGCCTCTCCTCTCCTCCTCTCCCTTAGTTTGTCGGTGCATACCCGCCAGGCAATGGTCGCTCTTCACTCAAGACTCGATTCCGCTTCGTATTTGTTGTGTCCTGTACGCACAAATACTGTTTATCGCATTGTTTCGAACGCTCCAAAAGTGTGTGCGTGTGTGTGTGGGGGGGGGGGGGGGGGGGAGGGGGGGGGAGGGGGGGGGAGGGTGTCGGAGTTTCCTGTACCTTTCACTATACTTGAATCTCTTCATGATCAGTAATACACACGCGCAGAAACAGTAAGTACAGTGCCAGACGATGGCAGGAAAACTCATTGGTAGCGCATATTCGAAACTTTAGACAGACGAGAAGACAAAAATAAACACCTTCTACGTAACATCTCTCATATGAAAATATAGGGTTTACATGGGCCCCACTCAAAATTGAAGGTTATTTTATTTATTTTTTTTACCACGAAAAGTAAACTACGGGTCGCCGAACACTCATTCTCCGCCCAAATGTAGCGCTAGCAGTCTGAACCAGAAAAAGACATGTACGTTTTAGGGGGGACACGGTGTTTAATGCTCATAGCTCTGACGTTGAATAAAGAAAAAAAAAAGTTGTTCCGGTGTGTCAGAAAAATAAAAGGACCTCATTGCAACGACGGTAAACTACACGCGATTCATTTATACTTCACCACGACGCCCGTATATTAAGCTCCGTGGCGTCACCGGTGAATCGCTAATATTAAGCGTCTGAACGTCCAACGAGTATGAATATCCAACGAGACGAAATATGGAATAGTGGAGATCCAGGCACATTGGAAGTTCTGTCCTGGTTAGATGTATCGTGTCGTTGGACATTCAGGGCCGTTGGACGTTCGGTCTCGATTGGTCCTTTCGTCTCGTTGTATATGCAGACCCATTGGACATTTCCTCTCGCGTGTCGCATCGAATGAGTACACAGGAGCAGGACAATCGGGTCAACCAGGAAGACAAGCCGGCGGGTCACTTTTGGGGAAGGAGGGTGGTAGCGAAAGAATGCAAAGAATACACCCGCGGTTCGGTTTTGAGCGCACTACTGTATCTACGCGATCCACGTTGCTAAATTTTAAAGCGGCAATATTTAACGGAGACGCATGCCAGCCAACATAGCCGTATATAGCGATCGGGTAAACTTGGCATTCTTAGTGGAGTGTGCGTATAAATGATGGTAGTGTGCGTTTCACTGTTTGCACGTTTGGCTGCTTGTATGTCAGTGCAGTGCATGGCATAGTGCCTGTAGTCTCTGTATGAGCGGCGAAATAAATAATAACAAAAGCAACCTGCTTCCTTTTTTGCCGTTTTGAGAGCCATATGGTGGAACATACACACTACGTGGCAATAAACGCCGCACCGCCAAACGCGAACACTGTCTGTCGTCTTTCTAGCACGAGGTATGACGTCTGTGCTTCAAGACGGATGTTTGGAGTGTGTAAGTGCACGTAAAATACGTCGAAAAGTCATATACGCCGTGCGCAGTCACTCCGATAAAAAGCCATGTAGCTGGCTAAGCCTTTCAACCCGGTTCTCGTTTACGGGGCCGCAATGTTTGTTTAGGGAAAGAATTTTTCCCTCATTTAAGGCGCTGTCACATTGAGCAAACAGTTGGACAACTCTGTACATCAACACGAGGGAAAATTGTTTTCGGCTTCCCTGTCACATTGAGGCACCATCAACTGTAGGGAAATATGTTTTTGTTGCACGAAAACCGTGTTCGCCAATTTTTTGTCCGACAGTCAGAGAATACCCTGTCACACCGCGCTGACGGCGTGGCAAACACGGGGAACACTCCGCCATATTGATTGTTTACCTTCGTTCATGTGCGGCGCCGCGTCTTTGAAAATGTGACTCTACCAAGCTCTAGTACGTTCGAAGAGCCGGAAATTACCATGAGACGACATCAACTAGTGACTGTGATTAAAAAACTCAACAGGGGGAGCACTTTGTGCTCTTTACTTTGTCAAAATGGTCTTCATTCGCTGACCAAGAAGTTACCCCTAAACGAGGAAGATGACATCACTGCTATGTTCATGATTTACGCCTCCGTATGAAGTGGTTCTCTTTTTCATGCAACTTCCATTTATACTGTAGAATTGAGTTAGTAGCAGCAGTACCCCAAAATGCCTATTGTAGCGTGGCGTTGGGTTGATCTGGGTGTTTAAAAACTGCGACACCAACACGATCGGCCTTCATACCGATCGGTGGAATAAATATTTTTTGAAGCTGTCCATTTACCTTTACTTTCTTTATGGGCTGCCCTAAAACGTCCCGGAAATTTTCAAAACAATTCATGGGTCTGGCTGGGTCTGTTTTCAAGTTCCAGGCACCAATAATATTGATCAGAACGGCCGGTTTTTGTCATAGAGTTATAATGTACGCTAGAGCTTCATCTGGCACAAGTGTACTGACGCAAAATGAAGCAGATAGCAACCAGTTGAAAATTGACTTCCTGTAATGCATTTCTATGGAAAAAAGCGAGTGCATTTTCTCCCTGTGCTCGATCATAAGAGCAAATATCCCGAATAAGATTTACGTACTATACTCTGTTTCATACTTAGTGTGCAACGCTGTCAAAGCTACTGGCGCGAGCGTGGGGCTTGATCTCGTTGATCATTTGCACGCGTTCTCGCGCAAACAAAACCATAGATGAAGCCACGCGCTCGCGCCAGTAGTTTTGACAGCGTTGCACGCTAAATATGAAACAGAGTATAGGTAGTTTGGAACATTTCGCAATCACGCAGACGAAAAAATTGGTCAGTTAGGGCGTCTTTTCCTTCAAATTCATTGCATTAAAAACGATGGTAAAACGAATTCGTACATGTATTTATGTGCAATTGCGGACACTGTTAGCGCGAACACGACGTCGGCGCTTTTAAGCATGAGCGATTCACGTGTCATACGAACGAAGGACATCTGGAAACCAAGAAAAACGGCCAGAACTGTGCAGTAACACTGGATCAGTACCTACCCGTACATGTATACGATCAAAATAAATTGAAGGCCACGTAATATATTCCGATTTTAAATAACTAAGTGCTGCTTCATTCTTTCTGCTCTGTGCGAAGATACTTGTTCTACGTTCAAAACATCACCCGCACGCTCGGAATCTTTGAGAACAAGTGCCCGATAGAAGCTGCCGGCAGAGAAAACAGTAGAAAGAGACACCTTTCATAGCCCACGCACTTCATTCTTTACGTTTTGAATGTTTTTCCGCTCATAAAATGCACGACGAGGTCATTTTTATATAGTGACAAGACTGGAATATTAGCAATACATAAGCGCCACCAGAGAGCTGGCGAATTTTGAACACGAACTATACTCGTTTTGATTGTCATTTTGCTTTGAATTGTCGCTTGTTTCAACACACCTACTGCGGAACACATGTTTGGGACTGAAATGTAGCAAAGTTAAACATTGTTCACTGATAAAAATAAAAGCGCTAATTACATTTTTACGATATTATTCGAGGTACATACTATTCGGTACGGCCCAAACAACCAAAGTGTTCCATGTTATTTTCCGGCGAAGAGAAAAAGTGCATGCGCGTTTTGTCATATAGGAATTGGCACAAGAGCACCGCAAAAGTAGACTGGTTGCTGTCTGCTTCAATTTGCTTCATGGAAGCCGCATAGACAGTAGCGGCAGTTGAACATCCAGCGTACATTATAATAACTCTATGGTTTTTATGCTTCAATTTCCGAATCGCTCGCTTTCGCGGATGAGTTTTATGAACTTTTATCAACGTGAGGGTAGGCATGCCATTTTGTTTTCCTAGCAGTAATGTGAGCTGGTCTCTCGGGAGTTTTAATTTCGACAACCGCCTGAACGTACACGACCGTAGCTAGGACCATTTCGACAATTGCGTTTCGTAAATACGGAGTAAAAAGATTCATAAAATTACTTCAGCTGCACGCCAGCCTTAATTATGGTTAAATAGCGTTTTCCAAACCTTTGTTTTAGTAAGCCTTTAGAAAAAAAAAACACGTTCTTGATAAAGAACTTTATCATCGAAGCTCTCTGTGTTGTGGTGTTGACAGCACAAAATTCGCTCATCCACCGATCTGGGCAACATGGGTCGTCCAACGCAAGTTGCTGTTTTTGTTGCCGAATGCTGTAACACCGAGGTAACATTGTTGCTGTCGCCTGTGTTGCGCTGATGTTCCCGCGATGTGACATGTTTGTTGGGCAAGAAGGCGACATAGAACCAAGTTGACCAACCGTCGATGAACATGTTGCGTTGCTATCGCCGCTGTGTTTCCTTAATGTAACAGGGCCTTAGAAAGAAGAGGCTGTCAGCTTTCCACTCTTCTTAGGGGAGCAAATTTCTTCCCTCTTAAGTAGGAGCAACGTTTCACCCTTTCTAAAGCAAGATAGGAGAGACGTGTTGTTTCTTCTTTGAGGGAGGAACGTTTAAAGTGCACACGAGAAAACTCACGTGATTTCTCCAGGACGGCAGACCTATTATCTGTAGCAAATGAGATCGAAGAAACTCACCTGCAAAGAAAGAAGAAAAAAAGAAACACCATTAGAACATATAGTCAAAAGTCACCCTTTAACAACTTCTTCACAACAACCCGTGAAAGTTGCCTCTATGATTCTCGCGCTCGTTAATTATGGTTATGATACATTGCACGTCTAATGGTGGTGGCGTTCGCAGTCTTTGTTTCAGAAAAGGGTCAGTGAAAGATGCGCACTTGGTAGGCGAATCTTTATATAAATAGTCACGGAGAGCGGCAAGTTACGAGCACCTCATTATCACTCCTCAACCAATCAGGTTGCCGCATTTGCCAATAAGAATGCCGAGCAAGCAATCACGAAGCGTGAACAGAATAGGCCCCGCCCTGCGTTTCTGAAGCCGTCCGTGAGTACAACTCTGCACATACGTGCGTCATGAAATGTATGGTTAGAACCTCATTTGAACCACCCTTTGTCGTCTACCGCGCTTGCAATAAAGAAATGAGATAAAAGTGCTCCGAAACCACCCCAAATTTACCTGTAGAGCCTCCGATGAGTTGTGAGCCAACCGAAAGGATTTCGTACGAATGCAAACAGTGCCAGTAAGCTCGTGTAAAGTGAAAAAAAAAAGAAAACATTCCAAATGAATATCGTAACACCGTCCCTTTAATTTGCTGTTGCTATAATTTTGTCTTACAATCACCGCAGCCTTTGACCTTCAGCTCAAACCTCGATGTCATAAATGCCACCCATACTGGAAGAGTTGAAGTTTCGACAGGATATATATAAGTAATAACTACACCCAATATGGCGTGATTCAACTGGCCTTTGCCTGTATTTTGGGGAGATGGGTTCAAAATGTCGAAAATCAGAGTGCCGATTTATCGGAACGCCGTAATAGATCTTTGGCGAAGCGTGCAGCACCGTCCGCGGCGCCGAAAGGAATGCCGGGAATACTAGGTATACAATCGGCTCTAGCAGAACACAAAGTCTACCTTGGAGGCGACAGCGAGCGGGTTAGGGTAGGGAGAAACTCCGGCACCCTATCGCTTTCTTCACTGTCACGTGTTAGATGTTGAAGTGAGGAAGAGCGCAGATGACTTAGTCCACGACTTTTTGGGATTAATTAAAATAAGTATATTCAAAATGCCAAAAACTTAAAAGTCACAACTCAAAGCGCCAGACAATTTAATATTCGAATAATAAACATTTTGAAGAATTAATTAGCCGATCTTAAAACTCGTTACCATTGCATCGTTGGGAAATTATTTTATGTTCCTGACAGATGCGCACAAGCCAGCGGCGTTTTTTCATATTTCTTTTATATTTCAGAACTTAGAGGTCTTTAATAAATCTACTAGTATGCTGTAATAGGCTTATTTCTGGGCACAATTAGGTGTCGAAGTTTGGGGATCACCAGTACCTTATTAAATTAAAATGCAAAAAAAAAAAAGACATGCCGCGTTCCCGTTCATTTTATCGCGTAGTGTTTTCTGTGTTGACAAACTCAGTGTTTAATTCCTGTAAACGACTTAATCATCGGTACTTAATTGTTGCCTATATAAAAAAAAACTGCGAAATTTATTTAGAAGCATTGCATACCATTTGCAATCACGAAAATTTGTGCCCGCGGAAGTAAAGTTGTTTACGCAAATTCACCGGTCGAAAGTTTTACCCAAAGATTCCTTATCGGGCATTCAGACTCATTGGACATTCAGGTCTGGTTGGATGTTCCGTCGAGATGGATATTCCGTCTCGCCTGTCACGTGATCCATTGGTCATTCAGGTTCGTTAGATGTTCAGCTTCGTTGGACATTCGGATCACGAGCGAATTTCTAAAGCCGGGGTCGGACTGCTCATACACCACACAAAAGACAGTCTACAAACGTACGAGTCACCGCGATATTCCTGGTTCGAATGCCGTGCGCCAAGTTTCCTCCTTGAGCTCATTGCCATGCGACATTCGAAGCTCAGATTTCGCGGCGACTCGCGTTCGAATCTGTATGCAGACTGCCTTTCGTACCATGTATAGGGAGTATTCACTGGCGGCCATATCTGTGTGCGCGGCTGCTGAGCGCGTGCTGACGGCGAGCTTCCGCAGTTCTTTTGCAACGTGCATTCCGCACCATCAAGATTGCCAGTCCTAGCAGGCTATTAATGTGAGCTCGTTCTGAGCATGCGCTCTAAACATCGCCCTCAAATATGGCGTCCAGTGAATACTCCCTCTACACACCTTTTCGACAAGGACGCAGCCATCCTGAATGTCGCACTTTAGGTATGCGTTAAAACATCGTTTCGATCTCTTTATACCGCTGGAACACGTTCACAAAAATGCGTGATTGTCACAGATTCTTGTTTTGGCTCACCCATATTTTCTCACATATTCCAGTTTAATGTGTCTTATTATTTTTCCGTCCCGCGTACAAGATATCGAACACACGCGACTGAGAATGAAAGGAAACGAAAAACGGGTATAAGCAGCATGTGACCCCGGCTTTAAGTTCGGTTCACACACCTGCGTTTGAGTTATTTAAGACTGCTTGCGACGAGCTTTTGCTCAACAACGAGCCAATGGGGAGGCGCTGTCGCGTTGATCGGGGCGTCTGCGAAAGGGAAATGGCGGCGAGAAAAAAAAAATTGAGAGAGAGAGAGAGAGAGAGAGAGGGTAAAAGAGAGAAAGAGGGTGCCCGTTAGCAAATACAGAGTACGGGGCTGGACACCTGTTTTGATTGCCTTCTGATTAGCATTAATGAGAGGTGTCTCCGAAGCGTTCCCCCAGCACGCCTCGAGGGCGGGCAGTTAAGAGTCGGTCGTTTATCTTTTCTGCTTCGGACGCGCACGCAAGTCGACGGCGCGATGTTGTTTTTCTTCCCGTGGACGACAGCAAAACGATTTGGTCGCATCGATCTGATCGCCAACTTGGGAGGCGTCCAGCCAGGCGTCGTTCATTGTGGGGTTCGGTGTGAGGCTGAGCTCAACTATCGAACACTTTATCCTCGAAACTGTCACTATGATTTTCGTTACAAAATTGCCGTATACGGCCATATCAAGAATTGGTCGAAGGTTTCTTTAGGCTTTACATGTTTGTTTTAAAAAGAGCCGTGGAAGCTACAGTGATACGGTGCGTGCAGGTGAGTTATACGGC
Source organism: Ixodes scapularis (assembly GCF_016920785.2). Lineage (NCBI taxonomy): Eukaryota > Metazoa > Arthropoda > Arachnida > Ixodida > Ixodidae > Ixodes > Ixodes scapularis. The sequence continues at coordinate 55,559,393 of NW_024609837.1, forward strand.
CAGGGAGACATAATATAAGGGGATAATCGCCACGATAAGTGAGATCATTAAATCAAATTTTATTAAATAACTTTTTAATTAGTGAAAAGAAACGTATGATATAAATTAAAAACTGACTTCGCGTCGTCGAGAACCACTAAATCAGTCATTTCTAGGTTGACCTCGAAAGCGTGGGAAGTGAATTAGTGCTCTAAAATTACGATTCGTGCAACAGGCACAAAACTGGCGCTTCAAAAACGAGGCTCACAAAGGATAGAAAACCCGTGCAGGCGTGTTATCGCTTTGCTAGCCTTGCGCCTGTCTTTCTAAACTGTACTGATTTTTGTGGTTTTCGCGGTCGACACATCGTGACGATAAGTCCCCTGTAATATGCCCCGCTGGCCGTATATCTCACCTGCACTAATTGTATAACAGTAGCTTTTAAGGCTTTTTGGAAACAAATCGACCAATAAAAAATAAAAAAAAACCTGATTGTATATAGTCATATGCCAAAATCTCGATATGATTATATATATAGCATTTCTGTACAAGTCACCTTATCGAAAATCCATTAATTATTGTTTCCTAAGTTCGTTTGGTTTCTCTCGGTTTTCGTTATATATATATATATATATATATATAAGAGCCTACCAGGCCCGAAACGTTTCATCAATCTCACTTTTTTGGCAACCTCCTCGGCTAACTCCTTTAAGGGCTAATATTTTGTTGAGTATATATATATATATATATATATATATATATATATATATATATATATATATATTCCCTCGAAAAATCAGACTTTCTGTGTACAGGGTTGTGCAAGAGCGGCCAGTCGGCTTTGAAACAGTTATAGAAAACGGGTTCGAAAATAAAGTCACAGTGCGGGAGGACTGTTTTGAGACTGACTTAACATGCTTCCGAATAAAATGGAAAGTCATTACGTCAATACAAATGCACTCTAAGAGAAGAAGTACTACCTTTCATATTGGCACCACCCAGGGCCGTACCCAGAAAAAAATTTCGGGGGGGGGGTTCGGGGACAACGGCGGCCATTTTGTCTTATTTTCGCCTATGAATCATGTGCATCGGTGGCATATAATGGGGAGTTATAGCAAACCGAAGAACCGGTCCCGGTTTGGTACCCGGTAGCCGACCGGTGCCACTGCGCGTGCGCAGAGGTGGAGATTAAAATCGGCTGGCTGCAAGTGCACCGACCAGGGCCGTACCCAGAAAAAAATTTCGGGGGGGGGGGGGGGGTCAGAATCCCCTAACCCCCCCCCCCCCTGGTTACGGCCCTGGCACCACCTAGAAAGGTGTGAGGCCAGGCTCCGCTCAAAACACAAGCCTCCTCGAAACAAGCGTGTTTTTACGCCCCTTCTTGCTCAGGAACTGCGTAAAGAGACGATGCGTTCATAGCGTTAAAAGGTGAGAAGTGTCACCACGATGCAGCCTTTCGTAATGGTTCGCTCAAAATCCAGTAGGTGGCGACTGCGTCGCTGGAAAGTGTTAGTGAGCCTAAATCTTAGAGGTTTCAAACTGCTCGATCAGTGCGACGTGGATGACGGGCCGCATTTTGCAATACGAGCCGCTAGGGTATATGACGCGACTGCAGATGGTTTCGTCACAACGTGCAGATTTTGTAGGACCGGACAGCGCGCCACTAGCAGGCTGAGTGTGTTTACAGGAGGATAAAGTAACGTGATTCTGTTCCACAAGCCGACATGACTACTATGCGTCGTCGTCCTTCGTTAATTCCGAAGTATGTACCAACTCGCCCAAGCCTCAACTTCAGCGTCCTTCGTTAAACATGGTGTCGAGAAGTGGCTGCGACAGACAGTTTATACTCTGATCGCGGGACTTGCTACAACAGACTACCGACCCAGTAGAGTGCGATGACAGAAAGCCCAGCACGTCGCCCAGTACGCACAGCACGTCAACCAAGTACGTCATCCTGCAAGCTATGGAGGCTCTCCACACACCGACGTGACTGCTATCCGACGTCGTTCCTGACAGAGCGACAACTTGCGACTGATCAACGTGGGAAGCGTCCGCCATTAAATTGCAAACGCTCTCCGCGGCATGAGTTGCTCCCTCTATTAAGGTATAAGCTCTCTAGAAAGTATGAATATGGACTTTTAAAATAGCGTACGCCAACGCATTGCGTACACAATAAATAACGTCGTCGCCACTGCGCATGCGCCAAACGATAACCGCGTTTAGCGCTTTGCGTACGTTAGTTTAGCGCACGCTATTTTTGGAAATTGAGCGTGTACGGAAAGAGTGATGCGCTAGATGTAAGCAAAAGCCCAGAATAGCACGGTTAGAAAATGGCGACTGCCAGGACCGCGGCTGTGACCGCTTTGGCAACCGTCGGAAGCGCAACTTGCAGGACGACGAGAGGTGCACCTCGAAAGCGGTTTCGAGGACCCAGTAAGGTGGGCAACGATCGCGGGCAAATTGCTGCTTGCGACGCGCGAACGTTCCGCAGCGAGCGTAGCGTGTGCGAAGGTCAGTACACAAGACCTCTCTTGCCGAGGCGACTCCCGCCGTCGCGTTCTCATATTTAAACAAATCTAGAATGTTAAATATAGACAGAAAGAATAAACATAGGGACGGACAGAACAGTTCTGTCCGTCCCTATGTTTATTCTTTCTGTTTTTATATTTAACGTCACCAACGCGCTCACATCGAACTAAGTCTAGAATGTTACTTTGAAGAAGAAAACTTTTTTTTAAGGTATATAATTTTGTGTATAAAATAATCATTATCACTGTGGTGTCGCAAGTGCGTGATGCTTGGTTTTTTTTTGTGTCGCGGTGGACAAACGCTATTGTAAAACTCCCTTGCGGATCGTGCGCTAATGCAAGCACTAATTTTAGCACTAGCGTGTACTAGCATTGAGTACGTTATTCTTAGGCTTTCTAATAACGCACGACTTTCAGTTGATGGAAAAGACGACCAGCTTTGCAGTGTGTGCTCTCCTGCTCGCCCGGTCGGCCTTTCCAAAATGTCGTCTCGCTCTTGGGCCAGATAAAAGGCCTGCCGTTTGTGGACTGAGGAGTCGTTCCTCTGGCCGCAGCAAGAAATACGCGTTCTTTTCCTCTCCACATCCACGTGGTAACAAATATCTTCGGATGTCAGGCATCATAATAAAAGTATTTGTAAGGTTGTGTGTATGTTTAGACAAAGGAACTTTAGTTAGCCCCAATGAGCGTCTGGTGTCCCCGCTGTGGATGAGTAATTTCGCCACCTTTTGGTTCTGGGAAAGACTGCTGCAGTACCATGGCTATAGCCATGGTAGTGCTGTATTAAAATTAAAAATTAAATGTCTTTCTTAAAGTGCCCAGATAGGGCACGTATCTTTTTCTTTCTTTTTTTTTATTACACGAAAAACTTTTTTCGCGCAATATTTACGTTGTTAGAAGCAATTTAGGTCGAGGTCACCGCCCGCTCCAAGTCCCACGTAAGGATCAGTGGCCCTGCCCATTCCTACTGCATTGGCTCGCCTGCACTGCCGAACCCGCTCGCAAGCCAACTGCCTCCATGTCGTAACGTCCAGTATGCGTCTGGTGCGTCTAGTCAGGCGTCTGAAACCGCCTGCGAGTCGTACGAGCAGACGCGCGCCAGCTTCTGGCATCGTCTGCTAGTCCACTACCACCTATCCTCGTCTGCAACGCCCATAAGACGCGGCAATGTAAGCGGCGAGTCGGCGTCCGTTCCCGCCTGCATTCGTCTGCTACTCCGGCCCCGTTCGAAAACGTCTGTAACGCTCGAAAGGCGCGACCACAAAAGCAGCGTTCCAGAGCGGCAGAGGCAGGACGTGCACAAGACGCAGATAGAGGGCTTGGCATGCTCTCTTGGCCAACCAGAAGCCGAAAATGATACCCTAGCGGTGGGAGCGAGAAACAGTTTTCATAAGAGCGTACGAGTTAAATGTTGTAACTCTTCATGGTTGAAAATATGGTGCATGCGATGTTTTGATTATGATCATGCAAAAAGATGTAAGAAACGGATGTGCCGCTCGAACTCTGTTTTACTGGGACAAAGTGACCGCTCGGACGGTAGATTCCCGGCCCTCGGCGCCTGGCGTACAGATAATGTCGATCATACCGCTAGTCACGCTCTTCCATCATAAGTTTGGATGACCATGATTGAAACATCACGTGCACCATATGTTCAGTCACCGAGAGTTTTTCTGACGGACCTATTATTTTGTTTCTCGGCACCACCCCCGGGGTATTATTCTTGGCTTCTATTTGGCCACATTGGACTTTGTGAAGACGTCCTGGAACATGCCCGGCCCGCTTGCGGTTAATGGTGCTTCCTAATTTGCTTCCCATACTTTCCAGTGAATGGCCAAACTCTCTATATATTTAGTTCTGCGGCGTTCTATCGTTCCATAATGCACGACCCACGGTCCAATACAAGCGTCTGTCAGCGTCTGTCGATGTGCGGTAAAAACACGAAAACTGCGTCGCCAGACTCAGTTTGTCTGCGTATTTCGAGGTGTTTTGTTGACAACTCCAGTCCCACTAGGAGACAAATTTCCTTGTCCCTGTCTTCTGCGTCGTGTCCGACAAGTGGGACGGCGGACTTCGACAAACAGGCTGTCTGTCGGTGTCGTCTGTCGCTCGTTGTCGTGTGTCGCTGTCGTTTGTTGCTGTCTGTCGCTCTTAGTGGGACGCGGCTATAAGTGATAGTGGCTAACGCAGTGGCGTCACGAAGGTCGGCGGCACCCGGGGCGGCAGCCCGCCGCGACCCCCCCCGCTGTCGCGTGGCCCCCCGTGACCCCCGGCCCGCCACTCCCCCCCCCTCCCCCCCCCCCCCCCCCCCACCGCTCTCGTGGCCCGCCGCGACACCCCCCTGACCGCTTCGGTCCGCCCGCCCCCCCCCCCTTGTGACGCCAGTGGGCTAACGGGACGCCGTCCTCCGAAATTCTCGGAGCGCAGAGCTTCGCACGCCGCTCACCCTGGCGCTCTGGAACTCGGGCGTTAAACTGGTCTCCCGAGCTCACGCGGCAGTGATGGCGGGCACTTTAATGGACGTTTTGCCGAAGGATTAGATGTACGGGGACTTTGGTGAAAAAAGAGAACAGCGTTTATTGGGACCCCGTAAACTGTTCGCATCGCAGAAAGCTGAATCTTCCGTGAGAATGGGACGCTAGCGGCGATGAAAAAACGTGAAAGTGTGAGACCATGATCACAGGCGCCGACTATGGGGGCAGTGGAGGGGGGGGGGGGGGGGGGGGTGCTCGGTCTCCTGGGTTCCCCCCCCCCCCCCCTCCCTCTCTCCCGAGCTCTTCAGAAAGCAAGTACTATCGCCTCCGCTGGAGGCGATGGTGCTTGTTTCGCCATAAAAAAAACGCTCAATTCCAGGCGAAAAAAAAAAAAGGAAACAAGCCTGCAGACGGCAGGAAATAAATACTAGAAGACTCCATGCAGGGTCATACCGATTGCGAGAGCAATTGTTAAGGCGCTTAATTCGCACTTGTCTCACAAAATGAACAAAAAAAGGCGAAAAAAAGAGCTTGGGCACCTTCCAATGGACTACTTCCAAAACCGACGCGCCCCATCGCGGCGAAATACTACGCAATGCACTCTGGGAATTAGTTGGCCACTCAGTTTCGGTTTCGACTGAGCAGCTTCATCTCATGCTATCACGCGGCGACCGAACGCGCTGCTTGCGTTTTCGATTATCTAACTTTTCACGAACGTGCAATACACTCATTCTGGAGCGATACAAAACGAAGACCGGGGCACTTTCCTTGGTTCCCGAAACACAGGATATTGTGCGTTCGCATGCGAACTGAGTAAGTCGTGTCTTAGTCACTTCACCCCACGAGTGCATGTTTGAGCTCAATTTCTATAATCCCGTCTAGTACCAGTGAACTAGAACTGAAATTTGTTCATCTGGAGCCTTACACGTATTTTGTTGGCCAAACGTCCGTTTCTTGTTACTTCATTGGGCGAAAAGCAAGCCGCATCCTCACAGGGTATCAAAGTTGAGGCCAGCGTTTACGCATGAACTTTTAAAGAAACGCAATAAATTCGACCTCACTACTGCACAAAAGTTACTATGATGTCTTCCTCGTGTCATCATATATCTCCCACTCAAATTTTATGCTGATAGATGATTAACTTATCGCAAACGCTGTGATCGGCTAGCTACGACGGAGGCCCTAACAAGCGTCCCCTACTCCTCGCTAAGCCTTTTTGCGCGAGTTTTTACTGACGCCCAAGATCTGTTTCTGAACGGTGTGTCTGAAATTATCTCGGCGTACTCAGGCAGGAAGAAAACAAACACATAACAAATATTATGGCCATTAGCAACCGTCAAACGCGCTTTGAATTCGTTCGAGCACTTGTGTGAAGAATGTCGCACCGTGCGCCGGACGGGCATGAACCCCTATGAGGTACGCATAGGGGTTCATGCCCGTCCGGCGCATTTCCGGCGAACGGTGCGACATTCTTCGCACAAGTACTCGACTTCTGCTTCCTTAAAACGGTCTGTATGTGCGAATTTGCGATGTTGAATATTAGGGGAATGCCAGCAGGTGGGGACTTCACTTCGTGCAGGGCTGCGGGTCAGTGCAGATAAGAGATAAGAAGTGTGTTAAAATTGAGCTTTTCAATGACGCCTCCGCGTTTTACCTAGCATACTCAGTATTATTAAGTAAAACAGTAATTGCAAAAAGTAATATTTCGTCTATGGACGCACGAAAAAAAACAAAGTTCCTGATCAACAACACTAATGCAAATGCGCGAGCTCGATGTATTTGTACTTATTGGTTGCAACAGCTTGTTGATTCGTACAGAAGCAAGATTCCCGAGCTTCGCAGCGTCGAGATTGCCAGCACTGGCTCGTCCACATACCTCGAAACGCTAACAGAAAGGCTCAAGTACAAAAATACAACAAGCATGTGTTAAGACAAGCTATACGTCTCAGGCTTGTGCTAAAGCTTCAAGGCCTGCCCATTTAGGTTAGTTTAGAGACCACAAATGACGCTCTCGGGGACCAGAAAACAATCTCTTGTCGACGTGCCGATCGAAACCGAAACCATGACACCCTCCTCCCTGGCCAACTAGTTCCCAGAGTGCAACGCGCGCCGTGTTGCATGCAGGGCTTTATGGAAGTAGTCTATTGAGGTGTCGGAAGCAAAAAGAAAGCAGAAGCAAGACGAAGGGACTGATATGAAAGAAAGAAAAGTGGTCCGCTTACTCGCAATAGTCACAGCAGGGAAATGCGTTTTTTTTTTTGTTTTTTTTTACGCTCAAAAGCGTTTTAAGTAATTTTACATAGGTTATACATCAAAGACAAAACAACATCTACGTGTTGACGGCGATGGGTTGTTGTTCTACGGCGGCAACAGGCGGCAAAATTCGGAGGCGCCGCCAGACACGGCCACGAAAGCGAAGCTTCAGCGACCGACGACCGCGGTCTCAAGAGTCGCCTGGCCACCGGGTTACCTACCGACCACCAGCCTGGCTCCACGGTAGCTCCCTCCTTGGGTGGTACCCCAACAACATTACGAAGAGATGAGAAGGGCAAGCAGGGATGCCTTTTCTTTTGGTGTTGTTTTTTGTTAGGGCAGGGCCAAACAAGCACGAAACAAGCCTCGCATTCTTTTTGTTTTGTTTAAAGAACCCTTATTTTTGTCTTGAATCAGGCACGTAGCCAGGGGGGGGGGGGGGGGGGGGGGGCATGGGGGCGGGGGCCATTAAACCCAGCCCCCCCCCCCCCCCACCAAAAAAAAAAAGAAATTTTGGCTACGTGTTCTTCTTGAATCCTCTGAATGTCTTTGTTTCCTTCCACTTCAACATTCCAGACACGAAGGAATAAGGTGGAAGCTTGGGTGTTAATAATGTTCCAGCAATATCACAAACGAAACGATAGTAATAGCTACTTTTATACTAGGACGGAAATATACGCATAGAGTAATGTTCGCGATCAAAACTAACAAGATGAAAAGGCTAAATTAAGCACACTCGTATATTCATTCGGCTACCCCCGTATCTAGAGCTTGATTCTAATTACCATTTTGCACTGAAAAAGGACTTATTTCGAATAATTATTCGCTAGACGAATTCGCGTTTGTAACCTGGTAGTGTGTTTTTTGAAAAGAAAGGGGGGGGGGGGGGGAGGCGGGAAATTGAAAACTTTCCGCCTATGTATGACGTTATATGAATGAAAATATAACAGAGAAAGGCAAACTTTTTTTCGAGTGAACGTTCACCTGTAGGCCTAATAGTGTCAATACAGGATATTGTGAAAGCTCATGGTTATATCTGTGAAGAGCTCTCGGCAGCGAGAAATAGACCATTGCTTTGCTTCTTGCTATATTGTTTTAAACTGTAACAATAGCTACAGGCACCCATAATGTCACTTCCTGCTTTGAAGATATCAAGCTTCGGTGGACGTTGGCTCAAAGAAAATGTTCCTCTCTTTTATCTTTTGATTAAGGTGGCGTCGTGATCTTTAACTTCAATATTCAGACACAACCGCCGGCGTAATTAACATTCTCGCGGATCTTCAACTTTCTCCACCTATTTCTGCTTTACCGAACTGTTAGCTTACCACTAGTCAGAAATATTTTGCGGAATAGTCTCAACAAGGTAAGGGTCACGAACAAAAAGTTGTAAAAATCAATCTTGATACGAGAGCAAAAAAGAACCAATACACATCGCGAAACAGGCTGTTTTACGTTCTATCGTTCTGTATCGAAGCTGTTTTCACATAGTGGGCTTTAATAATTTTGTCGCAGGTAAACCAAAGGACACGTAAAACGAATGTACAAAGAAAGGTAAGATGCCTCCCGCGTAGCTTTAGTTTCAGTTACATTTTTTTTTTTTGCCAGTGGCGCAAACCTTCATTCAGAGTCAAGAATCGTTTATTGATTATTCCGCTCAGCGAGCGCTCGTTTTACAGGAAACTTGGCGCGGACTCCGTTCGAAGTTTAGTTTAAGCAGCGAAACGATGCCGGCTTGAGATGGCAGAATAAACTTTTTTTTTCTCTTTCTCTCTCTTCGCAAACATAACTTGGTTGTATGTTTTTTTTTTTTCTTAACTTTTCTTCAGGCTGTCCTCCATGGCGCAACATAATGAATTCATGCCCAGCTGGTTCCGAGGAAACTCTGCCGCGGGGGTGCACCCGATCGCTTTTCACCGTACTCCAAAAAAAGATGCCGATTTGTTCGTTTCTAGCCGAGCGATCCGAAAGCCAGATTCTGCGGCCTGTAGAGGCAGCCCTCAAGTTGCACTCACACTGCTCGTACATGCTAAAAAATACACGGTGTGTGCTACAGTCATGATGACATAATTACCTGCGAAAACGCCAAAAAGCGTGACCGAGGCCTGTTCGCTCTCGAGACCGGTTATAACGAAGTCGGTTATAACGAAATAGCGGCTACAACGAAGCGATCACAGTTTCCCATTTCCTTTTGCACTTTGTTAACCGAAGTCGGTTATAACGGAATAGCTGATATAGCGAAGTTATTAACGATTCCAGCTGACTTCGTTATCACCGGTCTCGTCAGGTTTCGAACATGTCTCCAAAGAGGTTTTTGCACGAGCAAGCACGACCGTCATGCAAGGAAGAAGTCCGCCTCAGGCAATGTCTGTACACACTCTTTTGTATGACGTATGAGCTGTGCCACCGCCGCTTTAAAGGGGCATGTTACTTCTTTAGTTGCTGCGCCCTTGTTGCATGGTAAGTCAGGATAAGCTCCCGATTTACCCAGCCCTAAGATGCAGCAACAAAAAGAGTCCCCCACCGTCAAGATAGCAGTGAGAGGGGGGAAATGGGAAGGGTGGCGAGGAGGATTTTCCTACCTGGCAGGAAATGATTTTGTAGGTCGGCCTTTAAGGTGCGTAGATTGAGTTCGCGCACTAAAAGACGATCTCCAACATCTACCTCCCAGTACCCTTTAGCCCATAACGGGATAGTGTATACCGTCAGCAGTGTTCGAACGTTGTCAAAGCAACGTGCCCCAATGCGTGCGACCGCGAAAGGAAATCACGTGCACGAGCTCTCGCAGCAGCGCGTGGCTGGAGCCCTGTGGAAGCTGCGCTATCCCTGACAACTTTGCACAAAACATTTTCCATTTTGCCGGAGTCCCACTACACCAACAAACAGAAACAACCGACACCGACAAGTCTCAAGCACGTGCGGCGTGCACACGAAGGTACCTTTGGCAGGCTTGCAGCGTCTCGGTGCTCGGGAAGTAAGCACGGGCGTGCACCCGTGCTTACGTGCACCCGTGCTTACGTGCACCCGTGCTTACCAAGTGCCTGCCAAAGGTAAGCACGGGCGTGCACCCGTGCTTACCAAGTGCCTGCCAAAGGCAGGCACTTGGTGCCTGCCAAAGGCACCAAGTGCTTGCTGCACGTGATTGGGCTTGTCGATGCCGGTTCTTTCTGCTTGTTGCTCTGGTGAGACTCGGCCACAGTTTTGTCATTAATCAGGCTCCTTTCTTGAGAAGAACCAGGAGCGACGAAGATGAAGGTATTCCAGGCTAGGGTGCCTTCATACAGACACGCGCTTCTCCTAGAGTGGTGGCATCTATGCCATTTTTCCGCCCGATCGTGTTTTTGATGTCTTGATGTGCGCGTAATCCTGTGTGACGCAGCTTGAGCACGTAGTCTTGACTAATGCTTAAACGCCATTTTATCACATAGGTCACACACTGAGTGTGTCCACGCTCTGGCCCACTCAGTACAACAAAGTATGTAGGCGGTGGCAGCTTACTCCAGGCCCTCGATTTTCTCGAGGCCACGGAACTCTCATTGCGGCTCTAATCCCGATTCCCCACTGGCAGATGCCAGCCCTCCTCCTCTTTCTCTCAACCCCTCTAAGTTCCCGTCTCTCCGCATTTCCTCTCTTTCCCTCTTCCTCAATAAACTCACTGACTCCCTCTCGTAGGGCTTCGTAGCAAATAAGACACACAGACATCTCTTTCAAGTGTTACGATTAGCTCAGCGTATGTATACGTGCTCTATCGGAATGTGGAAATGCGAGAATATTTCATCAGAGCCCCAAATCTTTCAAGACACACACTCCAGCTGGAAAAACACCTCAAAGATATTAAGAGTCGAACGCGTCGCTAAATTAGTGTTTAATATCCGAGAACACGTCGCTAAACCAGCATTTAGGGTTCGATTTTATCCGAGTTCGTTCGGCGTATCACCGCCAAACACGCGGATAGCGAATCTCAGAACGACCTAAGCGTCGATTATAACTGCGTACGTGCGGCGGCCACTTGGACGAGTACGTGACAGATGGCGGCGCTCGCTGCCAAGTCGCGAGAGGTGCGGTCACCTCGCGCGAACCGAGCGCGAATCTGGGATCACGCTTGAAATTGGATTCAGCCCGTACCCGCTTTCATGCGGCGTGAAAAGCGATAGCCAAGAGTCCCGAGCAACACTCGCCATGAAGAAATCCAATCGCACATCTGTGTTCTGCAGCGACCTCTCTCGACATACGACCTTTCAAATACGGACCTCGGAGCACGTACGCGGCTTAACGCCGTGCTCTAAGAAAAATAAAAAATGCGGACGAGCTTTTTTTTTTGTATATTTATTGTATTTCCAGGTCTATAAATCGCGCCTTCGTATAACTCGCACTAAACAATTGTTCTAAAAAAAATGCCGGTGTATAAGTCGCACGTTTGTGGGGAATCGCACCTATACCTATATTTGACCGGTATGGAAATACTACCAGTTAGAGCACTGCACGGGTCGGAATTTCTAGGCCCGGTCCGACCCGGCCCGGTAGAGGCACGGTTCGGGCCCAGCCCTAGCTCGACAGAATATTTAAACATAAGCACAAGCCCGGCCCGAGCCCGACAATCTTCTTTTTATTTTTTATGAGAGTGAGTCCGGCTTGAGCCCGAAAAGATTATATACGTGAGACCGAAACCTCTTGCAGGTTTTAACCTAAGAACTGTCTAAGCATAAAGCGCGCGCTCTCCCACTGGGCTGGTGGAGTTCCCTCGTTTTCTTTTATTCACTTGAAAGCATTCCAGATGCAAAATGTCTTTTCTTTTTTTTGACGGCGCCGTAGTGACTTTGCACTTCGCTTGTTTGTTTTCATTGAACCGGAAATATCATCGAGAACACTTTTTGCTGTCATCAATTTAGAATTTGCGGCACACGACTGCTCAGGCACGGCCCAAATTTTTTTTTTTTTTTTTTTTGTTTAAGCCCGAGCTTTACCCGGGCTCGAGCAAATACGTGCTACCCGGCCCGAGCCCGACTCCCGGGCCGGGCGGGTTCGCCCGGGCTTGTGCAGTGCTCTACTACCAGCACCGAAATAACGTCATAAAATGCCAACTCTGGCCTCAGGGAAGGAATGCTGCGGCGCGTCTGCCATTAAGGGCCTTACATGACGTCCGAGATTCTCAGCGCGCAAAGCTCCGGCTCTTCCAAACGCTCGTTTACCCGGAATAATAATTATGTTGTATGGTTATTTATGCAGCTGGAAGTTAGCCAGCCTGAATGGGCGGTTGGCATCTCTCAACTGTAGATGACCAATTTATCCAGAACAGTACAACTGCTAGCCTGGGGTCTTTATCATCACCATGCAGTTGTGATGCACAACCGCAAGCCAGCAAAAGGAGCGTAAAATACAGCTCTTTTAGAGGTGTGCTACACGCTTTCTGTGGTTCAGAGAGCTCCTCCAAAGTAACACTGGGCGAAAAAATAAATATCGTTGTCAGTCTTTTATAAAGCGGGATTTTATTCTACCAGAACATGGCGACATTGTTACCCACAACACGTGACACATTAAGCCAGTGCTGTACGACAGCTAGCCTGAGGTCTTTAACGTGCATCACGCAGTTGTGAGTGACACACGACCGCACGCCAATGTGCTGCTCATCCAGATCGAAACGGGCAGGGGTGTTGATTGAATCCAGGAAAGAGGTTCCTATAGAACAGGGGTGCACAACATACGGCCGGCAGGCCGCATGCGGCTCGAGCGCGCGTTTCTAGCGTCCCGCCGCCCGACTCAGCGCAGAAGGTTGTTTACGGGAGGCACTCACTTGATCGAATGACGTTTTAGCGAACGCCCACGTTTCATCGAAAGACACTTTAGCGAACAGTCGGACGCCGCGAAGCGTCGTTTTCGGGTGGGCCAAGTGAGTTCATATTTTTGTAATGAGTTGCCGCAGACTGTCGCCGCGAAGCGGCGTAAAGCGCAGCGCGACGGATGGGTTAACGCGCGCCCCCGTTATTCGCTAAAACGACCATTCGCTCAAATGTCGCCGTTCGCTAAAATGTCATTCGCTCTTGTGATATGGACCCGTTGTTTACTATGCCATTCAATCTACTGAGCGCCCGCTCCGCTTGGCAAGCGGCAGTGAAACCCTCTGACCTACTTTGTCAGTCTTCGGCGAAGAAACTACGATTTCTCAGTTCAAAGTTTCCTTCTCAATTAATCCCGCTGACAACAATAAAACAGCGTGTGCAGCCGTCCCTGTCAATGGTGTGGTTCTTTCTCAAGATGGCTGTACACGGAACGCGAAAACTTCTTGCTCTCTCTCAACAGATCCCCTTCCCTCTTTCAGCACGGAGGGTATGAACCCTCACTCTTCCAGTTGGGATAGTTATGTTTGTCTTTTTAAACTTAGGCTAGGTGGCGCAAGCTACTGCCCGTTAAAAAAGGCATAGCCATTAACATCCATCCATTCACATGAACAATGCCAGTTCAATGCAAAAAGAAAAAAAATACGAGATGGGTTCCTGCGTTCGTGGAAAGAAGCTTGTTTTTTGTGAAATAATCTCAGCTTACTAAGAACGATTGTACAGCGACGTGTACACAATATAGCAGACGACCTATCAAAACAGCGGGAGAAGAGTTGCGGTCACTTTGTGTACTACTCTCTTGCTTCCGATGAGAGCACACATATCAAGGATACTGCTCAACTGCTCGTTTTCATCCGTGGTGTCAATGAGAACTTCGAGCTAACTCAGGAACTGGCAGAGCTGTGGTCAATGCATTGACGGACTACTAGAGAAAACATAAGCAAGGAGGTCAAAGACATCGTCGAGAAGCTCAAGCTACCGTGGGAAAAACTCGCAGGTGCCTACACCGATGGAGCCCCAGCGATAATTGGGAAAGGACATTGAGCCGTTGCTTTACTACGAACGGATAGTGGCGTGGGACTGAAGCAATATCACTGCGTACTGCATCAGGAAGCGCTTTGTGCCAAAGTGATGACGTTCGAACATGTGATGAGGGTCGTGACGCCGGTCGTCAACTTTATACGTGCTCGGAGATTGAAGCACAGAAAGTTCTAAGAGTGCATGAAAGAGGTGGAGAACAAGCACATGGACACCCCCGTACACACAGAAGTTCGCTGGCTGAGCCGTCGGAATGTTTCCCGTCGTTTCGTCGCTCCCGAGGACGACATCATCGCTTTGTTGGGCGAAGAAGGAAAACAAATGCCAGTGCTGGAAAATTAGCAGTGGTTACGGGATTTGGCATTCCTCGCAAATATTTCAAGCCACCTAAATGCGCTCAACACAGCTCTCCAAGGAAAGGACAACCTCATTTCGGATAAGGCGAGCACAATCTTGGCATTCAGGAAAGTTGCACCTGTTCACATCGCAGCTTCAAATTGGAAATTTAGCACACATCACAACCTGTCAAAATCTTTTTCACAACGGAGAAAACCAGAAGTTGGTGACTGCGACGTACGCGCCACACGTTGAGAACCTTCCCTCCAAGTTCCAGCAACGATCCAAGACGACCTGTTCCGCAATCCTTTTTCAGCGTTTCCGGAGGATTCCGATCCGACGAAGCAGGTGGAACTCATCGATCTCCAGTGTTCACCACCGCTGAAGAATATGCATCGTGGATCTCAGCTGCTTGAGTTCTACAAAAACCTGGACAGGAACAAGTACGGAAACCTGGTGGGCCACGCTTTGAAACTGAAGTCACTTTTTGGGAGTACGAATATATGTTTGACCAGACTTTCTCACCGATGACTCTGAACAAGAACCGCCTTCGATCCGCCATGACAGATATGACATCGCGAGATGTGATAAAGACGGCAACGAGTGGATGACACATGATATCGGGGGCCTGACCGCAGCCAAAATGTGCAACAAGTCGCACTGGGTGCGGTCCCCGCAATTTTCAATAAACATAATTTTGGCCCGCCTAATTTTTTTATTTTTGCACCCCTGCTACATAAGCTTCGTATACCTGTCACCCACAGTCCCTGCGCGGAATACCATAACTTCTCCGCGCAGCTTTCTCGAAACCGCCATACCGTGTCTAGAAATCGATTTACGCGCGACGTAGCCAACGTTACTAGATTAGCTCAGTTGAGAAACTCCCGCGGAAGGGGGTAGACCCCCCCCCCCCCCCCTTTCATTAATTTCAGTCCACCTCGCATCGTTCGAAGCGCCATCTAGATTTTCGTTTCATACCTCTGTTTTCTATAGAGTGCAGTGGAACGCCATGTAGACGCTGTGCCTCGAAACGTATATATTCCATAGAAAACAAAAACAAAACAAGATAACGTAGTTTCGGTTACAGAGGACTCGAGGGCTGCTAATTCGGGTGAGAGCGATAATGACGGAAGAGATATCGAGAGACAACCCACAGTTTCGGATATGTTTGCTGAATTGCTGGCTGGCCAGAAAAAGATGGCTCAGGACATAGCTGAAATCAAATTATTCCAACAGTCAGTTAACTCCCGATTTGACGCTCTTGAAGCACGAGTGGCTGCCCTCGAGTCGCCTTCTGCCACGCCAAGTGTCCCTTGTACATCTTGTGACAATCTGCTTATAGAGCTTAAGTCATTGTCTGGTGTGGTAGACAGACTCGTCGCGAGGAATGACGACATGGAAAACCGCTCGCGCAGAAATAATCTAATCTTATATGGCCTCACCGAAAGCGCAGACGAAACTAGTGAGTCATTACTCTCTAACGTATCAAAAATATTCTCGGATAAACTGATTATTGACTGCCCACGTATTGAAAGGTGCCATAGAATAGGTCGAAAACACGACGATCGTTCACGTCCTGTCATTATGAAACTCCTTGATTTCCGCGAAAAAATGGAAGTATTGAAAAATTCTTTCAAGCTCAAGGGTTCAGATATTCGTATATCGGAAGACTTCTCTGTTCATGTCCGTTCTGTTCGAAAGAAAATATGGGATGCGACGGCCTCTTTCCGTGACAGTGGCTCCTCCGTCCGCCTTCGATATGATCATGTGTTCATCAATAATGAGCGATATAATTGGGATGTTAAAACTAATACTCTGGTTAAGTGTTCCGACTACTCCGCCCAGTCTACTGCCACCGCCCCATCTACTGGTGGTCGTTGACTCGGCCGCGGTTTAAAAGACGGTTTAAGTGAAAATCTTTGTGTCTTGAATGTTAACGCCAGAAGTTTAGTAAACAAGTTCCCCGATTTTCTGTCACTAATTTCTTCCCACTCTGCTCACATTATTGGAGTCACTGAAACATGGTTACATGATGGCATATACGACACCGAAATTACACCCTCTGGTTTCTGCGTGGTTAGAGGTGATAGAAAGTACGGGCGTGGCGGTGGCGTCGCACTCTTTTTAAAGTCCAATATTAAATTTTCAGTTATACAGGGTCCTCCCCAGATTGAATCAGTGTGGTGCAAACTTAATGTGGATAATATATCTTTAGTTGTTGGCGTTGTCTACCGCCCTCCCGGCTCTCCCATTGATCAGTTACATGCTTTATGTGACTTTATGTACGAGCATAACCTGTCTTCTTCCAATTTAATATTAATGGGTGATTTCAATTTACCTGGCATCCAGTGGTCGTCTTTGTCGCTATCTGGTCCTGACGTTCAAATATCTAGAGAGTTAGTGAACTTTTCTTTGTCATTTGGTTTAAAACAGATTGTTCAGGAGAGCACGAGAGAGTCGTCAGTTTTAGATTTGGTATTTCTTAGTATACCTCTTCTAGAAAACCATTTTGAATGTGAAGTCGTTGACGGTATATCAGATCACAGGGCAGTCTTTGTTTCTGTTGCTTATCCTGTCCCTAAAACACGTTTTGTTTACCACACTTTTCCTGATTTTAACCGTGCCGATGATGTGTCCATAATGGACTCATTAAGCTATTCCTTTGAAGTGTTTGAACAACTTAGTTTCTCCAGTGACGTGAATGTACTCATTACATTTTTTGAAGACTTGGTTAAATCGTGTATCCAGCGATTTGTGCCACTCAAAACCAAAAAAAGTAACATTGTCAAACCTTGGATAACAAGAGAATTATTACATTTATCGCGACGGGTCGGCAGACTGCGGAGTGGAAAACGTTGCGCTGACCCAGTAAAGTCTGCTCAGTTTATTCAAGCTAAGGAGGAACTCCGACTAAAAACTAATTCCGCGAAGGACTTCTATTTCCGTGTTACCTTACAAAACTTAATAAAATGCAACCCTCGAAAATTCTGGAAATCCATTTTACCAGGCAGCACAACTTCAAACTCGTTTATAATTAACGACGTAACTTCTATGGACGCGCTGACAATCGCTACAGCGTTTAATACGTACTTTCAGTCAGTATTTACAGTTGATAATTTCGAAGTTCCTCCTTTTACTCATGTTTCGCAGTCTGCGGTTGACGACA